>NC_047087.1:19429375-19738750 GCF_902459505.1 Geotrypetes seraphini | reverse complement strand
CTTCCTCTCTCCGCTGTCTGTCTGTCATTTTTCCCCATTTCCCTGTGCAGCAGCATTTCCATCCCACTTCCCTATGCAGCAGCAACAGCATTTCCCTCCTATCCCCCCCTTTCCTGTGCAGAAGCAGTAGCAGCATTTTCCCCCACCCCCCTTTCCCTTCTCTTACCTTCTCTTCCCTGCTCCGTTCGGCCCCTCCCCCTTCTTGTACTGCTGTTGTTCTGCTCGATCTGGCCTGCTCTTGACCCTCCCACCGCCGACAAACCTCAGGGTTCCAGCCGCGTAGGCAGCACTTTAAACACGCTGCTTCGCGGCCTTCTACTGCCGATTTCCTCTGCCGCGTCTGTCTCCGATGATGTCATCAGAGACGCGGCAGAGGAAATCGGCAGAGAAGGGCGTGAAGCAGCATGTTTATAGTGCTGCCTACGCCGCTGGAGCCGGGAGGTTTGTGGAGGGTGAACGGCTGGAGCGGGGCTGCTGTCCACTGGTGCTGCCTACTCCGCTGGAGCCGGGAGGTTTGTAGAGAGCACAGTCGCGCGCCTTCAGCCCCCGCATGCGCCGTGAGGTTAGAATGTTGCCACAGAAGCACACCTCACAGTGCCACACCGCACAAATTTTCGAGAGCGCATGCACGCTCTAGCGTTTTATTATTATTGATAGGAAGCGTTGAGTGCTATTTTCTCCTACCATGTGCATAATTCTCACAGATAGCAAAACCAACAGGCTGCCTAGTGGTTTGAGGCACTGCCTCAGTGCCCTGATGTTACGAGTTCAATCCCAGCCTTTTGACTCTGGGCAAGTCACTCAATTTGCCTATGCATCACACACCACAGTTAAATTGTGAGCCTGCCAGGACAGATAGAGAAAATACTGAATAGTTGAATTTTAAAATTATTTAACTATAATATTGTAATTACATAATATGTCTTCTTGTATTAATAATTGGGAGGAGGGGGGAGAAAATGATTTGTTTTATGTATTAATTGTGTGTTTAATAGTGCGTTTTATGCAGTGTTTATGTTCAATTAATTGTATTGCACTGTCAACATTTTAAAATCAATAAAGATTTATAAAAAAAAAAAAGAATAGCTGATTACTATTCAATGTATTGTAAACCACTTTGGGTAAATGTCTCCATGAAAAGGTGCAAAATAAATTAGGCCATTTGTGCTGCATTAGACATGTATTTCCACTTTATGCCACTTATTTAAATTACGTGGGCTTAGGACTATTTCGGCTCCTATGACTTTCGCCATTTTATTTGATCACTCAGTCGTATATCAGCGACCTGGCATCCAGCCCATTAGTGGATATATTCTGTTGAAAACTCATAAGACTCCTGAGGCAGGCTGGTTTGGCCAAAACATGTACATGTTGAGCCATTGAGCTTTAGAGCCGCTGAGATTTTGGATAAATAAAAGGACATTTTAGAAATAAATTGAGTCCACCATTTTTTAGGACATTTCCACTCCTAGCTTCACACACTTATTTAAATAGTCCTTAAGTTCTGAGGAGGGAGAGGGAGAGGGGGAGGAGGAACTCAGTAACTTCACATCATGTACAGTACAGGATCTGTACACAATAGTTTAAGAACTCAGAGTCTTCCACTGGACTTCATGCTGTCTCGTGGCCTCTGAGCCTTCCAAAATGCTAGGAACGCGTTCCTGATCCCCCAACGTACCTTTTGAATCCCCCCAAAGACCAGCTGGAGCCTCAAGAGCAGGACCATACACCAGTTTCCTGGTTCTATTTATACAAATCATGCTGGGTTCTAAGCACAACATTCTGGCCTTGAGCAACGCAGAACCCAGCTCAAAGCATTTTTTGCCCCAACAGATTAGACCAATCAATACCCACATAGGCCCTACTCTTCTACCAATCTTTCCACTTGCACTGAGCTCATTAAGCCCTTCCAGAATCCATGAATTACATATCTCAACCTAAAACACACTTTCATAAGCCTAGGATTCCTTGGCTCCCGGACATATTCCATGAGATCAGGTGCTCCTCCCAGGAGTGCTGGCATTCCAGTGAATGGTAGAGAGAATGGACCACCTACCCTTCCTTTCTCAAGGTTAAATATGTGTCATGAGCGGGAGTAGGAAGAAAGGATGCACATGCAGCAACAAGATATCCTTTACCCCTTTTACAATATCACAAAAGAATCAAGATGTCTATGTTTTATTCACGTCATTCCAGCCTTTTTGCAGCCTTATCTTCATCCAGATACTTTCCCGGTTAGTGGACTGAAAATCCTTGCTAATTGGGTAACTCCCAGCTCTACCCAGACTCCAAACCTAGGCTGCTCCAGCACTAAGGGGGGGAATTCAGTAAAGGTTGCCCAAAATTTGGTACTAGAATGATGCATTGCTAACCATAACTTCTACGAAAGCAGAACTGCCATTATAGAATACTAGTTTCAAGTTGCATTTTCAAACCTAACTGCTGTCAATTAGGCATGGAAATACAAGTACAGTGGTACTCGGAATCTGAACACCCCAGAACTCGAACGTTTTGGAATCTGAACTTTTTTTGTAGTAAATTTTGTCTTGGAATCCGATCTCTACTTTGGAATCTGAATGCCCTGCACATTATATATGTGTGTTTGTGCCCCAGAATCAGAACTCTGCTTTGGAATCCGAATGCCCTGCACATTGTATGTGTGTGTTTGTGCCCCAGAATCTGAATGCTGCTTAATATTTTACCTTAAAATCCAGTGTATTTCCTGTTAAAATTTGAGTTTGTGGGACCCGGGAACGGATTAATCCAGTTTCTATTATTTTCAATGGGAAAAATTGTCTTGGAACTCGAACACTTTGAAAATCGAACTGAGTTCTGGAATAGATTAAGTTTGGATTCCAAGGTATCACTGTATTCTATAACACTGTATCTAAATGCAGGGTGTGACCCTGATCCTCCCTTGCCCCGCCTTTGCCCCTCCCTTGGTTAGGGGGGCACAAACAGGGCAGCTGCCCTGGGCCCTCACAGCTCCAGGGGGCCCCCAGGGGCCAGTATGTCTTTCTCTACTCCCCACCCAATTCTGTAGCCCCCCTCACCTGTAAAAATGCAAGATCACTGGTGTGGCCTCCACAACGCTGTTCCTCTGCCGCAGTCTACCCTCTCTGATGCAACTTCCTGTTTCCACATGGGCAGACTGTGGCACGGGAACAGCGCCGAGATGGTCACAGACAGCATTAGAGAATTAGTCACATCGGCGACCTCCTTGCATTTTTACAGGTCAAGTGGGCTTCAGAAGCGGGCAGGGAGAAAGGAAGAACGTCTTGGCCCACGGGGGGCCCCCCTGGAACAGCTGATTTTAAAAATGAAGGAAGGGATGCTGAATGGGAGGGCATTGGTAGACCTGGGGTTGGTGGGGAGGGAGGGGGAAAAGAAAAAGGAAGAAGGGAGAGATGCTAGATGGGAGGGCATTTGATGGGTGGTGAAACTGGGGGAGGGGCAGGGAGGAGAGGAAATGGGGGGCCCCCTCCTTAATTTATGCCCTGGGCCCCAGCATATCTAACATCAGCTCTGCCCTTGGCCTTGCTCTCTTTGGAGATGTGCATTATATAAACTGGTCACGCCAGTTATGGAATAGGGACGTGGGTCAGATACATGTGTAACTACTAATGACTGCTATAATTGGCGCTTGTCAACGGCACTTATTGATAGCACTAATTCAGCCAATAAGTTTGCATGAATATCTGATAGCTGCGTGCAAACCTGAGCGCCTAACTCTGATCGACATTACAGGAAGCCATTGAAAGCTTATTTGTGTCCTAAGTTTTTGCAGAATTACAATTGTGTTGGTTTGTGCTTTTTTGATATTGATGTAAATTCACTGATATGTTCAGCTTATTCTTTTGTAAACTTCATCGAATTGAGAGGTATTGCGATATACAAATAAACTGTTATGTTATGTAAATAATAACTATAATTTTTTTTTAAAAAAAGTTATGCTTGAATAACATGAAGAGAACAGGTCTTGATTTGCTATTTTCATGAAAACCTACTGTTTTCTTTCATTTTTCTTTTATGGGGCAGGAAAAATGTTTTCCTGTATCTCTCACTCACTCTTGTAAACTTTGTTTACTTTTGCAAACAAAATATTCTGACACTCTGCGCTGTTCTCTGACAGAAATCATTTTAATCTATAAAT
Organism: Geotrypetes seraphini; assembly: GCF_902459505.1. Taxonomy (NCBI): domain Eukaryota; kingdom Metazoa; phylum Chordata; class Amphibia; order Gymnophiona; family Dermophiidae; genus Geotrypetes; species Geotrypetes seraphini. The sequence goes on along the minus strand of NC_047087.1, from coordinate 19,734,597 downwards.
ATTGGATGTGCTTACTTTCCATTTCGCCCTTATCGGAAGCAGTGAAGTCAATTTCTCTGAGGTCTGCATGAATTCAAGCAAAGCCATAGGAGCACAAAAGAAAGTAAATGTTTGTAATTCTCTGGTTCCACTTCTGTCACATGCAGCAGCACATGAGTTGCTGAATTAACATCAGTTACTGCTAATACCCAGGGAACACAGTTTTCAAACCCATTTATTCAAGTTCTCTTTGACTAGATCAATGACTTGACTTTAATCAGCCTTCTGGGCCCGGCTAACAGAATACAGAAACATAGAAAATCAAAAAGACCACATTGTCTATCCTAGGGTTACCAGACGTCTAGGAAAATACGGACATGTCCTCTGTTTAGAGGACTGTCTGAGTGCCCAGATGGGCTTTCCAAAACCCAGCAGTTCTCCGGGTTTTGGAAAGTTTTGGCCATGTGTGGAGGGCCTATGAGCATGCACGGATGAGTGGGAGTAGGCATCCCTCCTGCTGATTTATTTTTGTAAGAATGGGAGCAGGGGAAAGGAGGGGGTTCTTGCAGGGGAGGACAGTGTGGGGGGGGGGGTTCACAGCGGCAGGAGCAAGTGGGCATCCCTTCTGCCAATTTTGGCTGGTGCAGGGGGGTTCGCGGTGGCAGGACGGAGTGGGCATCCCTCCTGCCTCCATTCTGGTTTGGGGGTGGGGGGGGTCCTCTGGGAGGGCTATCCTCAGGAGGGGGGGGGGCATGGCATTATTTTTATGGGCCACACAACATCTGTGCCCATAGGGAAACACAAACAAACAAACAGGAATGCCTGTCTGGTTTTCCAGGTTGGACCTACTAACCCGATTCTGGCATCGATCGGATGCCTGGTTTCAAGATTAATGACCGCATTTGCATGCCAGAATTGGAGAATATACAACTGCACAGAAAACCGTGCAGTGAGTTGTTTAGAGCAGTGGTTCCCAACCCTCTCCTGGAGGACCACCAGGCCAGTCGGGTTTTCAGGCTAGCCCTAATGAATATGCATGAGAGAGATCTTCATATAATGGAGGTTGCCAGGCATGCAAATCTACTCCATGCATATTCATTAGGGCTATCCTGAAAACCCGACTGGCCTGGTGGTCCTCCAGGACAGGGTTTGGAACCACTGGTTTAGAGCATTGGGTCAGCAAATACGATGGGTTGCTAAACCACTCAAATCAGTTTAGCGTCGATCATTAGACAATAGAAGGCTTTAGTGCATGTAGTCATCTCCAAGAAAGGGCTAAAAAGCTTTCTCTTGGGCCATGGCTGGAATGGTGTAGATGGGCTGAAGCAGGGATCTCAAAGTCCCTCCTTGAGGGCCGCAATCCAGTCAGGTTTTCAGGATTTCCCCAATGAATATGCACTGAAAGCAGTGCATGCACATAGATCTCATGCATATTCATTGGGGAAATCCTGAAAATCAGATTGGATTTTGGCCCTCAAGGAGGAACTTTGAAACCCCTGGGCTGGAGGGAGCTTTGACAGAGACTTCAGTAGTTGGAACCTAAGCACAGTACCGGGCAGAGCTTTGGACGCTTGCCCAGAAATAGCTAAGAAAAAAAAAATTAGATTGAATCAGGTTGGACAGACTGGATGGACCATTCGGGTCTTTATCTGCCGTCATCTACTATGTTACTCTTCACAGACTACTTTAACTAATAAAGCAACATACAGTGAAAGATTAGAGAAACTGGGCCTCTTCTCTCTCGAACAGAGGAGATTGAGAGGGGACATGATCGAAACATTCAAGGTACTGAAGGGAATAGACTTAATAGATAAGGACAGGTTGTTCACCCTCTCCAAGGTAGGGAGAACGAGAGGAAACTCTCTAAAGTTAAAAGGGGATAGATTCCGTACAAATGTAAGGAAGTTCTTCTTCACCCAGAGAGTGGTGGAAAACTGGAACGCTCTTCGGGAGGATGTTATAGGGGAAAACACCCTCCATGGATTCAAGACAAAGTAGATAAAGACAGGTTGTTCACCCTCTCCAAGGTAGGGAGAACGAGAGGGCACTCTCTAAAGTTGAAAGGGGATAGATTCTGTACAAACGTAAGGAAGTTCTTCTTCACGCAGAGAATGATGGAAAACTGGAATGCTCTTCCGGAGTCTGTCATAGGGGAAAACACCCTTCAGGGACTCAAGACAAAGTTAGACAAGTTTCTGTTGAACAAGAACATGCGCTGGTAGGGCTAGTCTCAGTTAGGGTGCTGGTCTTAGACCAGAGGGCCGCCGCGTGAGCGGACTGCTGGGCATGATGGACCACTGGTATGACTCAGCAGTGGCAATTCTTATGTTCTTACATAGAGGAGATAGCTGGATAGTCCCCATTAGGAACGCAACTTAGAACACGATACCGGTATTATGTGTGCAAATAAGTAGGATTTACATGAGTACATGATATTAGTATTATGTGTGTATATATGTAGGATGATTGATTTATGGTATAAATGTGTCAAAAAACGCTAACTCTGTATTGTAACACCTTTACAGAAGCTCATGTATTGTAACACCATTACAGAAGCTCATGTAAACCACTTTGAATTGACTCTCCAGTCATTAGTAGCGGTGTGGAAGCTTTCATTTAAACATAAACAATATTCTGCCAATGTTCAAGCACATGTTTACGCTTCCTGTGAACAAGGTATAAAAATGTGGATGCCCTTTATGGGTGACCCGTCAAAAGCACGCAGGACATTGGTGCGCCGACAATCCCGCCCCGACATTTGCACACAGGACAAATGCACTGCCACCGCTTCCACTGCTTTCGGGCCTTCTCCTTTGAACTCTGAGAGAGGGGGCTTGGGGGGGGGGAACCCTCCACTACACTTACAACTCCTCGTGCTCCTGCAGGGGGAGGGGGTATGGGGTTAACCCCCCCCCCACACTACACTGAAAACTCCCAAAGAGAGAAAAGGGAAAGAGAACGGGAATTTTCAGCGTACTGGGGGGGATTTCACTCCCAAGCCCACACCCCCAATGGGAGCGCGAGGAGTTGTAAGTGTACTGGGGGGGGGGGGGATTTCCACCCCCACATCCCCCACACCCTCCTCACAATGCAAACAGGAAGGCTTCAAACCGGCGGAAGGGTAGGATTGTCAGTGCGCCAATGTCCTGCGTACTTTTGATGGTGTACCACATTATTTGGGTAATTTTCTAGCTAGGTGCCATAGGTAGGCGCTGTGTTATGAAGACAAGTAGGTGTCTACTTTAATCATCTCCCTCTCAAAATACTAGTGTATCTGTCATAATATCCTCCTTGCCTGAAGACACGATTACTTCTAGCAGGTGTAAATGAAGGAATTTACTTTATGCCAGGTGTGTAGCCAGAAGTCCATTTTGGGAGCCTGATATTCTCTCCCCAACCCCCTCCCCTGCTGTCACTGCCATCACCACCATAAAATATTACCTTTGCTACTGCTGACTAAACAGAGCATGTGCAGGAACGCTGGCATGACTGGTCGAAGTGCGCCTGCTGAAGTAAGGGCTGCTCGTTCAGCACAGGCAGAACTTGTATAGGAGACAACTTTGGCTGGCTTGGCATCCCCATCGGCTATGAAAGCAGAGGGGATCCAAGCTGAGTGTGAGGGGGCCCAGGCCACCGAGACCCTCTTATGGCTACGTCACTGCTGTATGCAGCTATACACAATTTTTTTTTTCTATTTCCCTGTCCCGAAGGGCTTACAGTCTTTGCATGTACATGCTATCTCTACTCAAACTCAAGCTCCACCTTGCAAGGTACATGCCTTAATGCCAACGCGTGTACTTTTTTGGCCAATTTGTATTTTTTAAAAGGTCATTTACCCATGACTATGGCCCATATATACATGGTAATAATTATAAATTTACCTCCTATGGGTATAACTGCAATTTATATAAATTCATGTGTACCCAGCAAATCTGCTTTTGCTTCACCAGCACAATATCCCTGGCAACCCTTGTACATAAAGTGTGGTCTCTCTCGATGCCTAATTTTTACACGTATAAAGCAATGTCTCGCAAACTTTGCCATGCCTCGGCACACTAAATGTGGTGGCCGTGACTCTTGGCATCCGGAAGTGCGCAGACGTTGATGCAGCAATGTCACGTCAACATCCAGAGTGGGGAGGGCTGCGAGGGAAGGCGCGCAGAGAGGAGAGGCACCGGTGCCAGCTGACTGACTACAAGACGTGCCTCCCACCACGAGAGGCATGTCTTGTAGGCAATCAGCCAGCACTGGTGCCTCTCCTCCCCGGCGTCTCGCAGCACACCTGGAATCTTGGGGAGCGCACCAGTGTTCCATGGCACACAGTTTGCGATCCGCTGGTATAAAGTCTATTTTTAATTTTTCACACATGAAAAAAGCTTCAATCCTTTTATTAGTAAACATTCAAAGTGCTTTGCAATAAAAACATATGGGCTAATATTGAAACTAAACAAAAAAAAATCTGGGAAATGACAGAGAATTTTACCAGAAAATCAATAGACCATCTGTCATAAATAAAAACCATCAAGTGAGGATTCACACACAAAACAAGCTTTAACAGAAGTTAAATAGCTCCAATAATTCCGATTCAAAAAAGAAGAGCAGAGTCCTCAGAATCCTCTACCTCACTATTATTAATCCCCAAATTCTATAAATGCTGCCCAAAGTTAAGTGCATTTGGTTATGTAGTTATGGAACAGATATGTGTATAATATAATTAACTAATTAGACCCAAATTGGTGACAAATACCAATAATTGGTATTAATAAGCACTAAGACCCCGATTCTATAAAAATAGTAACATAGTAGATGATGACAGATAAAGACCCGAATGGTCCATCTAGTCTGCCCAACATGATTCAATCTAAAAATTTGTTCGGGGTTTTTTTTTTTCCTTCTTCTTAGCTATTTCTGGGCAAGAATCCAAAGCTCTGTCTTGTTCTTAGGTTCCAACTACTGAAGTTTTCGTCAAAGCTCACTCAAGTCCATCTCACCATCGCAGCCATTGAAGCCCTCCCCAGCCCATCCTCCACCAAACGGCCATATATAGACACAGACCGTGCAAGTCTGCCCAGTACTGGCCTTAGTTCTTCAATATTTACTATTATTTTCTGATTCTAGATCCTCTGTGTTCATCCCACGCTTCTTTGAACTCCGTCACCGTTTTCCTCTCCACCACCTCTCTCTCTTTCTTTATCTTTCTCTCTCTTTCTCTCTGTCTTTTTCTCTCTTTGTCTTTCTCTCTCTCTTTTTTCTTTGTCTTTCTCTCTCTCTTTCTCTTTCTTTGTCTTTCTCTCTCTTTGTCTTTCTTTTTCTCTCTCTTTTTCTTTCTCTCTCTTTCTTTCTCTCTCTTTTCTTTCTTTCTCTCTCTTTGTCTTTCTTTGTCTTTCTCTCTCTTTTTCTTTCTCTCTTTCTTTCTTTCTCTCTCTTATAGTAACATATAGTAGATGACAGCAGATAAAGACTCAAATGGTCCATCCAGTCTGCCCAACCTGATTCAATTTAAATTTTTTCTTCTTACCTATTTCTGGGCAAGAATCCAAAGCTCTACCCGGTACTTGGGTGCCAACTACCGAAATCTCCGTCAAAGCCTACTCCAGCCCATCCTCCCCCAAACGGCCATATACAGACACAGACCGTACAAGTCTGCCCTGTACTGGCCTTAGTTCAATTTTTAATATTATTTTCTGATTCTAGATCCTCTGTGTTCATCCCACGCTTCTTTGAACTCCGTCACCGTTTTCCTCTCCATCACCTCTCTCGGGAGCGCATTGCAGGCATCCACCACCCTCTCCGTAAAGAAGAATTTCCTTACAGTGCTCTTGAGTTTTCCACCCCTCAAACGTCACCTAAACACTATGGTTAGTTAGGTGCCAACGACTCTGCTCAAGTCCTAGCAACTTGATGAATTACAGATCTAAAAAGAAATTGGTTTTGTGCTAGTCCAGTAAGGTCCTCCAGTGTCATCCTCATGGTTGTTTTCAAAGTGTCCAGCCATCTGATTGTGGGCCGCCCTCTTCACTTGGTTCCTTTGATCTTCCCAAACATGATGTCCTTCTCCAGTGATGCCATCCTGCCCGACGCAATTTTCGAGGAAGCTTTTCAAAATCCAGACATAGTGTCGGGTTTTGAAAAGCCGTCCGGACTACCGGATAGGTCCTCGAAAAGGAGGACATGTCCGTGCAAATCCGGACCTCTGATAACCCTAGTTCCACATAGAACTGTCTTTATAGAATATCAGTTTAAGTCATTTGAGCAAGTAACTTTAGATGCGAGGATTTATGCCTGCCAACGGCTGGTGTAAATGCTCACGCTTGACTACAGTCAGTTAGGTGTGAAAATGGAAGTTTTCTATGACTCCATGCCTATGACCCGTCCATACCCTTCCCATGGCCATGTCCACTATGGAGTTGCATGTGAGATGAATTAGGCATGTGAGTTATAGAATAGGGGTACAGAGCAGATACATATGTAACTAGTAATTAGGGCCAATTAGAGCTTGTTAAGGCCAATTATTGATTGTCATCAACTTAGCCAATTACTTTATGAGCATATCTTCAAAATGCACCCAAAATTATGCACCTAACTTTGGGCAAACTATACAGAATTTGGGAGTATGTAACTTAGTGTCCACTATTGCAAAGCTCCCATTGGAGATAGTCACGTAGATATTTGGGCAGGAAATAGAAAATACGAATGGAGAGGTGGGGGAGGATTCTCAAGTAGCTATACTTGCATATATGAGGAGCCGCTGAAAAGTTCTGAGCCCAACCAAGAAGAGAATGATGTGGAGCCATGAAACTTACAAGTTATTCCACACTTTTCTTGACACTTTTCATTTCAATGAGGCAAACGCATCTAGTAAATGGGCATAAGTATAGGGAAACCAAGCCATTGTGACATCACCGATGAGGTTGGCTCTTAGGCATTGGTGGATTGAGGCATTATGACATCACAATAAGAGGGACTGATGAAAAGTTCTGAGCCCAACCAAGAAGAGAATGATGTGGAGCCATGAAACTTACAAGTTATTCCACACTTTTCTTGACACTTTTCATTTCAATGAGGCAAACGCATCTATTAAATGGGCATAAGTATAGGGAAACCAAGCCATTGTGACATCACCGATGAGGTTGGCTCTTAGGCATTGGTGGATTGAGGCATTATGACATCACAATAAGAGGGACTGCTGAAAAGTTCTGAGCCCAACCAAGAAGAGAATGATGTGGAGCCATGAAACTTACAAGTTATTCCACACTTTTCTTGACACTTTTCATTTCAATGAGGCAAACGCATCTATTAAATGGGCATAAGTATAGGGAAACCAAGCCATTGTGACATCACCGATGAGGTTGGCTCTTAGGCATTGGTGGATTGAGGCATTATGACATCACAATAAGAGGGACTGCTGAAAAGTTCTGAGCCCAACCAAGAAGAGAATGATGTGGAGCCATGAAACTTACAAGTTATTCCACACTTTTCTTGACACTTTTCATTTCAATGAGGCAAACGCATCTATTAAATGGGCATAAGTATAGGGAAACCAAGCCATTGTGACATCACCGATGAGGTTGGCTCTTAGGCATTGGTGGATTGAGGCATTATGACATCACAATAAGAGGGACTGCTGAAAAGTTCTGAGCCCAACCAAGAAGAGAATGATGTGGAGCCCTGAAACTTACAAGTTATTCCACACTTTTCTTGACACTTTTCATTTCAATGAGGCAAACGCATCTAGTAAATGGGCATAAGTATAGGGAAACCAAGCCATTGTGACATCACCGATGAGGTTGGCTCTTAGGCATTGGTGGATTGAGGCATTATGACATCACAATAAGAGGGACTGCTGAAAAGTTCTGAGCCCAACCAAGAAGAGAACGATGTGGAGCCCTGAAACTTACAAGTTATTCCACACTTTTCTTGACATTTTTTTGTTCCAATGATATCAAATGAAATGAAAAGTGTGGAATAACTTGTAAGTTTCAGGGCTCCACATCGTTCTCTTCATGGTTGGGCTGAGAATTTTTCAGCGGCCCCTTGTAAAGGCTTGTGGCACCTTAGCCCTGTTCTAGTCAAGCTCGAAACTCAAAAAGGAACCGTGAGAAACAAAGAGATTGTAGTACGTTTTAGCGCACACTTATTTAGGGTTACTAGACTTCCGGTAAAACCTGGACATGTCCAGGACAGAATGTCCAAAAACTAGCAGTTTGTCTGAATTTCGAAAAGCCCCGAGCTCCAGCTGCGTCTGGAGGGCCTTCAACAAGCATGTGCTGAAGATGTCACATGCATCCGTGCACGCTAGAGGCCCTCTAGATGCGGCTTTTGAAGTCAGCAAAAAGGAGACAAGGTTTTATGGCGCAGGGCTGGAGGCGGAATATCAAGTGGACCGCTGTGTTTTGGACAATCCTAAGTTTTCTTACAAGTTTGTTTGTTTGTTTTTTAATATGGGTAAGCCCCCAAAAACTGTAAGGAAACTTAGACTTGTCCAAAACACAGCCGTCCACTTGATATTTGGATTAAAAAAGAGCGACCATGTTAGCCCCTACTACAGACTGCTTCACTGGCTGCCAATGGAGGCACGAATAATATTCAAGTTCTCTTGCATATGCTTCAAGCTGGTTTGGGGACTAGCTCCTACCTACCTGCTACCTCACTTCACTCTATACAGCCCTACGAGACAAACCAGAAACAGCAACCTATTTGCATACCCGAGCATTACCGGCTGCAAATACAAAACCTTCCTAGATAGAACTTTACCAATCAAACAAACTGCAACACTAGTTAGACAGCTACATAAATGGAGCAAGACTGACATATAATGCCTTTAGAAAAGCCATAAAAACTGCCTTATTCAACAGAATTATCACCTAAAAAAATATCTACACCTAACACTACATATGTCCTCTCCTGCTTTTAAGTCTGAAATGTCTAACATTATATTTTGCTGCCTTTAAGACTCTGTTTGCTGTATTTTCTCTGCCTTTTTGTAAGACTCTTTATGCTCCTTGTAAGATTCTATATACTGTATCCCAGACTTCAACATATTGTAACTCGCTGACTGTCCAGCTCTCTTCAGTGTGAACTGCCTAGAAGTCTCACGACTATGGCGGTATAGAAGAATAAAGTTATTATTATTATTATTTAGGCAAAACAGGGCAGATTGGAAGCAGAACATGGCGGGGCTGGGGACAGAATGGGATGGGACCGTGTGTCCGGGTTTTCTCGTCCTTAAATATGATAACCCTACACTTATTGCACACTAAACAGGCTTACCGTGCGATATGCATTGCTGTCCGATGGTAAATTTGCCTTTTTGAGTGCACATAGCGTGAGCTAAAAAAAAAATTGTTTATTTTCCTCGAAGTGAGCATGTTAGGCAGTGGACAGTGGGCGTGACAAAGGTGATCAGTGTATGAGGTATTGCCTCACACTAATTGATTAGCACGGGGCCCTTACCGCCTTCAAAATTGGTGGCAATAAGGGCTTACATGGTAACTTTTTTTAATGGGGACACAATATATCCAAAAATAGCATGTGGCCATTACTGCCACCCCCCCCCCTCCACCTTTTTACAAAACCGCAAAAGTAATTTTTAGTGCAGGCCGGCGCACTAGATACTCTGTGCTGCTTCTGACGCTCATAGGAACTCTATGGACGTCGGAAGCGGTGCAGAGCATTCAGCGTGCCAGCCAGAGCTAAAAAACGCTGTCGTGGTTTTGTAAATTTGGAAAATGTGTCATTTTCTGACAACAGCAGAAGTGGCCTTAGCGCCATGCAAAGGGCGTGGTAAGGCTACTTTTGCCATGTTTCCTCGTTACCTTCCATTTTTGACGTTTTGCTAATACCGTATATTTGATATCATACCACAAGAGCTGATTTGCTAAGGAACTGCTGAGAATGTTATTGAGAGAAAGTGGGGGAGGAACTTGTGCACATCAACCTGAGATAAAGAAGAGTTTATTTAATACAAACAAATACAGTGGTACCTCGGGTTGCGAGTGTTTTGCAAGACGAGCAAAACACTCAGCAAACTTTTGACTCGCAAACCGAGCACTGCCCCGATCAACGAGCACTTACAGGGGATTCCTCTTCCGTCTTCCGGCCAGCCTTCTACATCGGGTGCCTTCTGCAGGTTGCAGGACCTCTGTCTGGGCCTGCGCGGACGGGTGCTGTCCTGCCTGTGCGTTGCGTGTGACGCACACAGCGTCAATCATCGGCGTTGTGCGTGTCGTGCGCGGCGTGCGGGTGGGGTGGCGCTCGGCTGCGTGGGCTCGGGTGGGGGCTCTCCAGCATGTGAGGTGCATCTGACGTGGAGGGCTGGCCGGCAGATGGAGGAGGCATCCCTCTGAAGGCACTGCGAGGTTCTCCGGCGGCTGGCATCTCCCCCCCCCGAAGCGGCACTGTGGGGTTCTCCGGCGGCTGGCATCCCCCCCCCTCTGAAGCGGCACTGTGGGGTTCTTCTTCAGATGACCCACCGAGGAGGCAGACAGAGGAGATGGCGCTGCAGCACCCGGCACCCGACGGGTATAGACCCCGGGTTCTAGAACGAATCGTTGCTGTTGCCACTATTTTCTATGGGGAACTTTGTTTTGATAAACGAGCATTTTGGATTACGAGCAAGCTCCTGGAACGGATTATGCTCGTAATCCAAGGTACCACTGTATTATAAACCTAAGAATTTTATAGTTTTTCACTTCTTCCATTCTGTAAGCTTGTATTCGATGACTTTGTATGGTGACCACTTTGCTGATTGTCCAGCACATCTTTTTGTAAACTGCCTCGAACTATCATGGCTTTGGCAGTAGATAAAAATAAAATTATTATTATTTTGTCATAGGACGGTATAGCAGAACTAAACTATCTTGTAAACCTGATATGGTCCATGTTTCGGCTCTATAAAAAAAAGCCTGCCTCAGGGGTTCAGATGATGATCCGATAATAACCGTCTGATAATGCTAATAAGCTATGTATGGATAAGGCTCTCAAGTCTCGCTCATGTCAGGTTTGCAAAATAGTTTGGTTCTTTTATACCGTCCTATGGCAATATAGCACGTTTTGCTTTATAATATTTGTTTGTATTAAATAAACTCTTCTTTATCTCAGATTGATGTGCACAAGTTCCTCCCCCACTTTCTCTCTATAATATATTTAATGTGGGTTTTTTTTCCTTGTTTCTTTCGGAGTACACTGCTCAGAACATGACAGAAAAAAAATATTTAACGCAAATAATCATCATGGTGAAAAATCATCATATTGGAAAAGCATTAAAAAAAAAAGCTTGTTCAAAGTAAATGTAATTGTTTTTAAACTTAATGTTTTTGAAAGATAAATTTCATTCTGGACAGGCTCTTTAAAAATCAATTTGCTCTTGCTTTCTCTATAAAGATTTATTCCTTCTGAAAAAATGCCATTAGTATGAAAGTGCTTAAAAACTTGGCAGACTATCTCTAAAGGCATCAATTTCTAATGCTAATTAAAACTAATTATTCACTCGGCAGCTGTAAGTTGCTGTCTGTCTCTTAGGGCAGAAGGGAGATTGGCCCATATCGCGAGTGTAGCAGGCTTTATGTATTTGTTATTTTAAGAAATCAATTAAAAACAAGGCTTAAATGTCAATAATTTAAAAATATAAAGTGATACCTTTCTATTACGCTAACTTAACCCCTCCTTTACAAGGCCACGCTAGCATTTTTAGTGCTGGCCGCTGTGGTAATAGCTCTGGCTCTTATAGAATTCCTATGAACTTCCAAGCTGTCACCGCAATGGCCGGCGCTAAAAACAATATATTTTGGTACTTCCTGTTTCTGTGCAGGCAAGGCTGATCACAAAGAAAGGCCCAAAGCACCCTGTTTTAATTTATGTGCTATCACTACTGGCAGTGATGATGGAGATCTGTTGAAAGACCTCATGCGCATGGCAGGATTAACCAAAAGGCCAAGTAGGCATGTGCCTAGGGCCTGAAATGGTCAGGGGGGCCCGATGAAGGAAGGCATCAACATTGTTTTTTCCAAATGGCGATGGGCCCCTCCAGCATCGATCGGCAACATAGGCCCCACCCCGATCGGCAACACGGGCCCCCCGATCAGCAACGCGGCCCCGCCCATTGACGGAAAGTAAGACAAGCAAGCAACGCAGGTAAGAAAGGCAACGGGAACTGTAATTGTGCAAGCGGTGCTGCTTGCCCAAAGCTTCCCTCTGACACAGCTTCCTATTCCCGCCTGGGCGCATGGTGGGGTGGGGCGGGGCAGGGGGCTCAGTGTACTTGGGTGCCTAGAGGCCCTCAAAAAATTAATCCTGCCCTGCTCATGCAGCTAGGGAATGAAAGGGAGAGGGAGAAATGTTGAGGACCGGCTTGTGTGCAGCCAGTTTTAACCTGGTGCAAATGGGGTTGGGGGGCTTTGTTTCCCCCAAACATCATATACAGGGCACCTATCATCAAAGTCCTCCCCAGACCATCCTAAACTGAGTTGCCATATACAGAACACAGACCTTGCAAATCTGCGCTGTACCAGCCTTAGTTCTTCACAACCAGAGCCATCATCTAAGCTCCATTCGACACATCAAGCACACTTGAAACCACCTAAATGGAGAGGGCTACTGAATATGGGCCTAATGAAGTAGATAAATCATCCTCTTATCAAAATACAGCAGTGGTGTTCTTTGAATACGTACCTCAAATCCTAGATTTAATAAAGGGTGCTCAGCGCTGATTTTGTTGGCCAACTTGGGTGCCAAAACCAGTTGTAATTCCTGGCACCCAATTAGGTGCACATCCTTAGTGTTCTATAACTGCATGCAAATTTTAGAAACACCCCGATCCACCATGTACCACCCATGACCACACCCCCTTTTGAGCTGCAAGCCATGGGATTTGGGTGCACATTGTTATAAAATAGTCCCTAGAAAGATGTGCAAGCAGATTCAAATTGATGCCAATTAATGCGATTAGCACTTTGGATCAGCACCCAAATATCAGCCTCCAGTTTTGAACACCATCGTATACACTGCAGGGCTGCCCAAGTCTGGTTCTCGAGATCTAATGGCAGGCCAGGTTTTCAGGATATCCACAATGAATATGCATGAGAGAGATTTGCTTGCACTGCCTTCTTAGTATGCAATTCTCTCTCATGCATGTTCATTGTGGAGATCCTGAAAACCTGGCCTGCCAGTAGATCTCGAGGACCGGACTTGGGCAGCCCTGGTATATAGAATCCAGGGGAAAATGTATTAGATTATTGCATTAAAAACTATCATCTGTTGATCTTAAATTACTGAACTGTAGGGGTGTTTCCTTATTCACACCTGAAGGTTAGGCCTCTCTGATGTCATAAAGCCTGAACCATGCAAGAAGAGAAAGAAGAAAACATCTTTGCTGTTTATGCCTGATGCATTCTGGGTATGTACCAGAACTGTATTTTAGTCAAGGACATCCAGCTATGCCTACATGCTCAGCCTGTGTGAATCTTGGGGGAGGCATTGCTCCTATGCTGTTCTTATCTACCGAAGGCGCCTCTGTTTCAGCCTGTGCGAGACTCTATACAGAAAGGCTATTCATCTAAGTTATGTTTCTGGATTAGTCCGGGGAGGTCATCTGACGAGAACCGAATAGAAGGTGCCTAATTATTATTAATTCTATTCTGTGTTGAGGTGTGAGGGAGCTTGCATCTTAACATTGGATTCTATGCACCTCTTCTATAATAATTAAGACCTGAAAAGTTACCTCTTGTAACTGAGAGAGAGAACCGGACTTTTATACATCTGGATTCCATCACATAAAGGAAACCTTTGCTGCCAACCCAATTTAAAGCTTTTCCAGTGGCTGACAGATTGTTCCTAATCAAAAGAATTTCTATATCTGCTAAGCGGAGGAAAGACACCGATACCTTCTCCCCGATTTTGCTGAGACCTGATCTATGTGGTGAGAATAAGGAATTTTATTGTCTTTTCAGCTGGATTAGAGAGAGAATTCTATTGTATTTGGGACAAGGGCGTGAAGTACCTGTGGTGATAAGCTATATTTTTAGTTGCTGCTAATCAGGAATTATTATTATAAGGAATTATTTAGAGTGTAAGAATTAGTTTTACTCATTTATCTAGCAAGTGTGATAATTATGTACTGAATTTCATATATGTATTCGGATATTTTGTGAATAATAATTAGTTATTGCTGCTGGCTTATGAATAATATTTTTATATTTTCATAATAAAAGTATTTCATAAAGCCTGGGTCTCTGTGTCGTGTAAGTAGGCAAAGCTTGCTGAACCTGGATGGAGTTTATGGTTTTCCCTAGAAAACTAAGAGACAGGTAACTTGTTTATGTAACTAATTAGTACAACCATAAATCTTACTACAGAACTTCATTTCCACTCATTCTGATGGGCAAATGTGACAGCTGCACTACTTACTTTAAATAGGAAATCAGATTCTGAACAGAGAACTTTTTGAGGTTGCTTGTCATTCTTAGAAAACTAATACTTAAGGGGCTCATAATCAAAACTTAAACACATCTAAAAACCCGCCCAAGTTGGCACTTGGTCATACTAAAAGACAGGTCGTCCAAGTGCTGACAATTGAAATGGCTTTTTGGAAGTATCCAGGGACATTTTAGGCCTCTGAATCCCACTGTGCGCCCAGAGCTGAAAGGGGCATTTTTGGAGGAGTGATTAGGGCGGGATGTGGGCCGACCTAGACTTAGTCATCTTGCAGCGATAAACAAATGTTTGACGAAACTGCCTAGACGAAACTTATACATTGAGAGTTAGACGATGTAAAGACAGGTATAAGTGCCCAAAAGGTATCCAAAGTAACCAGATAACCACTGCAGGTACAAAGTAAAGACCCCCACACACTCCCCCCATGTTCACTGACCCTGTCGCACCCCCACAAAGATCAGAATAAATCATACATACCTGCCTCCGTAACATCAACACCTGTTATAAGAAAGCCTAGTACAGCTGGAGGTGGCTTAAGTAGTCTGGGGGGTGGGCTACTGAACCATAGAGTGGAGGAGCCAGGCCCATAAGCCACTGTAACCACTACATTAATGGTGGAAAATGTGAGCCCCCCAAAACTCTACTATACTGCCATATAGGTGTCACCTGCAGCCCTAAGGGCTATTGGGGTTGTAGACAGGTAGGTATAGTGGGTTGGGGGGGAGGCTCACTATAACCTATAAGGGAGTTCTGGTGAGATGTTTATATGGCACTCTTTTTGTGAAAGTCACAGCAGTGCCCTATAGGGTGAACCTCTGCTCTGTTGCCATGTCTTGGTGGCCAGTCCATTACAATGCTGGCCCCTCCCACGTCTAAAAGGTCTTGTTCTGGCGTTTGGGTCTTAGACAAATTTTTGGTCGAGAATGTGGTATAAAGATAGACGTAGTGGCTGACTGGACGTACAGAGAAACGATTTTTGAATTAAAATATTTTAGCCATACTTTTTGAGAATGAACATTTTGCCGCTGCCGACTTTGGGTGACTAGGGCCCTACGTCCAAATCGGACTTAGATGTTTATTTTGATATTGGCCCTCTAAGCTTTCAACAGCAGTTGTCCATGCAAAGGAATACCCAGTCTACCATGTCATTAAAATCGCAAGGAGCCTTTCACTAGTACAAAT
This sequence comes from Geotrypetes seraphini, assembly GCF_902459505.1. Classification (NCBI taxonomy): domain Eukaryota; kingdom Metazoa; phylum Chordata; class Amphibia; order Gymnophiona; family Dermophiidae; genus Geotrypetes; species Geotrypetes seraphini. The sequence continues at coordinate 19,719,006 of NC_047087.1, read as the reverse complement.
CAAGGAATGCCGATTAGAAGAAGATCCCCTAGGCAGCATGGTATACCCCAGGGAGACAGAGGAACTCCTGCAACTGGTGTTCCTTATAGACCTATGAGCATGACTTAGGGGAGAGTATGTTCACTTGCAGGGAAAGGAGTCTTGCTTTGAGAGTGGTGCAGTGAGGCAGCCTAGTAAAGGAGCTGAGGATACATGGTTGACTCCTGGTAAAGCTGTAGTGCTAAAAAATTGAAGAGGTTGATATTCAAAAGGCAGGAGAAGATCCTGTGTGGTTAAACCCCTTGTAGCTACTTTACTTGAAGTTCAAATGTTGGTCTGATATTTTTGACCGATTGCTGACATTTTTAACTGAGTTTTAAGGCGCCTACCGGAGCCTAAATAATTTGCGCCAGAATCACACCTCCACATAACACCGCTGTGGGCGTGGCTAATGCTGAAAGTGACATCAGGCGGCCTAACATGCCTACAGATAGGTGCCCAAAATGTAGGCCTTGAAAACCCTGGATTATATTTCTGGTGCCTATCTTTCCCGGTGGCATGATTAACATAACAAAATTTCTTGTATACCGCAGCTACCTCGCGGTTCTGTGCGGCTAACAAAAATTTAAATACAAATATACACCATATAAACGCAATGAATGAATTAAAAAAAATATTTACCAAATAGATCAGTCTTCATACATTGTCTAAATTCCAAATAAGAAGTAGAGATAGAAAGATAGAGTATACACTAATTTGGGTATCCCATAATGCTGCCTGATATGCTGAGATCTTACTAAAGATGCGTTTATACACACATCCTTTCACAGAAGGAAAATCAAAGAGCCGAAAATCACGTAGATGTTTTCTACTGGCAAATATAAAATAATCAATGCCAAAAAGCCCACTAAGCTAGTGTTCCATAAATGATGTTCCACAAAGAGTACCTTTTACAGAATCATCCCAGCACCTAACTTTGGGGGTCATATTGAATCTAGCCTTGTACCTACTCGAATATTTATTTATTTATTCATTCAATTTTCTATACCGTTCTCCCAAGGGAGTTCAGAACGGTTTACATTCATTTATTCAGGTACTCAAGCATTTTTCCCTGTCTGTCGCAGCGGGCTCACAATCTAATGTAACTGGGGCAATGGGGGGGGGGGGGATTAAGTGACTTGTCCAGGGTCACAAGGAGCAGCGTGGGTTTGAACCCACAACCCCAGGGTGCTGAGACTGTAGCTTAAACCACTGCGCCACACCTAAAAAAACCCACCATAGATAAGAAAGACCTGCTAAATGTTCTCTTACTAGCGGCTAAAATGACCATCACAGCTATATTGAAAGAATTTAGCAGCACCTATCCTGGACTGATGGGGGCAAAATGTCTGACAAATATTGGAACAGGAATAGAATTAGCTATTTAGAGAAATAAAGAACAAGAAGTTGACAAGATATATAAACTCCAGTGCTACAATACAAAAGACAAAATTTAAAAATGCACAAAGCAAATATGATTGGAGGGGAAAAAAAAACCCCACTGACTGTACTCACACTAATAGCAGGTCACGCATCAGAAAGAGAAAATAAACGTAAAACCATCGAAAAAAAGATCCTTAAAATCAACAGAACGAGGGCCCCGTTTGCAAAGCCACGGTAGCGATGCTTCAGTAAATGCACCGAAGCCCTTAGGAATTGAATGGGCTTTGGCACATTTACCGCGGCAGCATCACTACCACGGCTTTGTAAAAGAGGCCCTACGATTCTTGTGACTTCCACCCTTGCTCGCAAGATATAGGGCTCCTTTTACTAAGGGGCGCTAGCGTTTTTAGCGCACGCAGGAAATTACCGCACGCTACGCTTCTAGAACTAACGCCAGCTCAATGCTGGCGTTAAGGTCTAGCGCGCGCGCTATTCCACGTGTTAAAGCCCTATACTATACTATAGTAAAAGGAGCCCATAGTAAAATAAAGAACAAAACCCCATAAAGCACGATCGGAACTGTTTTATTTAATTACAATTAATATCAAGTTACTTAACATCTATACATCCCAGTTATAGGGTTACCAGATTTTCCCGAAGGAAAATCCAGACCCATGACCACGCCCCCCCCCAGGGCCCGCCCAGTTCCGCCTGCATCGGGACGGGATCTGCGCATGGCATCACCACGTTACATCCACGCATTCGTGCTTGCCGTCCCGATGTCGGAAGCTTTTTTACAACCCGGACAAAGTGCCGGGTTTGAAAAGCCGTTCGGGCCCCTAGGAAGATATTTTCATCACAGATTAATTCCCCCCTCCCCCCTCCACATACATACCTTTTACCCAGCTCCGATGTTCACAGAATTCCTATGAGCATCGGAGCGGTGTTGGAGCATTTAGCGTCCAGACCGCGGTAGAAACCTCTACTGCAGCTTAGTAAAGGGGGGGTAAGTTAACAAGAAAGTAAAAATGGCATATTTTATTCACATTTCGTATATCAGTTGTACACATACTATGCAACCTTCCATAGAATGTACAAATGTAATGGTTCTTTACCCTGTCTTTGTAATTCATCTATACGAAAAATCAATACAAAGAAAATACAAAACATTTTTGCATGTTGCAACCTTGAATCTGAAAGCTCAGCATAGGTTTTTTTTCTGTGATCTGTGCACATTCAGTTGTTCCTCTGAAGCATCATGTAAATATTTTCCAATATAAGTAAGAGCCAACTCAGCAGGAACCATATTTCGGAACTGTCTGCAGTTATTCCAGGGTCTTGACTACAGCTCAAATTAGATACCCCTGCTGTGGATATGCCATGGGAAGGCAGACAGTTTATTCTGAGGCTAGGTATGGTTAGTACTACAATGAGCAGCTTGAATTAGCTATTCAGTTTCTTGTTGCAGCCAGATATATCTTTGCTTCTTTTGAAAGGTACAAAATAGTCCATTGTAACAAGTTCATTAATATGAAACATGAGATAGTTGTACTATAGAACAGGAAGAACAAACTTATGGGCTATGAGATGATTTGGAGTTCCTTCTTGAGAAGATACCAAAATGTGGCTTTTGCAGTGGTTCTTATTGGGGTAATACTTGTGGGGACTGATTTATATCATACCGTGCCATACATTTTTCTTCTATAACCCCAAATTTCAGATAGGATTCAATGCGGTTTACAAAACAATTAAGAACAGGACATGAACAGTGAATGAAGGATAGGAGGTCGGCTCTTGAGATTTCGTTATAGGTCCAAGGAAAAAAGGTGGGTCTTAAGTTTCTTCCTGAAGATGCATCATTGGCATGGTTGCGTAGGTGGAGAGGGAGATTGTTTCATATCTTGAGTCCCTGGTACATGAACGTTGATTCATGTAGTTTCTTCCTAAGCACGCATGGAGGGGGGGGGGGGAAGGCTAGTTTGTCCCATTGGTGTGTCCTTGCATTGAGGAAGGTGTGCTTAGCTTTAATATCTGTGCTAAATCTTGCGGAGTTTTCTCCATGGATGGCCTGGTGGACTATGCAGGCTATCTTAACTCCTTCAGGAGTGGATAGACGCTTTCATATTTGCCCTTTTAAAAAATCAATCTAGCTGCCATGTTTTGGAGCAGCTGTAATCTTTTGTAATCGTATTCTGCAATACCGATGTATAAGGAGTTGCAGTAATCCAGATATGGGAGGAGGACCACCTGTGCAATTGTTCTGAAGTTGGATTGGCTCAGCAGTGATCTGATCGCTCTCAATTGCCTGCGACTGAAGAAGAATTTCCTGACCAATGTGTTTATTTGGTCTGTGTAGGTGAGATCTGAAATGAGGATCACACCTAGGACCTTTGAGGACCGTTTCAGTTTAAGCGATTCTCCAGTTGTCAGCATCATGTCTGTGTAAGGCACAAAATCTATATATACCGCATATCAACAAGGGATCCAAGAGGAAAAAGAACAAGGAACCGGCATGGCTCACTGTAGTGAAGGAAGCGATCAGAGACACGAAGACTTCGTTTAAGGAATTGAATAGGTCAAAAATGGACGAAAATTGGAATAAGCACAAACAACATCAAAACAGGTGCCATAAGGTGGTAAGAGGGCCCATAAGAGACTACGAGGAAAAAAGAGCAAGGAGGCAAAAAACTTCAAGCCGTTCTTTCGATATATTAAGGGGAAACGACCCGCGAAGGAAGCAGTGGGCCATTGGATGACCATGGAATAAAGGGAGTCCTAAAGGAGGACAAAGCCATCGCTGACAAACTGAACACATTTTTTGCATCTGTATTTACCAAAGAGGACATACACAACATATCGGAAGCTGACAGGCTATATGCAGGAAACGAAGATAGGAAACTGACAGGGTTGACGGTCAGTCTAGAAGAGGTATGCAGGCAGATTGATAGGCTTAAAAATGATAAATCCACGGGACTGGATGGCATCCATCCGAGGGTAATCAAGGAACTGAAAGGAGCTATAGTTGAACTGCTTCAACTAATAGCCAATCTGTCGATCAAATCAGGAAGGATTCCGGAAGACTGGAAAGTGGCAAATGTTATGCCGATCTTCAAGAAAGGTTTGAGGGGAGATCCAGGAAACTACAGACCTCAGTACTGGGAAAGATGGTAGAGGCACTGATAAAGGACCGCATCATTGATCACCTTGACGGACACGATCTGATGAGGACCAGCCAGCACGGCTTCAGCAAAGGAAGATTGTGCTTGACGAACTTGCTACACTTCTTCGAGGGAGTAAAGAGGCAGATAGACAAGGGTGATCTGGTCAACATTGTATATCTGGATTTTTAGAAGGCGTTCAACAAGGTTCCGCATGAACGACTACTTCGAAAAATTGCAAGCCATGGAACTGATGGTGAAATACTCATGTGGATTAAAAACCGGTTGGCGGATAGGAAACAGAAAGTGGAAGGTAAATGGACAATACTCGGACTGAAAAAGCGTCACGAGTGGAGTGCCGCAGGGTTCGGTGCTTAGACCCGTGCTCTTCATCATATTTATAAACGACCTGGAAACTGGTATGATGAGTGAGGTGATTAAATTTGCAGACGATACGAAGTTATTCAGAGTAGTGAAGACGTAGGAGGATTGTGAAGACCTGCAACGTGACACAAACAATTTTGCAATAATTGAAAAGTTAGTGTATTATCAATGTTCTGTCCCTATTTTATGTGGGCATTTACTCAGTTTCTTGTATAAGAACTAGCAAATGGCAAATGAGGTTTAACGTGGATAAGTGTAAGGTGATGCATGTCGGTAACAAAAATCTTATACATGAATACAGGATGTCCGGTGCAGTACTTAGAAAATCCCCAGGAAAGAGACTTGGGAGTACTGGTCGACAAGTCAATGAAGCTGTCCGCGCAATTCACAGCGACGGTGAAAAGGGCGAACAGAATGCTGGGAATGATTAAGAAGTGGATCACGAATAGATCGGAGAAGGTTATCATGCCGCTGTACTGGGCCATGGTGCACCCTCACCTGGAATACTGCGTCCAACACTGATCGCCGTACATGAAGAAGGACACATTACTACTCAAAAGGGTCCAGAGAAGAGCGACTAAAATGGTTAAGGGGCTGGAGGAGTTGCCGTACAGTGAGAGATTAGAGAAATTGGGCCTCTTCTCCCTTGAAAAGAGGAGATTGAGAGGGGACATGATCAAAACATTCAAGATAATGAAGGGAATAGACAGTAGATAAAGACAGGTTGTTCACCCTCTCCAAGGTAGAGAGAACGAGAGGTCACTGTATAAAGTTAAAAGGAGATAGATTCCGTACAAACGTAAGAAAGTTATTTTTCATCCAGAGAGTGGTAGAGAACTGGAACACTCTTCTGGGGTGACGGGATAATTGCGTGCCAGACGCCAGCGCACTGACAATCCAGCGCCGACAATTCGGCGGAAGACAGAAGCGCACAGGGGAAAAAATAATTTTTAAAGAGCTCCTGTCTGGGGGTTTGGGGTGGCAACCCCCCCCACCACTTTATTGGTTAGTGTTTGCGCTGCCATTGCGGGGGGTTTGGGGGTGAAACTCCCCACATTATAGAGAAAACGGAACTTTTCCCGAAAAAAATCAGAAAAAGTTCCATTTTCTCTATAATGGAGGTTTACAACCCCCCGAACCCCCCTCCAACAGCAGCGCGAACACTAACCAATAAAGTGTGGGGGGGTTGCCACCCCAAACCTCCGTCGGAGCTCTTTAAAAATTACTTTTTCCCCCGCGCGCTTCTGTCATGCGCCGAATTGTCGGCGCTGGATTGTTAGCGCGCTGGCGTCTTGTGCTCCACTGTCTATGGACCCTCTTCCGGAGGCTGTTATAGGGGAAAACACCCTCCAGGAATTCAAGACAAAGCTAGACAAATTCCTGCTGAACCAGAACGTATTCAGGTAAGGCTAGTCTTTGACCTAAGGGCTGCCGTGTGAGCGCACTGCTGGACACGATGAACCACTGGTCTGACCCAGCAGCGACAATTCATATGTTCTTATGTTTTATACCATTCATTTTCTAATAGAGATCCTCTGTGCTCGTCCCACTGGGGAAATATGGAAGGGGGTTGTGCCTTAATCCCTACAGTAATCAGCTGCTCATTCGGAGCACCTATTTACCCTGGATGTGATTGAAATAGGTCTAACTTAAATAGGAAGTTCTAAATCTAAAATTTGGATGTTTCTTCCCATTCAATTATTGCTGTTGGATGTCCTGTTTTGGGCTCCCCTAGCCCTATCTAAACCATGCCTCCTACCCGCCCCTAACATGCTCCCTTGCTCTTTATTTATTTATTTTTATTTTATTGGAAAAACAGAAAAAAACTAAACTCCAAAATGCATCCGATCATAATAGCACGCACCAAATTCCAGAGGGTCATATATAATACAAAAGATGTACCAGGGTTCTTCAGTACATGGCAAAAACACTCCACTCCATCCCCCACTCCTCCCCCATCTCACTTCCCATAAAATACCCCCCCCCTATCTAAACCATAAGTAGTACAGGATTATATTAGAGCAGTGGTTCCCAAACCCTGTCCTGGGGGACCCCCAGCCAGTCGGGTTTTCAAGATATCCCTAATGAATATGCATGAGAGAGATTTGCATATAATGGAAGTGACAGGTATGCAAATCTCTCTCATGCATATTCATTAGGGATATCTTGAAAACCCGACTGGCTGGGGGTCCCCCAGGACAGGGTTTGGGAACCACTGTATTAGATAAATAACCAGAAGAAAATTTAATATATCAAGAAAGGAGAGAATCCCCCCCCCAATAAACACTTAAATCGACTATACATCAGAAAACTCTTTCCAAGCAATGTATGGAGCCCAAATTTTTTTGTAATGACCCCTTGCGATTTCTCCTTAAAGCTGTCAGACTTTCTCCCTTGCTATTTAGATCAGTGGTCCCCAACCCTGTCCTGGAGGACCACTAGGCCAGTCAGGTTTTTGGGATAGCCCTAATGAATATGCATGGGGCAGATTTGCATGCCTGTCACCTCCATTATATGCAAATCTCTCTCATGCATATTCATTAGGGCTATCCCAAAAACCCAACTGGCCTGGCAGTCCTCCAGGACAGGGTTGGGGACCACTGATTTAGATGAACTGCAGTGTCTGACTTGTTATTTGGATATTTTGGTGGGCATTTGGAGCGGTCTATGTGCTTTGAAAATCAGCACCTTGGTCTTTTACTATTGCTACATTAATATAAGGCAAGTTTAATTTTTTTTTTGTTTATTTAATTTTATTAGGTATTTATCTACTGCCTATCAAGGTTAAGTAAGTGATTTCAATAAAGTACAATCAGATACGGAAGCATTTTCCTTCTCTGTCCCGATGGGCTCACAATCTGTCAAATGCACCTGGGGCAATGGAAAATTGAGCGACTTGCCCCAGGTCACAAAGAGCAGCATGAGATTTGAACCCACAACTTCAGACTGCGGAGGCTGTAGTTCTAAACCAGGGGTGGGCAACTCCGGTCCTCGAGGGCCGGAATCCAGTCGGGTTTTCAGGATTTCCGCAATGAATAGGCATGAGATCTATTTGCATGCACTGCTTTCAAGGCATATTCATTGAGGAAATCCTGAAAACCTGACTGCATTCCGGCCCTCAAGGACCGGAGTTGCCCACCCCTGTTCTAAGCACTAGGTCATTCCTTCCTTCAGTTTCTGTCTTGCTATATTTGTACACCACCTTGAGGCATAAAGGCAGTTAATAAAGCCCAATAAATAAAACCACTGTACTGAAAAATCACTGGGATCACAATCAGAAACGAATTATAAAAAGTGAAGAAGTTATGATCACTCCTGTGACATTTCCTTTCCAACTGATATGATCACGATGGAAGAAAACCAGACATAGTGAAGGAGAAAAATACAAAAACAGCACCGATAATAGTGCCAAGTGGTTATTCTGTGAAACTACAGACCGTTCAGAACACAGCCATCAGACTCATCTACTGTCTCAGCAAATTTGACCACATCACTCCCGCCTATGTAGACTCTCACTGGCTTCCGATAAAAGCAAGAACTCAATTCAAGTTCTATTGTCTACTATTTAAAGTAACCCATGGAACTGCCCCCTGTTACCTAAAACAACCGCCTATACCGCTACCACTCATCCAGATCAAGAAGAACTCAAAACCTATTCACCTTCCCCCCTCATAATGGAACCCGACGTAAGAAACTATACGACTGCCTTCTAGCGACACAGGCAGCGAAAATTGACCCCACCATCACCAAACTAATGATCAACACAACAGACATCAAAGTGTTTCGAAGAGAAATCAAAACATTTCTATTCAAAAAACACGTCCTTACCAACTAATATCCTCCCCTTTCGCACAAGCTCTCCCTCTATTGAATAACACAATAGTCATCTCCTAGAACCTTTCCTTCCAAACATATTCTGACTCCTATATAAGCATTTACCTCACTATCCAACAAACTTCTTACGTCATTATTAGGTAACTTCTAGTCTGTAACCCGTATATACTGATATTCTCTACTGTATCCTGTTATTACTTGATTCTCTGCTATGTAATTCTTACAATTGAATCCTCTACCACACCATGTAAAGTATATGAATCACTGTTATGTAATTTCTCTAGATAATCGTTGTTACGCAATTCTCTCGGTAATGTCCAGATCTCTTATAATTTGTAATCCGCCTAGATCCGCAAGGCACAGGCGGAATAGAAATCACTAATGTAATGTAATGTAATGTAAATGTGTGAAGAGGCAGAAGATCCTCACGCATCAAAAAAATATAGTCAGAGCCAAGAAAGTCTGGTAGAAAGACACAGAACTATTTCCCATTGTTCTAGGTGCCACAGACCTGATTAAACACACCTCCTAAAAACACTTTGATAGGTGCCTCCAGAATAGATTTACCAGATTTTACTTGCATAAAATCCGGGCCTATAGACTCGCTCCCAGGCCCGCCCAGTTCTACTCAGCCACGCCCCATTACACCCATGCCACAGCCTCACCCCCCTTCAGCCTGTTCTCGTCGGGAGGGAGGTCATCCGCACATGCGCGGATGCGGCGTGATGTCCCCTCCCGATGCAATCTGACGAGGAAGCTTTTCAAAACCCGGACAAAATGTCGGATTTTGAAAAGCCGTTTGGATGCCCGGACATGTCCTCTTAAAAGAGGACATGCCCGGGTAAATCCGAACGTCTGGTAACCCTACAGAAGGAAACTGTCTTACAGCAAGTATTAACATTAAATCTAAGAGACTGAGACCATACTCCGCATTCTCCTGGCTTAGGAGTGAGGTTCATTACTGCTATGGCAAAAGCGATTTAACTGGCCAGAAATGGCTCTGGATCAGTTAAATCGCTTTTGCAGGGATTATCCGCTGCTATTCCATGGCACTTAACCAGTTAGACCTGGATTCTATAACATAGTAAATGAACAGTCCATCCAGTCTGCCCATTAGTTATACCCATTAAAAATGCATGATTAAATTAACTTGGCTCTTCTTTGGTATTTCTGGGTCGTAGACTGTAAAGTCCACCTGGTATTGTCCTAGGTTCCAACTGCTGAAGTTGCCATCTAATCAAGCCTTTGTGACATCACTGCTGAGGCTGGCTCTTAGGCATTGGTGGAATGAGGCATTATGACATCACAATCTCAGCTCTGGAATGTTGCTACTCTTTGGATTTTTGCCAGGTAACATAGTAACATAGTAAATGATGGCAGATAAAGACCTGAACGGTCCATCCAGTCTGCCCATTAGTTATACCCATTAAAAATACATGATTAAATTAACTTGCCTCTTCTTTGATATTTCTGGGTCTTAGAGTGTAAAGTCCACCTGGTATTGTCTTAGGTTCAAATGCTGAAGTTGCTATCTAATCAAGCCATTGTGACATCACTGCTGAGGTTGGCTGTGACCTAAGCTAAGTATAAAACTAGGGCTGTGGAGTCGGTAGATAAATGTTCCGACTCCGATTCCTCAGTTTTTTGTACTTCAGACTCCGGCTCCGACTCCAGGTACCCAAAATTTCCTCCGACTCCGACTCCGAAGCACTGGTTAATTTTCAGATGGTTAAAATGGAATGTCAAGTTGAGAGAAATGAGCATTTTCGACACCACCTTCTTTTTGCTTTTAATCAAGGTTCTAAGGCCGCAGAAGCTGCTCGCAACATTTGTGCTGTGTATATAGTGGGTGCTATAGCTGAAAGAATCGCTCGTGATTGGTATGCCAAGTTCAAAAATGGAGTCGGTAGATAAATGTTCCGACTCCAGGTACCCGAAATTTCCTCCGACTCCGACTCCTCGACTCCGACTCCGACTCTGACTCCACAGCCCTGTATAAAACCATCGCACAAGCACTTTATATTTATATTTATTTATTGGATTGATGGATATGTGATTAGCACAATATAAACTTTATAACTGTGCAATACATTAAAAAATTTGCAATAAGGAATATTTCACTCTAAAGAAGAGGACAGCCAATGATGAGGCACCACGTAAAGCTTCTCGCAATTTGAAAAGTGATTTTGCGGCAGAGTGGTGGGGCTGAGGCTTCCTTATGAGCGGCACTAAAGATGCTAACTTTATAGAGTCCAGGTGAGAGGCATATATTTATAGAATCATGGCTTCGGAAAAGGTAGGCACCGGAAATGTAGGCCAGAATTTTCAAGGCCTACATTTCTGGCACCTACCTTCTATATGAATCACACCTGCGGAGACGCTTTATGACGCCTGACGCCATTTCCGGTGTAAGCCCCACCTACAGTGGCGTTAGGTGTCATAAAGTGTCTCCATAGTTGCGATTTCAACGCCATGTTTTTTAGGCACCTGTAGGCACCTTGAATTGTGTTTTAAGACCACTTTAAAATGGTATTTTGCACTTAAGTTAAGGCACCATTTGTAGAATATGGGCCTCAGTATTGCTGAATATCACCACAGACCACTAAAGAGGAAGCTGGTTATTTTGGGGGTGGGGCAGTGTGGAGTCAGCACTTTATTGAGTTGAGGTGTGGCCTAGTGGTTAAACCATCTGCCTCAGCACCCTGCACTATCGCGGAAGTGGCATCAGCACTTCTCCTTCTCTCCACCCCCTCCCCTGCTGCCACTGCATGGACCTTCCTTCCCCCCATATCTGTAACTCCTCACCAGTGCAAGCAGCATCTCCAACTTCCTGCTTGTGACGGCCTCGGCTCTCCATCCGAAATCGCTTCCTGGTTGCGGGACCAGGAAGTGACATCAGAAGGAGAGCCGAGGCTGGCATGGGCAGCAGGTTGGTGATCCCACTGCGTCAGCGAAGTTATAGAGGTACATGGAAGGGAAGTGGTACATATGGGAGGCGGGTAGGGCAGGGGGGTGCTACTGCCTCGGGCACCTCCCACCCTCACGAAGCCACTGGCCCCAGGTACAAAATAAGTACCTGTCTAAAATATGTAAACTGCTTTGATTCTAACCACACATAAGTCCAATTCAATGCCAATGCCAGAAAAGGAGATCCAAACAAACGAGACTGGAAACTCAATGTTCTCGGACCTTTGGTTGTAATTTATTCAAAGTATTCTTGACAAAAACAATTAAAAAAAAAACAATGAAAACTCTGTCCACATTAATCATAAGAGGACCCGACATGGGCCATGTTTCGGATAAAATCCGCCTTCCTCAGGGATCCTGCTTTGATTTGTAACCACACATAAGTCCAATTCAATGCCAGTGCCAGAAATAGCCCAGCATTGAATATCCAGAAGTAATTTTGGTGGCAGCTAAAAAAAACCTTGGCACCACTGGCTGTATATCTGCTGCAGTAGGTGCATGAGTGAGACGTTACCACAGAGAGCAACCACAGCTCTTCCTGTTTATATTCAAGGGCAAACTATAGCTATCTTTCTTGGCCTATCATAGGGTTAACAGATTTGGACCCCCCCCCCTAGGCCCACCCAGTTCCACCCATCCCTGCCCCCATTATGCCCACACCCCACCCTTGCCCCTAGCCCCCCCCCCCCCCAGCCTGCTCATCTTGGTCGGTAGGGCATCCACGCATGCATAGATGCCCCTCTCAACACGATTTGCTTTTCAAACCCCGGACAAAGTGTCCGGACATGCCCTCTAAAAAGAGGGCATGTCCAGATAAATCCAGACATCTGGTAACCCTAGCCTATCATTTCAGAAGTTGAAAAAAGAGAAAACTGCATTCTGGGAAAAGAGAGTCTTTCTCTCAGTCAAGGACCATGAAGGCTCCACTTCTAGAATCTGAAGCAGCATGTTCCCTCTTGATCTCTGTTTAATTTATCACGTACATTCATTTCCATTATCACTTTAAATATTTCCATGTAATGTGAAATTCTGATGATGCCAAGGGCATCCGCAGTATACACCAATTTATATGCTTAGAAAGACGACATGGGCTTTACCAAGCGCTTATGAAAAGGAAGGTCACATCTCGTTTTAATTGAAGGCACAAGGGCCAGCTCAAAAGTATAAGTTGAAATGCATTGCAGTTCTTACTCTGCTAAGCTGTTTTTTCCTTAATGCATGTAGCATGCTTTCTATATTGTTTAAATATTATCTAAGTGCAATATAAAAGATTCTTAAAGAAATTTGATATAAAAAAGATGGAATCGGTCCATCGGAAGGCTACTAAAATGGTATCTGGTTTTCATCATAAGGCGTATGGGGACAGACTTAGGGCTCCTTTTACGAAGGTGTGCTAGGGCCTTAATGCGTGGAATAGCGCGCGCTAAATTGCCCCGTGCGCTAGCTGCTACCGCCTCCTTTTGAGCAGGCAGTAGATTTTCGTGCGTTCGATAAAACCGTTAGCGCACCTTCGTAAAAGGAGCCCTTACAGATCTCAATCTGTATACTTTGGAGGAAAGGCGGGAGAGGGAAGATATGATAGAGACGTTTAAATACCTACGTAATGTAAATGCACATGAGTCGAGTCTCTTTCATTTGAAAGGAAGCTCTGGAATGAGAGAGCACAGGATGAAGTTAAGAGGTGATAGGCTCTGGAGTAATCTAAGGAAATGCTTTTTTACAGAAGAGGTGGTGGAGACAGAGTGTGTCTGAATTGAAAAGAGCCTGGGATAGGCGCATGGGATCTCTCGGAGAGAGAAAGAGATAATAGTTACTGCGGATGGGCAGCTCTATGACCTCACAATACAGGTGCACAAAGCCTTAGCCTATAGGAAGAGGAAATGCAAATGTTAAGAGCCTTAGCCAATAGGGAGAGGAGGGAGCCTTAGCCAGTTGGGAGGGAGGGTTCTTGAGTGGGCAGACTTGGGCCGTCGGCCCTTTTATGACGACATACTCTATGTTTCTATGTTTCTATGAGGGAGATAATGGTTACTGCAGATGGGCAGATTAGATGGGCCATTTGGCCTTTATCTGCCGTCATGTTTCTTTGTTTTTAATATTAGATATTGCATTGTTTGTGAACTGCTGTGAACTTCAAAGAGGTAATGGCAGTATAAAAATAAAAATTGTATTGTATTGTATTGATGCCGTTGTGATATCTTTGGCTGCACATTCTATAGGTCACCCAAATTGGGGCGCCCATGGCAGATGTGCACAGAAAGTAATTAGTTAACAAGACATCAGCAATCCATAATTGGAGTTAATTGCCAACAATCTGGATTTTCACACACATCTGCCCTAGTCTCTGTTCTATCACATCCCCACCTAAATTTCGTACAGCACTACTCAAAAGAGGCGTGGCTAAGGGAGGAGCATGGTCAGATCTTGGGTGTTCCCAGAAGTTAAGCGTGACGTCATAGAATAATGTTGTATCTGCCTAAGTTGGGCGCTGGTATTACATCAGGTTTCAGAAGGCTTTAATTAATCCAGCACCCAACATTATTATTATTATTATTATTAAGTTCTTATATACCGCCATACCCAAAGAGTTCTAGGCAGTTCACATCAATTAAATTAGGATACGGTCTGAACACGGATTTACAACATTTTGTCGGAATTACAAGCAACGAGGAAGGAAGAATTGGGGTTTTAGCTGAAGTTTATCATAGTTGGATTGGAAGAGACGAGGGAGGGAGAAGGGAACCAAGGGAGGGGAGGGGGAGAGAAAGGAGGGGGGGGGGGGGAGTTGGTTTGTTGCAGGGGAATAAGGGTTAAGGGTCCTGTTCGTGGAAAAGGTATGTTTTGAGAAGTTTTCTGAAGTCGAGGTAGGTCGGGGCCTCGAGCATCATTTGGGCTAGCCACGGGTTCAGCTTAGCCGCCTGGAAGGCGAAGGTTTTGTCGAGGAATCTTTTGAGCTGGCATAATTTTATGGAGGGGAAGGCAAACAGCTGAATTCTGCGGGATTTCTTATTGGAGCAATACATAGTGAAGTGGGGGGAGAGGTATTTTGGTGGTAGACCAAATACTGTTTTGTAGCAAATGCAGGCGAACTTGAAAAGGACTCGGGATTCGAAAGGTAGCCAATGCAGTTGGTGGTAGAAGGGAGTGATGTGTTCCCATTTGTTCAGGCCGAAAATGAGGCGGATGGCTGTGTTTTGAATCAGTTTTAGTCTTCTGGTGATTTTCTTTGTGGAGCTCAGGTAAATGATATTACAGTAATCCAGTATGCTGAGAATAGAGGATTGTACTAGTAGGCGGATTGCGGTGTCATCAAAGTATTTCTTTATTGTGCGAAGTTTCCAGAGCACCGAAAGACCTTTCTTAACAGTGAGGTCGGTGTGATTTTCTAGGGATAAATGTTTGTCCAGCGTGACTCCCAGTATTTTTAATGTTTGTTTGAGTGGGAAAACCAATCCTTTCACTTGGATTGTGGTGTCTTTGATTTTGTCTTTGGGGGTGGCCAGGAAGAATTTTGTTTTGTCCGGGTTTAGTTTTAGTCTGAAGGAGAGCATCCAGAGTTCTATCTGACTGAGTATGCTAGTGATGTAGGTAAGAAGTTCCTGGGATAGACTGGTTAGAGGGATGACTATTGTGATGTCATCTGCATAGATGAAGAATTTGAGCTTGAGTTTGTGTAGGAGGTTACTGAGGGAGGCGAGGTAGATATTAAACAGGGTGGGGGACAGGGGGGAGCTATCCCAGCTGTAAGAGAAATTGTCATTTTTGCGTACTCTGTAGGATCTGTTTCATAGAAACCCTTGGAACCAGCTGAGGACCTGGTCGGAGATGCCAATGTGGGCCAGGCATTCCAGGAGAATAGTGCGGTTGACTAAGTCAAACGCACTGCTCAGGTCAAATTGCAAGATCAGGGCGCTGGAGCCCTGACTGAAGAGTGTGTGCAAGTGGTCAAGTAAGGAGGCTATAATGGTCTCTGTGCTGTGGTCCACGCGGAAGCCCGATTGATTGTCGCTTAGGATGTTGAATTTTTCCAGGTATGCGGTGAGTTCTGCTTTTACTGCCCCTTCCGCAATTTTGGTGAATAGCGGTATGCTAGCAATTGGTCTGTAATTGGAAGGGGCGTTGGAGGGTTCCTTTATGCTTTTTATGATTGGAGTTATTAAGATATGGCCTTGCTCTGGAGGGAAGTTTCCTGCGGATAGTAGGGAGTTGATCCATGATAGCATGTTGGCTTTGAAGTGGATCGGAGCAGTTTTCATAACATTTGGGGGGCAGGTATCTAGTTTGCAGAAGGAGTTGGTGTATTTGTTATAGTATTTGTTGAAGGTTTTCTAGTCGATTGTGGTAAATTGGTTCCAGTTTAAGTCGTATCTAGACCCTTGGTCTGGTTTAGCTATGTCGATGTCAGGGAGGATGGGAAAGAGCTCCAGGGGATTGATCAAAGTAGGTAATGATGATCTTAGTTTTAGGAACATTAGTTGCAAGATGTGCGCTAAGCTGGTATTTTGTTTAGGGTGAGCACCCTTTGTAGAAAACTCGTTTAGTGCAGATCGTTTCAGCGCCTATTTTTGGGTGCTATTAACTGAATCCACCCCAAAGTGAACAGGAAGTATTGCAAACAACCAAGCTGCAAGAATAGAAACTCCTAGAGGCAAATGCTTCTTGCAGGTATAATTTGAAAACCCCTTTCTTTTATCTTTTATGGGGAAAAAAAAGAACGACGGCTTTAATTCTGTTTTTACAGAATTTTTCTAGCATCCACCATAGAAAATTGAAGATCAGAGTCTCAGTAAGAACACAGGATAAATAAGCACCTTTGAGACTGCACGAGATATTTACACAGCCCTAATGCTCCGTTGCTGCAGAATAATAGCCACAAATGACTATTTTTAACATTTGTCATTTCTGGAGAAGCAGGAGTTGGTTGCTGCAGTGAAATAAATATCCATCCTGCCCTGGGAGCTCAGCTAAAACAAACCATTCAGACATTGTTTTAATTAAATTTCTTGCCAGTGGCCCTTATAAAACTGTTACACGGAACCCAGAATCTGTCTCACAGTCAGTAGAAAATAATAATAAGTGCAAAATGGTGGGCATCATTGGCAAACCCTTCCAGATGTCAATCATCTAAAAGCATGTAAAGAAAGTAAGATGGATTGTAGCGTGCTGGGTCCTGCATGATAATTCAATGGCAGTGACACAAGCTGCTGAACCGAGGGGACAGATTTAATTCATAAATCTATTTTCCATTCTTCACACAACTTGAGCACTGGGAAACCATGGCTACAGCCTCTGCAGGGGAAGAGGGAGCCAGTGGTCAGCATCCATCTGTTGTGGTGGTGTTGTTTCTCCAGACCTCCTTTGGGAACAGCTGCATGACCGCATGCGCCAGCCGGCTGCAACAGTGCTTGCCTCACCTTAGGTGCACAGTGAAGAAGCATATGCTGGAGGTAGAGCGCATCGATAGCATTGCATTGACAAAGGAGCATGACTAAGGAGTACAGAATGACACGGGGACAAATTTTTCCCCCGTCCCTGCGGGAACTCATTTTCCCGTCCCCACAAGTTCTTTTCCTGTCCCTGCCCCATTCCTGCAAGTTCTGTCCTCATCTGCACAAGCCTCATACGCTTAAAAATCATAAGTAGCAACATTCTAGAGCTCAGATTGTGATGTCATGACTCATTCCACAAACGCCTAAGCTCCGCCCTCATCTGCACAAGCCTCAAACACTTTAAAATCATAAGTAGCAACATTCTAGAGCTCAGATTGTGATGTCATAATGCTTCATTCCACCAATGCCTAAGCTCCGTCCTCATCTGCACAAGCCTCAAACACTTTAAAATCATAAGTAGCCACATTCTAGAGCTCAGATTGTGATGTCATAATGCCTCATTCCACCAATGCCTAAGCTCCCTCCTCATCTGCATAAGCCTCAAACCCTTTAAAATCATAAGTAGCAACATTCTAGAGCTCAGATTGTGATGTCATAATGCCTCATTCCACCAATGCCTAAGCTCCGTCCTCATATGCACAAGCTTCAAACACTTGAAAATCATAAGTGTCCGAGGCTTGTGTGGTTAAGGCAGAGCTTACAGGAATAGGGCAGGGACAGGGACAAATTTTTCCCCATCCATCCAGGAACTCAATTTCCCCGTCCTATCCCCGTGAGTTTTGTCGCTGTGACAAAACTCACGGGGATGGGACAGGGAAATTGAGTTCCTGGATGGATGTGGAAAAATTTGTCTCCATGTCATTCTATACTAAGGAGCGTCTTAGGGTGCTCTTTTGTGAAGGTTTTGAATAGATTCTTTTTACACTGCTAGGTGTTAATTCTGCTGTATTTTTATAGCCATGTGTTTTGCATTTGCTGTATTTTTGTGATGGTTTCTGATGCAGCTGGACTCGTTCTCAGCATCTGATGTTGTCATCATCATTTGACAACACTGCAATATCTGTAACAGTCCAGTTGTGGTTCTCATTAATTAAAAAAAAAAAATAAAAATCTAATACAGAATTAGTCCTAATAGTGAAGTATCACCATCCTGATTTGCAGGTTGAGGGGTCCCTCAAGGATTATCACTGCCTCCAAAACGCTATAATATCTTCAGTTCTTTGGGGTTTTCATTCCACATTCAACCCACTCTAAAACTTCTGGGAATGCTGATAGACAGAGGCTGTACCATGCAGCCACAAATCAACAAAACAATACAGAAATCATTCGCAGTCATGATAAACCTAAGGCAAGTTTGAAAATTCTTCAACAGAAAACTATTCCAGCTCGTGGACCAGTCCTGGGTCTTCTAGACCAGTGATTCCCAACCCTGTCCTGGAGGAACACCAGGCCAATCGGGTTTTCAGGCTAGCCCTAATGAATATGCATGAGAGAGATTTGCATATGATGGAAGTGATAGGCATGCAAATTTGCTTCATGCATATTCATTAGGGCTAGCCTGAAAACCCGATTGGCCTGGTGTTCCTCCAGGACAGGGTTGGGAACCACTGTTCTAGACTACTGCAACATCCTCTATCTCCCCTGCTCCGCAACCATGATAAAACAGCTACAAACAGTACAAAACACAGCTCTGAGACTGATCTACTCACTGAGGAAACACAACCACGTCACAGCGGCTTACCTCGATTCACGCTGGCTCCCAATACAAGCAAGAATACTATTCAAATTCTACTTAAGACCATAAACGGAGACTGCCCAGCCTACTTGAACAATTGACTAATCCAAACAACCACGACCAGACATAGGAGAACCCACACTCCATTCACGTACCCTCCAATCAGAAACGTCAAATGAAAAAAAATGTACGATGGCCTCCTGGCCACTCAAGCAGCAAAACTAGACTAACAATTCTCCAATTTACTGATCGCAACCCCAGACTACAAAACCTTCAGAAAAGAAATAAAAACCCTGCTATTCAAGAAATCCTTAAAGGCAAACTAACACAGCAAGAATCATCTCAATCCCTAATAGCAACCCGCTCCACTCCATAATACCACGGGAAATGTCCAGATAACTCCTTATGTATTCCTAAAGGTCCAAATAACTCCTTATGTAATCCGCCTTGAATCGCAAAGTAATGGCAGAATAGAAATCACTAATGCAGGGGTGTCCAATGTCGGTCCTCGAGGGCCGCAATCCAGTCAGGTTTTCAGGATTTCCCCCATGAATATACATGAGATCTATTAGCATTCAATGAAAGCAGTGCATGCAAATAGACCTCATGTATATTCATTGGGGAAATCCTGCAAATCCGACTGGACTGCGGCCCTCGAGGACCGACATTGGACACCCCTGCACTAATGTAATGTAATTTGTGTTGATTATATACAGACGATTTTCCTGTTGTAGACTCAATTACGTTCGGAGAGAACGAGAGCCAGAAGGCCTTGAGCATGCGCAGATGCTCAAGGCCCAGTCCGGCAAGAGGCAGGATCTTCGGGAACCGGCACTGGCACCTCCTTTGGGTTGGTGCTGCGTGCCAGTGCCAGATGGGGGGTAAGCCTTCAGTTTGGGCGGGGGATGCCAGTTCGCGTGAGGGATTGGCGTTTGCGGGTAGGGGGGCGATGCCGATTCGCAGGGGGGGATGTGGAAGTGCACCAGTGGGTGGGAGGGCCTTTTGGGGATGTGGTGGGGTGAGGTGGAACCAATCAAGCGAGTTTCCCTTACTTCCTATGGGGAAACTCGCTTTGATATACAAGTAATTTGGTTTACGAGCATGCTTCTGGAACGAATTATGCTCGTAAACCAAGGTTCTACTGTATTTCTTTTACTTTATGAAGTAACTGTTTTAAGAAGCTTATCTAATTAAATGTTTAAGCTTTCTCTTGCATTAAATGCTGATAAGACTATATTATGGATTGCTTGTAAAGATACGTGTACCTTCAGGGGGTTCAGAATTAAATGGACAAATTATTCATCTGCAACTTTCTATTCATAGTTTAGGGATACGAATTGATAAAAGACTTACGTCCTCTTTTACAGAGCCACGCTAGCGACTGCCGCACGGCAATAGCCCCAAAGCCCTTTAAATCTCTATGGGCTTTGGGGCCACTAGCGCGGCTTTGTAAGAGAGGCCAGTAGAGGTTAAAACCCCAATTGCTTCATGTTGATTTCTCCATAAGATTCACTCATACTTTGCAGAAGAATACTTGAAACAGACGGGTCGTGCTATTATTCTTTCCGGGTTAAATTATTTTATATTTGGGGGTGTTAGTCCATTTCATTTACGGTTCATGCAGAACACTGCAGGCAGGTTAATGATTTAAAAATCATAAGTTTGATAGAGTCTCTCCTCTACTTCATTCTTACACTGGTTGCTGGGAAAAGCAGAAGGACTTACTTTTAAAATCTTCTACGAATCGGGTCTATCTTTTCTGTCCTCTGTGCTTCAGCTGTCCTCAAAATCTCATTCAATTCATTCTGGTCAATTACTTGAGTTGCCTCCAGCTAATATGACAAAGTTGGCCATCAACTCATTAAAAGAAAAACTATTTAGTACAAGTATGAAGAGTTTCTGGAAAAGGGTGAACAGAATGCTAGGAATGATGAAGAAGGGGATCATGAACAGATCGGAGAAGATTATCATGCCGCTGTACTGTGCCATGTTGCGCTCTCACCTGGAGTACTGCGTCTAGCACTGGTCGCCGTACTTGAAGAAGGACACGGTAATACTCGAAAGGGTCCAGAGAAGAGCAACTAAGATGATTAAGGGGTTGGAGGAATTGCCGTACAGTGAAAGATTAGGGAAACTGGGCCTCTTCTCCCTTGAAAAGAGGAGACTGAGAGGAGACATGATCGAAACATTCAAGGTACTGAAGGGGATTGACTTAGTAGATAAGGACACCCTCTCCAAGGTAGGAAGAACGAGAGGGCACTCTCTAAAGCTAAAAGGGGATAGATTCCGTACAAACGTAAGGAAGTTCTTCTTCACCCAGAGAGTAGAAGAAAACTGGAACGCTCTTCCGGAGTCTGTCATAGGGGAAAACACCCTCCAGGGATTCAAGACAAAGTTAGACAAAGTTCCTGCTGAACAAGAACGTGCGCTGGTAGGGCTAGTCTCAGTTAGGGCACTGGTCTTTGACCAGAAGGCCACCACGTGAGCGGACTGCTGGGCACGATGGACCACTGGTCTGACCCAGCAGCAGCAATTCTTATGTTCTTATGAATGCTTTACCTCATTACATAAGGCTGGAGAGGAACTTCTATAAATAGCTGAAAACTTGGCTTTTTAAAAAATTATATAGGATAATGATAATACCTTAGCGCATGGTCTCTGGTCTTGTTGCAGCCTTTTGGCTGGAGATCCGTTGCTATTTGCAGACCCTGGTGGGCTATACCCTCCCTTCACAGGTTGAAGGGATTCTCTTTCTGGATAAGGGCCATCCGGGAGGGCTTTCTGCGGGCAATAGTTTGCTTATCCGCAAGGGATATACGAGTATTGTGGTGAAGAAGCGCCTTATGAATCATTGGCTTCAGGACTCCCCACCCACCATTTGGTATTGGCGCAATAAATTCCATCTTTTAATGGTATGGGAATCGTGTCAGCTCAGTTTTCTCGACATCAGAGTAAGATTTTCCTGTCCGTTTGGGCATCTCATTTAGATACTTTGCTCCCTCTGATCAAAAGTCAAGCTGTTAATAGATTACGAAGCCAGTGGTACCATTACTGCCAGTGGGTTGAGGTTGGGTTGGGAGGGGGGGAGTTTCAGTAGGGTGGGGATTGGCAGAGTCCGGGTTATAAGAACCCAAGCCTGGACTCTGATTGCCTTATCCTGTTCCGTTTGTTAGCTGTTCTTTGTTTGCTGTAATTGAGAAATGCTGTGTCTGCTGGTTTGTTTGTATCTTTCCTTTTTCTAATAAACAGTTTCGAGAAAAAAAAAAAAAAAGTATACAGTGGTACCTCGGAATCCGAATGCCCCAAAACTCGAACAACTTGGAATCCGAACTATTTTTTAAATTAAATTTTGCCCCGGAATCCGAACGCTGCTTTGGAATCCAAACATAAGGGAACTGCAAGCATTGCTCAGCCCAAACCTTCCCCTCTGATGCAGCTTCCTGTTTTTGCCTGGGAGGGAAGCTTTGGACTGAGCACCGCTTGCAGTTGCCGTTGCTGTTGCCGATCTTACTGCCTATGCCAGTGGGGGCCCGATCTTGCTGTCTATGCCGGTGGAGGCCTGCTTTTGCTGGCTCCGCCGGTGGGGGCCAATCTTGTGTATGCCAGAGGGGGCCCGATCTTGCTGTCTCTGCCAGGGGGGGCCCGATCTTGCTGAGTTTGTGGGACCAAGAAACGGATTAATCCAGTTTCTATTAGTTTCAATGGGAAAAATTGTCTTGGAACTCGAACGGGATTCTGGATCGAATTAAGTTTGTATTCCGAGGTACCACTTCTGATAATTGTCATCATTTTGTAATTTTATGTATTTATTTATTTCATTTTCTATCCCATCCTCCCAAAGAGCTCAGAACGGGTTACAGGCTAACATACATAATATACAGTTAAGAGGTTACAATTTGGGGTCACGACACATGTGCCTGTGGGAGCACTTCTATCATTCCCCCCCTCTCCCTGCCATGCAGCATACCTTCTCTTGTACCCCTCCTTCTCCCTAGCTATTCAGGATAAGGGTTTAATTCATAGATCAAAAAAACCTTGAAATTAATTTGATATATATTTCTACCAATCATAAGTTACTATTGAATTCACTCTTATTTTATAAATTTTTGTTGGTGTTTCTTTTACTGATTTCATCCCCTTCGGAATAATTGGAAAGAGCCCAGATTGCGCAACTAGGCAGAAAAATTATTCCAAAGCTCTGTAGTTTTGAAGTGAAGAGATTTCCCTAGTTTTCCAATGTAGGTAACGCCTTTTAGTGAGGGGAAAGATAGTTAGAGCTGTTGGATAGGTCTGGTGATGTCAGGTCTCGCAGCATTCCAAGATAGAGGAATTAAAAGGGGAAGAATGCCATGCAGGAAAATCGACCTGGAAAATCGGCCATTTTACAGCCACGGCAAAAAAACCCACGCAGGGGTACTAAGGACACTTTTTTGCTGTGGCTTCTTATAAGGGCTCCTTAATTCTTATGAGCAGTGATTTGGTTCTGAGACATTGCAGTGTGTTTGATTCATGCAAGGTCTGTGAGAAGTAAGGACTTGATACTGTTTGATTCGATACCTTCGAGAAAGTCTGATGTTTTTATGTATTACAGAATCACGGCTGAAAGATACAGATAACGTGGTAATCAATCCGATTTGGCCTCCGATATACACAGCCCTAGTCGAGTCCCATCTTAACCCTTTATTTGGCGTTGTTGCTCAGAAGCAACATGTGTCTTCGATGGCTCTTCTGGGAGATCTGCAAATGGCTGTTTCTCGGCACGGTTGCTCTCGTTCAACATCAAGCGACATAAAGCAATCGTTTTACCAGCTGCCAATTAAAGGCTTAAGAAGCAAGGGGGAGGCTTCTTGTGATTCATTCACCCTTACCCCAGTTGATATTGGATCAGAAGATGATGTGCCTTATGAGATGCTGATGTTAACATCTTTGAACTATTCAATTATGTACGCTGCTTTATTGCCCCCCCCGGCTTATTGTATGCTGATTTTTCTCCTTTGATTGAGGCTTTTTTATTACATCAGAATGGCAATGTATACTTTTTTTTATTAGATTTTTAATTTGCATGTTGATGAAGCACATACATCTTCAGTGTGTGATAATATTTTTGCCTATTTTGTCTTCAGTTAGACTTCCTCGACTAATAGATGAACCTTCACATAAGTCTAAGCATACTCTGGATCTCATTATTTTAGAAATGTGTTTGTTTTTTTTCTTGAACTGTAATACTTATCATAGAGATATGGAGCCTGTTTTATGTTCTAATCCAGTGGTTCTCAAACCTGGTCCTGGATGCACCCCAGCCAGTCAGGTTTTCAGGATATCCACAATGAATATTCATGAGAGAGATTTGTAGCCCTTAAGTAGCCAGGTTTAGTACATAAATGGGACATCATGAAAGTCTGTCCTTTTATAAAGCTGTGGCAGTGATTCCCCTGCAGCAAATATAAGCAGCCGCTGAAAAGTTCTCAACCCAATCAAGAAGGGAATGATGTAGTTATAGAGCCATGAAACTTTCAAGTTATTCCACTCTTTTATTGACACTTTTTGTTTCAATGATATGAAATCAAACAAAAAGTGTGGAATAACTTGTAAGTTTCATAGTTCCACATCATTCTCTTCTTGGTTGGGCTCAGAACTTTATAGCACTTCCTCATATTGTGATGTCATAATGCCTCATTCCACCAGGGCCTAAGAGCCAACATTGGTGATGTCACAATGGCTTGGTTTCCCTATACTTGTGCCCATTTGCTAGATGCACTTGCCTCACTGGTAGTAGATAACAACCTCACTATAAGAAATTGATTGTAGAAAGGCTCAAAAGACCTGTATCACTGTAATGTAAATGGTCATTCAGGCCTTCCATATGATGATATTTCAGCGTCCTCTCGGCAGTTCTAGCCCCCAAGCCGAGAGGACGCTGAAACAAGAGCTCCTTTTTGAACCCTTGAAAAAGCCCGAGTGGGCGAAACGAGTCCCGTCGGGGCATGCTAGAGACACTGCATTAAAGGATAAGTAAATGATAGAAAGAAGCTGCTTTTATGGTTATTTTTTCACTAAACAATGATTTCATATAACAGCAAGCATACTAATTGATGGATTAAGCATATCTGCTATCATCATATGGAAGATCTTTTGAGCCTTTCTACAATCAATTCCTTATAGTGAGGTTGTTATCTATTGTGGAAGTTTCCAAAGTGTCTCACTTTTTCATCTTCGTTTTGGCTCTAGTAACTTTTCATTGGCCCCTTGTATTGTGATGTCATAATGCCTCATTCCACCAATGCCTATGAGCCAACCTCATCAGTGATGTCACAATGGCTTGGTTTCTCTATACTTCTGCTCATTTAGTAGATCAGGGGTAGGCAATTCCGGTCCTCGAGAGCCACAGGCAGGTTTGGTTTTCAATATGTATGAGATGGATTTGCATGCACGGCCTCCTTGAGATGCAAATCTATCTCATGAATATTTATTGTTTATACCTACTAACTATAAGAAGCCTTCTATTGCACTTATCATTTTTTATTCTTTATTACCACATAATAAATATATTTATATCACACTGATTTAAATAATATGTTAACAAACCACACACTCTAAACCAGTGTTCTTCAACCGCCGGTCCGTGGACCGGTGCCAGTCCGCAGAAATTTTCTGCCGGTCCACAGGGTCGGCACCTCCATCAGGCCCAAGACAGTGTTCTTCAGCCACCGGTCCACGGTGCAATCAACGCGGCCGGCTCCCTGAGTGCTGCAGTGCAATGTCAGAGGGAAGGCTTCTAGATGAGGCACGGGACGCGTGCGAGGAACCATTACCCACAGCTTTGTGCACTGCAGCACTCAGGGAGCTGGCCCGAAGACGCCGCGTTGATCGCACCATGGACCAGCCTGAAGATAACGCTGGGGGCAGGCCAGAAGTCAAGGCACAGCATGGAGGGAGAGAGACAACAACAGTAGGTGGAATGCTTTTATTTTTTTATTTAGTGATTGATTTACATCTGCCTGTTCAGGAAAAAATGCATTTGTTTATTTTCCTCTGGGGTTGTACTGCTTGCAGAGTCTTGCAACTTAGGGTTTGTTAGTATATATTAGTACTTTTAGTTTTTGGACCTGCATTTGCATGGGGTTATCTGTTTTCTGGTAGGAATGAATGTTGAAAAGCATGCAGTGTGCTTTGTGTATTTTACTTTTGTGGTTAACCATTATGTGTTGTTAATACGATTATATTGTGTGTATATATGAAAAATGAATGGAAAAAATGGTGTTACAATTAGTACTATTATGGGGGCGGGGTCTGGGGCGGAGATGGGCACAGCTTAGCTCAGTGTTCTTCAACTGCCGGTCCGCAGACCAGTGCCGGTCCACAAAATAATTATTTTTTTTTCCGCCCGTCCATAGGTATCAAAAGGTTGAAGAACACTGGTCTAAACAAATCACACTCCAAAACTTTTTTCTTTATAAAATGGCTCAATGGCAATGCCTCAATGGGCCAGAAAACCTGGACTGGAACAAAGCCTTTTCTGTTTCAGTTCCTTTCAAAACCTCATTGGCCCGATTATAAATTTATCCCACGTTCTCTTGCTGTATTGCAAATTGTTACCACAGTCTCATCTTGCTCAACCACAATGATTATAGTTTATGCTTCCTGATATCAGCATTGGACTCTACCATCATGTTGCTCGGTCGGCCCCTAGAGGCACAGGGGCAGAGAAGGGGGGTGCGCACGTGTGGCAGGGGGGATCGGGGAAGGAAGGTGGGGCGGGGACGAGGGCAGGGAAGGGGCACCACCGCCCCCAGGCACTTCTCGCTATGCCACTGTCGCAGATGACATGCAGGGTGCTCCGGGGTTCACCAGAGTGGGTTTCAAAGGGTGGGCTGAGGGTACGAGGGGTAGGTTTTAGTACTGTTAGGCAGGTGTTTGACCTCTTCCACTTTTGAATGTGATCTTTTTGTCTACTGGGACAAGGCATGTTCTTGGTGTTGGATGCTACTTATGCAAATTTCACTAGGTGTCAGAACAGGCCTAAAAGATTCTGTGTGTCAGCAACCTTTCAGTGGGTTGGTTACTATTAAGGACACATTTTGCCAAGTGGCACCACAGAAGTAAAGAGTTTATAGGTTCACGGCTCATTAACGAAAGCGCGAGGACAAAAACGCTAAGACAAATGCGTGCAGGACGCAGGTAACTTTAAAGCACTCCGAGGGGGCATGGGGGGGAACCCCCACTTTACTTAGAAGTGTTGCCGCTGCCATTTGGGGGTGTGGGGGGCGAAACCCCTCCCCCCATACACACACACACTCTTACAGAGGAAACTGTAATTTTTCCCAGTGTTTTAGTGAAAAATTACAGTTTCCTCTGTAAGTGGGGGGGTTCCCCCACCCCACCCAATGGCAGCAGCAACACTTCTAAGTAAAGGATGGCGGCAGGCTTAGATGGGAGCCGGGAGGCGCTGACTGACGGCAGAGGCATCGGCCGAAGCAGGAGGGCAGCCGCACGGGGACCCCGAGGGAAGGAAGGCACCACTTTGGAATCGCTGCAGCACCCGCAGGCAGGTACTCACCCCTGGGGCCACCATTGCAAACTTTGGTTGTGGAACGGATCTTCTGAGTTTGCATTAAGGCCTATGGGGAACTTTGCTTTGATAAACCAGCATTTTGGATTACGAGCATGATCCTGAAACGGATTATGCTCGTAAACCAAGGTACCACGGTACTTAGTTTGCACATAGAATTGTAAAATCTGCTATTAGGACTAGGGGGCAAACAATGGAGCTACTAAGTAGTAGATTTTAAACAAACTGGAGAAAATATTTTTTCACACTGCATATAATTAAACTCTGGAATTTGTTTGCTTAGCGGGGTTTAAAAAAGGTTTGGCTACTTTCCTAAAAGAGAAGCCCATAGGCCATTATTGAGATGGCTTGGGGAAATCCACTGCTTATTTCTAGGATAAGCAGCATAAAATCTGTTTTACTACTCGGGATCTTGCCAGGTCCTTGGGACCTGGGTTGGACACTGTTGGAAACAGGGTACTGGGCTTGATGGACCTTCGGTCTGTCCCAGTATGGCTGTTCTTATGCTCTTACGTGTGCCAAGTATAGGACAATCAAGCCATTGTAACATCACTGCTGAGGTTGGCTCTGAGGCATTATGACATCACAATCTCAGCTCTGGAATGTTCCTCTCATTGGGGTTCCGGAATCTTGCTATTCTTTGTGATGTTGGAATGTTGCTACTCTTTGGGTTTTGGCCAGGTACAAGTGACCTAGATTGGCCACCGTGAGAACGGGCTACTGGGCTTCATGGACCATTGGTCTGTCCCAGTATGGCTATTCTTATGTTCAATTAGATAGAATTATATTAGCTCTTTATTCTGTTTAAAATTTTGAGATACTTAAGGTCTAAACTTCTGAAATGCGCATCCCAGCTGTGGCAGTGTAAGGTAGCAGCCTGCTCGGCAAACACAGGAGGACATTTGTGTTTCCCTGAAACATTTTCTCTTTGTTTTAAATGTTGCTCATGTTTGTGCAAAACACTGGCAGGTATCAAGAGAGAAGTAACATCTTTAAAATTTGCCTTAATAACAGGTAGGTCGTACTGCTGTTGCTCTCCGAGTCACTTCTTCTCAACCGCCAATTAGTGAGCCAGAAATGTACGTGTTGCTCTTTGACTGTCCCTCGGGAAGATCAAGCAGCAGCTCACAACACACCAATAAAACTTTTAAAAATAGATTTTTTTAAAAAAATCAAAGGATCTAGCTTGATAGGATGATTTATGTGCATAGTCTACGCTTCAGAATTCAGATACGATGACAATGTGATGCATAACGAATGGTTACTTTCTGACGCGTCACTTCTTACTTGGGATCATGGGACATCAGCGTTGTATCTTATCCCTCCCGAGCCTATGCTAATTAGAAACTTGGATTTGTACATCGAAGTGTGAAAAAAAAAAAAAAAGAATAGAAAGCCGCCAGAACTGCTTTGCTGGAGCAAACGTGTTGCAATTCAGTTGCAGAATGTGTCTGATATGTGAAGTAACTGAATCTCACTTGCACTGAATAGAACTGTTTCTAGACCAGTGGTCTCCAACTCAAACCCTTTGCAGGGCCACATTTTGGATTTGGAGGTACTTGGAGGCCTAAGAAAAAAATAGTTAATGTATTATTAAAGAAATGACAATTTTGCAGGAGGTCAAACTCTTTATAGTTTATAAATCTTTCCTTTTGGCTAAATCTTAATAATAAAATTGTAATTTATAGACAAAGAGACATATGATCAAGAAACTGTTTTATTTTACTTTTGTGATTATGATAAACATACCCAGGGCCTCAAAGTAGTACCTGGCGGGCCACGAGTTTGAGACCACAGAGTTAAGGGGAACAGTTAATCTGCTGGCTGGGTTGGAGAGCAGAGGGGAGAACAGGACAATCAGCCATTGTGACATCACTGATGAAGCTGGCTCTTATTGGTGGAATGAGGCATTATGACATCACAATCTCAGCTCTGTTTCCCAAAGACAAATAGGATGTCATGGTTACAATTTAGCCAGTGGTCTCCAACTCAAACCCTTTGCAGGGCCACATTTTGGATTTGTAGGTACTTGAACAGCCTCAGAGAAAATAGTTGTCTTATTAAAGAAATGAGGAAAAACCCTTTATAGTTTATAAATCTTTCCTTTTGGCTAAGTCTTAATAATAATATTGTCATTTAGAGCTAAAGAGACATATGATCAAGAAATGCTTTTATTTTACTTTTGTGGTTATGATAAACATACTGAGGGCCTCAAAATAGTACCTGGCGGGCCACGAGTTTGAGACCACTGGACTAGATGCTACTGTGCCTTAGGAAAATGTATTTCTCAGCAAAACACGATGAAGACGAGAAATGTTTGGAGAGTGTTCTGCAAGTCCCCAGGCAATTGAGTCACAGCCCAGCTTACGGGTATAAAGTTATGTAACAATGAGCTCCATTTCAGAGCTTAAACGAGATTATTTAATTGTGGCGAAGCGAGAGTGAGAGGCACCTGGGGGCGGTGGCACCCCATCCCCGCCCCCTTCTCTGCCCCCACCTCCATCTGCTTCTTCCCCGCCCCCTCCTGCCACATGTTCCCCTTCCCCTTTACATCTTTAACATTCCCGGCATGAGCAGCAATCACAACCTGCTGCTCATGCCAGCGTCGGATCTTCCTCTGACATCACTTCCTAGGCGTGGGTCCAGGAAGTGACATCAGAGGAAGAGCCGACGCAGGAAAGGGGAGGAAGTCAGGGTTGCAGCCCACACCGGGACCGTTAAAGAGGTATAGGGGAAGGGAAGGAGCATGCGCGGGCGGTAGTAGGGGGGGCAAAGAGGTGCTCGGGGTGGGCCACCCCCACACCCCCTTACTATGCCATTGGATAGACCTGCTTTTGCGTGGCCTGATTTGGCTAGTAAACTTGTTGGTCAGTGTCTTAAAATTGGTAGCTATCACATTATAGCTGGCTAAGTTTAAGCCACAAATGTTTAGCAGAAATAGCCATCTGTCTTCCATTGAATATTAGTGGTTTGCTGTCCAAATGCCAGGAATGGGATTCGTGCTATCAGGCCCAACTCGTATCTTTATCTTTCTCCTTACTTCGAATGTGCACAGTGTCAGTGAGAATTTTTCTAGGTCTAAAATCGTAATTCTAATGCAAATCATAGTCATTGATGTAATTATGTCATTATCTTTTATGCATATTTTATAAATACTAAAGTGTATTGTCTTAATATTGTACTGAATGCACGATAATGCCTGACAAGAAAAAGGTACAAATTACAAACATAACATTACAATACAGATCGGCTCATTCACCGCTCCTTCCCTGCCCCATACCCTCCTCAAGTTTCAGCTTTATTTGATATACTGCCTATATATGGTAAGCAACCTAAACAGTTTACAATAATTGAATAAAGGGGAAGGAGGGATGATGAGTACAAAACAACATAGTACAAACCCATGTGATAATAAAAGAAAGAGGGAGTAGAAATGAGCACAAAAACAACATAGTACAAACCCATGTGATAATAAAAGGGAGAGGGAGTAGAAATGAGCACAAAAACAACATAGTACAAACCCATGTGATAATATAAGGGAGAGGGAGCAGAAATGAGCACAAAACAACATAGTACAAACCCATGTGATAATAAAAGAGAGAGGGAGCACAAATGAGCACAAAACAACATAGTACAAATCCATGTGATAATAAAAGGGAGGGGGAGAAGAAATGAGCACAAAACAACATAGTACAAACCCATGTGATAATAAAAGAGAGAGGGAACAGAAATGAGCACAAAACAACATAGTACAAACCCATGTGATAATAAAAGAGAGAGGGAACAGAAATGAGTACAAAACTACATAGTACAAACCCATGTGATAATAAAAGAGAGAGGGAGCAGAAATGAACACAAAACAACATAGTATAAACCCATGTGATAATATAAGGGAGAGGGAGCAGAAATGAGCACAAAACAACATAGTACAAACCCATGTGATAATAAAATCATTATATATGAAGAAAACAGGATACTCGTACGAGTGAACAAGGGGGAGGTTAGTCAGTTCTCATCACTGCTGTGTGACAACCAGTTTAATTGGGCACCCATCCAGAACTATCCATTGATCAAGGTCTAAAAAGCAATAGAAAAATAAAAAATGACTTTAGAAGAGCTTTGAATTTGTTTTTGGAGTGTTGAAGTCTGAAAGAGAGAGGAAGATTATTCCAGAGGTCTGGAGCCACCACTCTAAAGCAGGAGGTTCTAATGGTTTCCAAACTATGGAACCTGCAGCCCACACAGATCAGGTCTCTGGATAGCCTAATGGACTTCAGAAAAGTAGTAGAAACCTTCCTCTTCCAGTGACCCAACCGCAGATCTGGTACTCTATACATGGACTAAAGATCTATATGTGAACCGATTTATTATGCATGTATCCCCGTGATCATTCATTGTATGCTGCCGGAATGTGATGCCTATATCGCTCTGCTCCTATGTGTTGTGATAGTTTCAATAAACAGTGTATGCTCCCTCCGATCCTCTAACCAAAACCTGCTGTCGAATCCCTCGCTAAGGCATATCAATACCATGAGAACTAATATCTTCTCTGTTACGGCCCCCTCGCTTTGGAATTGGGCTCCTAGCCAGGGCAGGATTAATTCGTTGAGGGCCCCTAGGCACACAAGTACACTGGGCCACCTGCCCCACCCCGCCCCACCATGCGCCCAGGCTACATCAGAGGGAAGCTTTGGGCAAGCAGCACCGCTTGCAAAATTACAGTTCCCCTTGCCTTTCTTACCTGCATTACTTGATTGTCTTACTTTCCGTCAATGGGCGGGGCCGTGTTGCTGATCGGGGGGCCTGTGTTGCCGATCAGGGGGGGGGGCCCACGTTGCCGATCGATGCTGGAGGGGCCCATCGCTGTTTGGAAAAAACAATGTTGATGCTCTCTTTCATCGGGCCCCCCTGACCATTTCGGGCCCTAGGCACGTGCCTACTTGGCCTATTGGTCAATCCTGCCCTGCTCCTAGCTACTTAAGATAAATTTAAATCCAGTTTTAAAACATTTATTTTTAAAGATGCGTTTGAAGTTTGATCGTCCTTTTAAGGGTACTTTTAGCTTATGCTAGTTTAGCCATCTAGGCCTTTCTATTTGTTTTCCCCTCCTTTCGTCTCTCCTGTTATCTGTTCTTTACTATCCAAATATTGTAGTTCCTCCCCTTCTCCTCTTGTTCTAGTAAGTCAAGTCTATTCATTTGTCCTCATCTAATGGCCATTGTCCTGTATTTTATAATTTTAAATTCTAAACCGCTTTGAATTGCAATAAGGCGGTATATCAAAATTTTAATAAACTTGTAACCTGTCCTGACCTTCCTGGGAGGACGGGATATAAATTTAAAATAAATAAAAAGACATTGTGTGTAAGAGCAAAGGGATCTATGAGGTGAATAAGGTTTGATAAATACGAAGAGAGGCCAGTAGGTTGGATGTAGTGAGAGAAGAGTAGGAATTTATAGGAGATCCAGCAGGCCACAGGAAACCAATGTTCAGATAAGAAAAGAGGGGTTACATGGTTATATTTCTTCCATAAATGAAGCAATATTATTTGTAATCTGCATATTTGGGAGTCCCATGAGCAGGGAGTTACAGTAATACGATTTTGCAATCACCAAAGCACGTATGAGACTTCAAAAAAGTTTATAATAGAGACCAAATCAAATGTATTTTTCTTAAGTGTAAAGAAACATGAGGAAACAACTTTGCAATAATTGAAAAGTTAGTGTATTATTAATATTCTGCCCCCATTTTATGTGGGCATTTACTCGGTTTCTTGTATAAGAACTAGTATAAGTGTTTATGCTAAGATGGTTGAGTAAAGTGTGCTCTATGGATTTAAATCCCCAGATGGCTTTGCTTCTCCCAGAGAGCTAGGCTGCAACCACAGAACTTAAGCCCACCCCCTTCTTGTTCAGTCTAAGAGAGAACTGTTGCCATATTTGTAAGACCATATGAGAACCTGAGTCTAGTATGGTTCTCCCACCAGGTTTTCATCTTTTATTTCTAACAATCTAACACAGCTTAGTTATATATCTAGGTCTGGAGAATAGTGCTGTTTCCACAAGGTGTGGACACACTCCCAGCCCCCTTTTTGGCAAGGAAAGCTGGTAGAGTGAGAAGATTCTGTGATAGAGTTGAACTGCCTTGAAGTCATCAATTGTGAGGGTTTATTTTTTATTTCATGTTATTAAAGAAAGTTGCTCAAGAACTACAGAGTCTGGCTGATAACACTACGATTACAGAAGTAAGGGTTAACTAAATAGGAGCTCTTACAATTGCCAATATAACTCAGAGGAGTCCTTGTTTTCAGTATAAAACTTGAGAAGATCCATTGTAAAGGCTGAGATTTAGTCAACACAATCAAAAATGATTCTAAAGATTTTAGTAAGGTAAAGGGACTCCTTGAACAGAAAATGTGGGTATTAAGACATGTGAAGAGTCTGAGGTAAAGATCAAAACTTCAGATTTGTCAATGTTTGATATGCTAGCAATCAATTGGAATTATCCGTTATCCGGTTCAATATTTCTGAGAGAAAGGCATAGATAATATGTGTAGTAGCTTCGAGCAGATAGAGATGTTGAATGTCGTTTGTGAAAATAAAATAAATAAAACCCAGGGACAAGTAGCAGTGTCAATGGAGCTAAGAAAGGTCACAAGAGAACACCTGTGAGAAGTGGACGGGCTATAAAAGTAGAACCAGTAATGAGCCACAAAGGAACGATTAGCGAGGCAGAAGAGATACCAAGTTAAAGAGATTTCAGAGATATTAAAATTAGATAATTGCTGCTGTAGAATGGAGTCATCAATTTGTTCAAAGGTGGCTAGTAATATTTAATTTTAATATTAGTTTTTAAAAATGACTTCATATACCGCCTTTCTAAATGAAAATCAAAGCGGCATACAATATTAAAACAAAGCAAATCAGAAAAGAAATGCAAAATAGTAAAAGATAGCAAAAAGCAAGAAGAACAAGAAAAAGAGAGTGTCATACCATCAGCCAGCAGGCCACTAGACCAGGGGTAGGCAAC
Source organism: Geotrypetes seraphini (assembly GCF_902459505.1). Classification (NCBI taxonomy): domain Eukaryota; kingdom Metazoa; phylum Chordata; class Amphibia; order Gymnophiona; family Dermophiidae; genus Geotrypetes; species Geotrypetes seraphini. The sequence goes on along the minus strand of NC_047087.1, from coordinate 19,684,539 downwards.
TCTATCTCATGCATATTTATTGTGGATATCCTAAAAACCTGGCTCCGGCTCTGGAGGACTGGAATTACCTACCCCAGCACTAGACCAATAGCCTACAGGGGAGAACAGGGGTTGGCAATGAGGGCCCAATCCAGTCGGGATTTCAGGATTTCCCCAATATAAATTGAAAATTTTTTTATTTTTTTTTTAAAGACCAGCATTGAATTTCACGGGGCGGGGGGGGGGGGGGGGGGGGGGTTGGCCACAGAAACATAGTCGATTAAGCCAATATTTGTTGACTGGCGGGCTAAGTTATAGCAGCCAAAGATAGACCTGCTATAGCAGCCAAAGATAGACCTATTTATGTGGTTCTGTGTGTCCGCTAAACTTAGCTGGAAAGCCAATGAATATTGTCGCTAATCGGCTACGTCACATGACATAGCCGGTGACTGGGCTAGCTGCTAAGTGCTAATGTCTAGCTAATTGCCACTTAACCAGCCACGAGCCATTCATGGCTGGTTAAATAGCGTTGAATATTAGGTGGTTCGAGTCTAGTGATGGCTTTTAAGTAAAGGTTTAATAATAGCAGTCTTCCAAACAAGAGCAAAAGAAAGAAGAACATGTTTTGGAAATGGTAACCAGGGGGCGAGTCTAGTGATGGCTTTTAAGTAAAGGTTTAATAATAGCAGTCTTCCAAACAAGAGCAAAAGAAAGAAGAACATGTTTTGGAAATGGTAACCAGGGGGCGAGTCTAGTGATGGCTTTTAAGTAAAGGTTTAATAATAGCAGTCTTCCAAACAAGAGCAAAAGAAAGAAGAACATGTTTTGGAAATGGTAACCAGGGGGGGGGGGAGTCATCAGATCAAGAGGACAAAGTGGTTTTACGCATTGAAGTAAAAATATCAGATAACTTGGTCAGAGAAGGAAGAGACCAAGAGAATGAATCGTGGAAAGCACACTGGTGAAGGGAGGAGAAAAACCAACAGACATTGGAAAGGGAGTGGGGGGGGAGGGAGGGGGGAAGGAGACAGACGGGATGGCAGGGAAGAGGGAGGACAAGGTTGATAAAGCAGAATAAAACATGGCAGTCTGAAGGGATACAATTGTAGAAGCAAAAAAGAAAGAAAGTTAGATGCTAAGATGTTATTGGGAGGAGAAGAAACAATGGATGATAAGTCTGACACCATGTCAAATAAGTGTTTCATTTTTGATGCTGTGGGCAGATTTCCACGGCGTCTTTGGTGGTTTTGTTTCCTGTTTTACCAGCCTTGTCATTTTTCTCCCTTGCAAACGCTGATATTTCGTATCTGCTTGCGTAGTTTGATGGGGGGGCATTAGTCAAGAGACTGCAGACCTTAGCATGATGGCTCTGTAATAAAATCATAATTTGAGCTTAGTGCATTCTAGGGACCTACAATATTTAATAGGGAGTCTCGCTGATTCATTCTGCTGGTCACATCTTATTAGTCATCGTTTCCTTGAAGTACTGTAATCTCAAAACATGCATATGAGCAAAACAGACAACATGAGCTCTCTGATCAAGACTAATAAAATCGTTAATGGTATTAAAATGAAGCATTCAAGGCAGTTGCATATCTTTCAGCAGCTTGTGTATTTCTGTGTGTGACTGAAGCTCAGCTGTGTCCCCCCCAAATGAGAGCATTTCAGAGGTCTGGAGGACAAAGAATAATCAATGGGATGTTCTGTTGTCAGGGTATGTGGAAATGACTTGAGTAAAATAAATTGGTAGCTTGGTGACCACTTCTGTTAACAGTGACATAGAATCAAGTATGAAGAAAGCTCTGCAGGAAACATACTGCACTATGGAATTCCATTCTTGAAGAAAAATATAGCAGTGGATGCATCGTACCAATACCTTTTCTCAATAATTCATATAACACTGATAAGAACATAAGAATTTCCTGCTGTTGGGTCAGACCAGTGGTCCATCATGCCCAGCAGTCCGCTCACACGGCGGCCCTTAGGTCAAAGACCAGCGCCCTGAGACTAGCCCTACCTGCATACGTTCTGGTTCAGAAGGAACTTGTCTAACTTTGTCTTGAGTCCCTGAAGGGTGTTTTCCCCTACAACATCCTCCCGAAGAGCGTTCCAGTTTTCCACCACTCTCTGGGTGAAGAAGAACTTCCTTACGTTTGTACGGAATCTATCCCCTTTTAACTTTAGAGAGTGCCCTCTCGTTCTCTCTACCTTGGAGAGGGTGAACAACCTGTCTTTATCTACTAAGTCTATTCCCTTCATTATCTTGAATGTTTCGATCATGTCCCCTCTCAATCTCCTCTTTTCAAGGGAGAAGAGGCCCAATTTCTCTAATCTCTCACTGTACGGCAACTCCTCCAGCCCCTTAACCATTTTAGTCGCTCTTCTCTGGACCCTTTTGAGTAGTAATGTGTCCTTCTTTATGTACAGCGACCAGTGCTGGACGCAGTATTCCAGGTGAGAGCGTACCATGGCCCAGTACAGTGGCATGATAACCTTCTCCGATCTATTCGTGATCCACTTCTTAATCATTCCCAGCATTCTGTTCGCCCTTTTCACCGTTGCTGTGAATTGCGCAGACAGCTTCATTGACTTGTCGACCAGTACTCCCAAGTCTCTTTCCTGGGGATTTTCTAAGTACTGCACCGGACATCCTGTATTCATGTATAAGATTTTTGTTACCGACATGCATCACCTTACACTTATCCACGTTAAACCTCATTTGCTATTTGCTAGTTCTTATACAAGAAACTGAGTAAATGCCCGCATAAAATAGGGGCAGAACATTGATAATACACTAACTTTTCAATTATTGCAAAATTGTTTGTGTCACGTTGCAGGTCTTCACAATCCTCCTACGTCTTCACTACTCTGAATAACTTCGTACCGTCTGCAAATTTAATCACCTCACTCATCGTACCAATTTCCAGGTCATTTATAAATATGATGAAGAGCACGGGTCCAAGCACCAAACCCTGCGGCACTCCACTTGTGACGCTTTTTCAGTCTGAGTATTGTCTATTTACCCCCCACTTTCTGTTTCCTATCCACCAACCAGTTTTTAATCCACATAAGTATTTCACCATCAATTCCATGGCTCGCAATTTTTCAAAGTAGTCGTTCATGCGGAACCTTGAACGCCTTCTAAAAATCCAGATATACAATGTTGACCAGGTCATCCTTGTCTATCTGCCTGTTTACTCCCTCGAAGAAGTGTAGCAAGTTCGTCAAGCACGATCTTCCTTTGCTGAAGCTGTGCTGGCTGGTCCTCATCAGATGGTGTCCGTCAAGGTGATCAATGATGCGGTCCTTTATCAGTGCCACTTTCCAGTCTTCCGGAATCCTTCCTGATTTGATCGACAGATTGGCTGTTAGTTAAAGCAGTTCAACTATAGCTCCTTTCAGTTCCTTGATTACCCTCGGATGGATGCCATCCAGTCCCGTGGATTTATCATTTTTAAGCCTAACAATCTGCCTGCATACCTCTTCTAGACTGACTGTCAACCCTGTCAGTTTCCTGTCTTCGTTTCCTGCATATAGCCTGTCAGCTTCCTGTATGTTGTGTATGTCCTCTTTGGTAAATACAGACGCAAAAAATGTGTTCAGTTTGTCAGCAATGGCTTTGTCCTCCTTTAGGACTCCCTTTATTCCATGGTCATCCAATGGCCCCACTGCTTCCTTTGCGGGTCATTTCCCCTTAATATATCGAAAGAACGGCTTGAAGTTTTTTGCCTCCTTGGCTATTTTTTCCTCGTACTCTCTTATGGGCCCTCTTACCACCTTATGGCACCTGTTTTGATGTTGTTTGTGCTTATTCCAATTTTTGTCCATTTTTGACCTATTCAATTCCTTAAACGAAGTCTTCTTGTCTCTGATCGCTTCTTTCATCGCTACAGTGAGCCATGCCGGTTCCTTGTTCTTTTTCCTCTTGGATCCCTTGTTGATATGCGGTACATATAGATTTTGTGCCTCGGTGACTGTGTCCTTAAAAAGGGACCATGCTTGCTCTAGTGTTTTTACAGTGCTTATCGGCTTCTTAATCTTCTTCCCCACCATGAGTCTCATCCCTTCGTAATTCCCTTTTCAGATGTTCAGTGCCTTGGCCGTCGTTCTGGATCGATGTTTTGCCCTTGTGTTCAGGTTGAAGCAGATCATATTTTGATCACTGCTTCCCAGCGTCCCTTCTACTTCTACACCTTGCGTCGGTCCTTGTAGTCCATTTAGAATTAAGTCCAGAATTGTATTTCCTCTCGTATTTTCCTTGATAAGTTGTTCCAGGAAGCAATCGCCTACAGCATCCAGGAACTTGGTCTCCCTACCGCAGCCGGAGGTGCCTAGTTTCCAGTCTATCCCCGGATAATTGAAGTCACCCATGATAACTGCTTTGCCTCCCTTGCAGTTGCATTTAATATCGAATGTCATTCTCCATTAATTTCTTCGGATTACCCTGGGGGTCGGTAGTAGATGCCGATCTTCGTTTCTGTTCCATTTGTTCCCGAAATTTTGACCCATAGAGACTCTACCTTATTTTTCATTTCCGGCGTGTTCTCTCCGGTAGACTCAATTCCCTCTTTGACATATAGGGCAATACCCCCACCTTTTTGACCCACTCTGTCTCTGCAGTATAGCTTGTATCCCGGTAGCACAGTATCCCAGACGTTTTCCTCATTACACCATGTTTCCGTGATGCCGACGATGTCGAGGTTATCTTTTTGTGCCATAGCTTCCATTTCCCCCATCTTACTTCTTAGGCTCCTTGCGTTCATGTACATACACATGAGTTTGCAGCCTGTTACTTTCTTGCATTTCCTTCCCTCTTGTGTCCCTTTCGATCTGTCAGGACTTCTGTCTTGCCTATGATCCGGTGAGTCTTCCCTGCTATGTTCCTGCATGGTATCCTCTGGATATACCGGTTCCCGAACCATCGACTCTTGGTCAACTGTTGGTTTCTCCTTCTTCCTAGTTTAAAAACTTCTCAATTTCTCTCTTGAGAAAGCAGCCTCGTTCCGTCACCGCTGAGGTGGAGTCCATCCTGAATAGCTTGATCTTCCCCCGGAATGTCATCCAGTTGCGCACAAAGTGGAATCCTTTTTCCTCACACCAGCACCTCATCCACGCATTGACTGCTTCCAGCTCTGTCTGCCTCTTCTCGTCAGCCCTGGGTACCGACAGGATTTCCGAGAACGCTACTCTCGGTGTTCTGGTCTTCAGCTTCCCTCCAAGCATCCGGAACTGGTCCTTCAGTTCTTCCCTGCCGTAGTTCCTGTTGTTCCCATTGTTTGTCCCCATGTGGATCACCACCACCATATCTTCCTCTTCCATGCTGTCAATGATCCTATCGATGCAGCTCACTATATCTTCTACCTTGGCTCCCGGTAGGCAGGTCACCAGCCGATCCTGTCTTCTTCCCGCTATGTGGCTGTTGACTTGTCTGATGATGGAGTCCCCCAAGATGATTGCTCTCCTCTCTATCTTCTCTTGCCTCTCTAGCCACATAGTAGATGACGGCAGATAAAGACCTGAACGGTCCATCTAGTCTGCCCAATAGTTACACGTTATAAATTCATGATTAAAATTGTCTTATATTTGTGAGCATAGACTGTAGAAGTCTGCCCAGTACAGTCCTTAGGTTTCAACTACTGATGCTTTTCAAAATATCTACGACACCTAATATTCCCCCCTTTTGCAAAACTGCAATAGCAGTTTTTAGTGCAGGACAGCGCGCTGAATACTTTGTGCTGACCCCGACACTCATACAGTTCCTATGAGCATCAGGAGCAGCACAGAGCATTCAGCACACTGGCCTGCGCTAAAAACTGCTATCATGGTTTTGTTAAGGGGGGGATTGTTAATTTTAAGAATATAGCATTATTCCATGCTTTCTTCTCACTTCTTAGTCTTGGTTTTTGATTTTACATATTTAGGTAGAAGGGTGCCCTTAGGTTTGTCTTTGATTTGATTTTATGAACATGCCATCTTGGAAGCCCAGATAAAATCAGTGCTGTACTAAGGGGCCAGTGTATACATTTGTGCCTCCCCCCACCTCATCACAAGACCATATACTTCTGTGTTTTGATCTTCTAGCTCCTCCTCCAGTGCCCATCCTAGGCTGGCATCTGGGATTTATGGCTTCCTCCTGACCACATTCATACGTCACTGGATGAAACATATTTCGTAAGTTTAAAAAAAACATCAAAAGAAGATCAAATGTCTTCCAGCTTTCCAAAATGGTGCTGTGAATGAAGCTATTAAAGCCAAAAAGGTATTCTTTATAAAACAGAACCCTATCTAAACGAGGAGAATAAGAAAGAGCATATGCCCTAGTGAATTAGATGTGAAGCATTAAGAAGGCAGGCCAAGAATGAGTTTGAAGAAAAGCTTACGAAAGAGGCAAAAGCTAATAATTAAATAACAATGGATCTTAAGGTAGAAAGTTCAGTCTTTTGCGAAGCTGAACATGGGACAGCTTAAGGATGTCTCTAATTTGACGAGGTTAGTCAAAGCATTGAAAAATGTTACAAGAAATTCAAATGTAAGGGTTATTAATTTTCCTAATCTCTCTCTACAGGAAATATTCAAGAGATAAGACCTAATTGCTGAATTAGAATATTTGAAAGTGAGTTGTAATGTTACTTATTTCACTAGACGGGATTTAAGACCTATTTTATCTTTCTTTTTCCTTCATATTTCACTTTCTGAATTCTCTCCACCTGATATTCAGTTGGCAGATATGCAACCAACTTTGACTGCCTGCCGCAGGCTTTAAACTCAGATATTCAATGCTGGGCCATTTCCAGTGACCGGCACTTAATATTTGAAGTTTTCAATGCCAGCTAGCACACGGTCGATTAAGGCAATATTCAGACTTCTCCGGCCATGGCCTAGTGGGAAAAGATAGGCCTGCTTTTTGTGTCTGCTTATTTTCCAGCCAAGACTGGCCGCTTAAATTCTAACAGCGGGTCTCAAGTAGAGGTCTGCACGGGAACGGGGATTGCAGGAATCCCGCAGTGGTCCCTTAGATTTAGCCTTAGATTTAGCGGGGATGGGCCGGGAAGGGGCGTGCTGTCTCATTTCCACGAGGCAGACCCGTCGGCTGGACGGCAGCAAGACCCGTCCAGCTGACCAACATTGAAAGGTTAGTTGGGGGAGGGAGATTAGTTGGGGCGGGGAGTCGTTGGGCTTTCCGGCAGGAGGAGTTGGGCATCCTCTTGTCGGCGATTACGAGTTTGGGGGGGAGGGGGTTCCGGGGTTCCGACAGGAGGAGTTGGGCATCCTCCTGTCGGCGATTACGAGTTTGGGGGGGGGAGGGGGTTCCGGGGTTCCGACAGGAGGAGTTGGGCATCCTCCTGTCGGCGATTACGAGTTTGGGGGGGAGGGGGTTCCGGGGTTCCGACAGGAGGAGTTGGGCATCCTCCTGTCGGCGATTACGAGTTTGGGGGGGGAGGGGGTTCCAGGGTTCGGGGTTCCGACAGGAGGAGTTAGGCATCCTCCTGTCGGTGATGGGACAGGCTGCCGCTGCTGCTATACTTTATTGCAGCAGGGAGATCCCTTGCCACGATCAGTATAGCGGCCGCGTCTACTTACAATGTAGACCAGCATTTTGCTGGCCTACATTTTAAGCGTCTCTTCCTCTACTAGGGAGACGCGTAGGGCCGCCTAAGTTCGCCTAAGGCCTGTAGGCGAGCTTAGGCATCTTGCGGGTCTCCCTAGGCTCCCGGAGGCGCCTTCAGGCCTGCCTGGGGAGCATTTTTTTTAAAAAAACGTGCATCCCGATTGGCTGATTATACAGCTGTATGACGTCTACAGCTGCCTAAAATCGGGACGCACTTTTGGAGAATCAGGGCCTGAGTGTCCCCTTGCACTAAGGTGAAAGTTAGGGACAATCCTTAAAGGAAGACTTGGAGAGTGTGGGGGAGAATTATAAAAATGGGAGTAAGGGGCACGTAAAACAATCTTTATGGTTACAGCGCCTACCTTCTGGAACTCATTTCCAGCCCCTCTCCGTGAGGAGTCATCTTTAGATAAATTTAAATCCAGCCTGAAAAGTTTTCTATTGAGGGATGTCTTCAATTTATAAACTCTTTCCTCTCCGTCCGAAAAGAAAGGAGATTACTCCCGATCCCTATTGTACTTTCCCCTCATTGTTCATCTTTCCTATCAAAAATTGTATTTCTCCCCCCAGATACCTCATGTTTAAACTTGTTCCTTCTTGTCAGTCAATCAGCCAGTGATTTCCCCTATTAATCTTGGATTTTATACTTTTTTATGTAAGCCGCTTTGATATCGATAAAGCGGGATATCAAATTTTTTATAAAGTTGAAACTTGAACTTGAACTGTAGTGCTAACCGCTATGCCACACTCTCCTCCATAGAAAATGAACAGAAAGGACATTGGCATAGTGAGTGGGGGGGGGGGGGCGGTCCGCCCTGGCCGTCATGTGGGTGGGGGTACTGGCACCCCTGCTCCTCTCTGCCCCCCTCCCCACCACGCACACGCCCCCTTTCCCTCATACCTCTAGTTGAAGTTATTTGCGGCGGTCAACAACATGCTCCTTGCGATCCCATTGGCTCTCCTGCTGATGTCACTTCCAGGTGCCGCACATAGGATGTGACATCAGAGAGAGATCCAAAGGGGGTCGCAAGGAGCATGTTGTTGACTGTCGCGAGCAACAACTTCAACTAGAGATATGGGGGAAGGAAAGGGGGCACGTGCGGCAAGCGGGATGAGGAAAGGCGTGGGGGGGTGGAGATGGGAGATGGGGGAGGGGCACCATCACCTCAAGCGCCTCTCAACCTTGCTACACCACTGAGAAAGGAGCAGAGATGAGAAGAGAAGGATCTAGCAGGCCTACGGTTGCCAACTTTTTGACAGAAGTAAATCCAGCACCTGCCCACGCCATGCCCCTCCTTTGTCCCATCCGTACCCCCTCCCATGCTTCACCCCAAGGCCTTTGCCACACCTACTGTTGAACCACTCTCTAACCCTGCCTTTTTACACTAGGATTGCCAACACAAAAGAGAAAGCTACCACATCTATGCATGTTCTATGACCATTTCACAAACTACATAACAGAAACACAGCAGTAATAGCGTTATGAATGCAAAATAAACCTGAACAGGAAACCTCAAGAAGTCAGTTTGGAAATAAAAATCATTATGGAACCAAAAATAACTCTTGGTTAGCACCATAGTTGCCATTTCCATTAGTATCCCAACTGAGAGTTGAGGTCGTATAGTCTGTTCGCTAAATATTTGTTGTAGAAGCTCCAGAGCTCGATTCACAGGGATCATAGTGTACAGGGCAGTGACATCCAATGTGACTAGTATCCAATGAGATTCTGCCTTTGTAATTTCAGCTACCATTCTCAACATATGAGTGGTATCTTTGATGAAAGATTGCACTTTGGGGACTTTTTGTTGTAAAAAGATGTCAAGAAACTTCGACAAAGTTCTAAAGGGGAATTCCGCATAGATATAATTGGACGACCTGGGGGGGTCTTTATGTATTTTCGGAAGAAAATATATTATTGGTGTAACATGGAATTTTGGATTTAAAAAATCAGCTTCCCTGGGAGTGATCATTTTCAATTTATACGCTGAGGGGACTCACAGTAATGACTGAAAAGCTAAGCTAAGCCAAATATTTAATTATTGAAAGAAATTATTTATTGAAAGAAAATATTTATGAAATTATTTATATATAAGAATGAAGAAAGATTAAAGATAAAAAGTAAGACTAAAGACAAAAAATAAAAAGTGAAGAAAGGAAACATAATAAAAATAGTGAGAAATGTGCCTCCGGGGAAATATGAGGAATTAACTCCTTAGAGCTATGCTGCTCGGAGGGTAATCTGATATCCCATTGGCACTTCAAACGTTCTTCTGTGCGACTGGACTGTATATGGTATTGTGTACCTTAGAAGGAACACTGGTAGGAACAGTTGGCCCTTTTGTCAGCTGGGAGCAGAGGTAAGTAACAGGAACCTTAAAATCTACAAGTTCTGAGTTACATACATACAAATCCAACTTAAGAACAGCTTTAAACATGTAACTTTTTATTAACCCGGGTACTACCTGAATAGGAATAATCAAACCATTGTGACATCACTGATGAAGTTGGCTCTTAGGCATTGGTGGAATGAGGCATTATGACATCACAGAATCAGCTCTGGAATGTTGCTACTCCTTGGGATCTTGCCAGGCCCTTGTGACCTGGGTTGGCCACTGTTGGATACAGGATACTGTCCCAGTATGGCAACTCTTTTTTTGTTTTACATAGTTTATTCAGTCATTACAAGTTACAACACTCATTCTAGTAAAACAGAGTAAATTCCAATACAGCAAAAAGAAAAAGAAAATTATTAAACTAATAAATGAAATTCTTGGAATAAATTTCCTCCTCAGACCACAGTTCGTATAGGAGAGAGAAACCATTAACTTGGGAGAAAATTTTCACAATATAAATTTCAAGAAATAGCTTAAACGGTTAACACCTCATTACTCATCCGTAGCCACTGGTCAGCTTCTTAAGGTCCACAAAAGATCTTAAATGTTCCAGGAGAAAAAACACATATCTTACACTCAGGTATTTTACGACACATTTACAGGGGTAAGCAAACAAGAAGATAGCACCCGATCCTCTTGTTGCATCTCACATTACTAAGAATTATCTCCGTCTATCTTGCGTAGACTTCTTTACATCTGGATATATCCATATTCTTTGACCGCAAAAAGGGATTACTCCCTTCCTGAAGAAAATTCTCATCACAGATGCAAGGTCTTGTTTAAATACAAAATTCACAAATAGGGTACCTCGATCTTTTACTTCAGATAAGGAGTCTTCCAAAATTCCTGTCAAGTCCTGTAACAGATCTTCATTTCCTTGAATTGTTAGAACATTTTCAGGGGAACTTTTTTTCCCCTTAGACTAGGTTAGGAGGAAATAAGCCTTATTAATAGATGGAATAAACTCTTATCAGAAAATTTAGATTTTCAATAAGAAACTTCTTAAAAATCTCAACTGAAGACAAAGCAGGGATCTTAGGACAGTTCAAAATCCTCAAATTTAAACTTCTCGTTAAAGTTTTCCATCTGCTCAATCTTTCTTTGAAGAAATATCTGATCTTTGCCAATCACTGATATGGATTTTTTTTTCAATTCTCCTGTCTCTGTTTTTATCTTTTGCATACATTCTTGCTTAGCTTGTTCTATGTTCAAAGAAAAAGCGTCAACTTTTGATACAAGTACCTCCATATCTTGTGAAGTCTTCCCAACCTTAGCATCTAGGCCCCTAATGGCCTCAAAAAGCAGCTCCAGTGTAATTGCTAGCTTTGAATCAGGCTTCCCAGCATGATCAATGATCTTCCCCTCCAGTATTTCTCCTTTGGGTGAGCCTTCGGCCACATCCAGCTCTGGGGTCTTCTCCTCCTCACAACTGGGGCTAGATTCCACAAGGGCAAGGAGGCGTGGCCAGCATCGTGGGGGGGGGGGGGGAGAGTGACATCTGATCCTGAGAGTCAAGTGCTCCCACGCTCAACTCCACCGCGGATCCTGCCCTCCGATCAACAGGCCAAGGTCTGACGTCAGTCTGCCGCTCCAGAAATTGCGGCAAAGTAAGTTGAATTGGAGTGGATGAGAGTGCCGGCCACATCACGACCCTCACCACTCCCTTCCTCTTAGAATGTGGCATCCCACGAGGTGAAAAAAACTGATAGACACTAGAAGAAACTTAGGAAAAATCGTGGAGCAGTCAGAACAGCGTCAGCGTCCGTCCGCCATCTTGTTTCTCCTTTTCCCCAAGTATGGCAACTCTTATGTTCTTATGTGAGTCAAGTACAGACAGTCCCCGAGTTACAGACGCCCGACTTAAGTACGACTCATACTAGTGTGGGCGCGGCTTCATTTGATTTCACTGAGCAGTATTTCCAGTGGCATAGATTTCTACATTTCTCCTGCAGCAGATTCAGGAATGATGCATGGCAACATTAAGACTAGTGTGTGGTTGTGCATGTTGGCCCTTTTGTCAGCAATAATCTTAAAATGTACAAATTCTGAGTTACATACAAATCCAGCTTAAGAACAGCTTTAAAACCCGTAACTCATTCTTAAACCGGGGACTGCCTGTACACAGGACTAGAGAAATAGAAATAAATGGTATTGTTTTACTCCTCACCATTTCTTTGCAGTTCTGCTCTCTACATCAAACACTTCTGCTAGATGTACGTCTTTAGATCAATACCAAGAAAGCTATTATTACCACAAAACGACCTTAGAAAGATCAACATACTTTGTTCTGGAAGAGAAAGGACTCAGCCTAAGCAAATGCTTCTGCTCAGTCTAAAGGACAATATGTTTTGGTTGGGTTTTTTGACTCACTAAACTAGCATTTTTCAACTGGTGTGCAGGCTGCAAACAGCAGCTGTGAATTACTTTCACTACCGGGGAACCTCCTTGAAGGTGCAGCTTATGTTAGGGAGGTTGGAAAGAAAGGGAAAGAGACTGCACCTGGGAGTGGAGGGATAAGAAGAAAGAAAAAAATGTTGGACCCATGAGGAGAGGAGGGAAGAAAAAGAAAAACGCTGGACCTATGGGAAGGGAAGGGAAGAAAGACAAAATACTGGACATGGGGAGTATTGGGAAGTTAGAGAAGAAAGAGAGAAAAACCATGGACAAGAGATGGGGGAGAAGGGATGAACCCAAGACGAGAAGGAGAGGAAGAGAGTGGAAGGAGAGAAGAAAGAGAGAAATGATGGACCCGAAGGTAGAGGGGAGGAAGAAAGATGTTGGGCAGGGAAGGAAGAAACACACAAATATCAGGCTACATGGAAGGGAGAGTGGGGTGGAAGGGAGGAAAAGAGCCATTTAAATCACCTATGCCAAAATCAGCTAGTTTGTGGGTAGTCCAGGAGCATTGTTACAGAAGAGTAGAAACTTAGCTGGTTAGCAGTTGTTTTCAGTCCATTAATCAGCTAAGTAACCATATAACCCCCTCTTTTAGAAAACCGCAAGAGCGGTTTTTAGCGCAGGCCAGCGCACTTAAATGGGCTGCTCCCGACACGCATAGAGTTGGTATGAGCATCGGGAGCAGCGCAGAGCATTCAGCGTGCCGACTTACACTAAAAACCGCTTATGCGGTTATGTAAAAAGGGGGGGGGGGGGAGAGCTTGAAGAATGGTCTGAAATTTGGCAGCTAAAATTTAATGCTAAGAAATGCAAGATCATGCATTTGGGCTGCAAAAACCTGAGGGAACGGTATAGTTTAGGGGGTGAAGCGCTTATGTGCATGACAGAAGCGCGGGACTTGGGAAGATTGTATGTGATGATCTTAAGGTGGCCAAATAGGTTGAAAAGGTGACAGCAAAAGCTAGAAGGATGCTAGGGTGCAAAGGGAGAGGTAAGGCCAGTAGGAAAAAGTAGGTAGTGATGCCCCGGTATAAGACTCTGGTGAGACCTCACTTTGAGAATTGTGCACAATTCTGGAGGCTGCACCTTCAAAAAGATATAAAAAGGATGGAGTCGGTCTAAAATGGAGTGTGGTCTTCTTGATAAGGTATATGGGGACAGACAAAGATCTGAATCTGTATACTTTGGAGGAAAGGCAGGAGAGGGGAGATATGATAGAGACATTTAAATACCTATGTGGCGTAAATGCGCATGAGTCGAATCTCTTTCATTTGAAAGGAAACTCTGCAATGAGAGGGCATAGAATGAAGTTAAGAGATGATAGGCTCCAGAGTAATCTAAGGAAATACTGTATTTTTCAGTCTATAAGATGCACCTGACCATAAGACGCACCTACATGTAGAGGAGGAAAAACCAAGAAAAAAATTTGGTTTAGAACTTTTTTTTTCTTGTTTTTTCCTCCTCTACACGTAGGTGCATCTGGTGCTGGGAAGCCCGCAGCCCATAGCCTGAAGCCCGAAGCCTACAGCCCCCCAGTACCTTTTTTAACAGGCGGTGGTCTAGCACGGTCTCCTGCTGGATGGCAGCCTTTCTCACTGCAGAGTGGCGCATAAGGCAGGAGCACGACCTTTATGCTTCCTGTCTGGTCCCATGCCACTCCATGATTGGCTGCCGTCAGTTCTTGCGATGCCCTCATTTTTCTATGTTAAAACAGTTGTCCTAATTTTGTGCAGTATGTTAACTGGGCACTGTTCTGACTTTTTTCCATGGCCCAGGTAACTTCCGGGTCAGAAGTCATACCTGGATATTGTCAGGCAGCCAGTGCCGGGCTCTGAGGTGGGTACCCTCGCTGAGTGCAATTTATAGTCTTGGCATGCCCTCAAAAGGTGAGAGCCCTGCTTAGGTGACAGTCTTTATACTAGCAAAGTTCAAAACAGCAATAAGGCCGCAGTTCAGCCACTGGTAACATAATGTGGTCCTTTATTTAGTACTCAGTAACTTGCAAACCATTAAACTAACAAAAAGATTATGCCATTTCAGTTGACAAGCTTCCCAAAACTTCCTGGAAGCCAGGTTACAACAGTCCCCCTTCACAGGGGATATCAAGCTTATCCAAAAAGGCAAAAATCAACAAGACAAAACCAGTTCACCTGTTCCTGATGTTACAATGCAGCTCCTTAGGCTGTTGGGTCAGCATATGGCTTGCTACACCCTTTCTTCAGGGCAAGTCCATGAATTAAGCTTCTGGGTTTTTCTTATACAAAAATTCAAAACATGAATCATGTATGCTCATAACAGTTCATATAGTCCCAAAATATTCTGCTATAAACCTCACTGTGCCTGTCTGAATACAGTCAGGCTCACCACCAACTCAGGTGAATTGGGGCAAGGGGGAGAATTGCCAAATCCACTGAAGTAATAACTTTATAGGCCCCGTAATCCCAACCCTTAGAATCTATTGTGGATTCTGCCCCCCCCCACCCCCCAACAATCTCCACCATAGTAATGAGTGGCTTGTGACAGCCAAACTAGGGAACCCTCCCCCCCCCCCAAAAAAAAAACCCAAACAAAAACGCAAAACATAAAGTTCCACAAACAGCACGGACAAGTGCTCCAGTGTAGCAATTGTAGCAGTCTTTGTATTTTCTTACAAACAAAACACAGAAAAATTAGTCCTTTCTAGGCAGGGCAGTTTTTCCCTTCAATTGTCTTTTCAATTTCCAAAAAATAGCATTTGGCTGCTTGGTTCCAAAAGCATCTAGCAAACACACAGTTCTTTTCCCCAAAAACACAATGCAGTTGATAGCTTCTCCAGCCAAAAGGAAAAACTTAACTCACATCCATCCGGTCACAAACTGGTTGCAGCACAATGTCCATAGCTTCCTCTGGTCTCAAGCAGTCTGGCTGATTTACAGGCAAAGATTCTTCCCAATCCTGCATTTCAACCTCATAATATTGCCTAACCTCTGGAGCACCTAGCCATAGATCCGTTTCCTCAGCTTTCTCAGCCCTGTCTCTCCCTGGCTTGTACTGCTCCACCTGCCTTTCTCAGAGATAGCCCAAGCCTATGTGGGGGATGGGTTGGTTTCAGCTTTCCCTGGGCTTTCTCTTGCTCAGCGATTAATCTAAAGGAGCCAGTGCTTGTTTCTTAGGTTGTGTAGTAACAGTGGCTGGCTTAGGCTTAAAGGAATTTCTACCCCCATAGTGTCCCAAATCCTCCCAGGGCTCCTGCTCTTGGGAAACCTCTCCGGAATCTGAGTCCTGATCCCTGCTAGTTGGAGAGCTGCTGCACTGATCAGCTCTTTTCAGCTTCAGGGCTATGTTTCAAGGCTTTTTACCTGGAACAAGGCTACCTGCAATGCTGGGCTTGTGAGAATATACAATTAGTAGCAAAATGCCTCCTATCTTATACAGTATGAATCTCTTTCAGTCAATCCCAAACAGGAATATATTGCTATTCATTTATTTATCAAATTTATATCATAGAAACATAGAAGATGACGGCAGATATGGGCCATAGCCCCCATCAGGTCTGCCCGCTCTACTGACCCACCCCCAAGTCTACTATCCTAGGGATCCCACTCCTGGTGACAGGTTCCCTTGGCTTAACCCTCTAAGGCAGGGGTGTCCAATGTCGGTCCTCGAGGGCCGCAATCCAGTCGAGTTTTCAGGATTTCCCCAATGAATATGCATGAGATCTATTAGCATACAATGAAAGCAGTGCATGCAAATAGACCTCATGCATATTCATTGGGGAAATCCTGAAAACCCGACTGGACTGCGGCCCTCGAGGACCGACATTGGACACCCCTGCTCTAAGGGATCCCACATGGGCATCCCATTTGCTCTTAAATTCTTGCACGCTGTTTGCCTCGATCACCTGCACCGGGAGCTCGTTGCAGGTGAAGAACTATTTCCTGGTGTCGCCATGAAATTTCCCGCCCCTGAGTTTGAGCGGATGCCCTCTTGTGGCTGAGGGTCCTTTGAGAAAGAGAATCTCTTCTTCCATCTCGATACGGCCGGTAATATACTTAAACGTCTCGATCATGTCTCCTCTCTCCCTAAGTTCCTCGAGTGAGTACAGCCGCAAATTTTTCAGCCTTTCCTCGTACGATAGATCCTTGAGCCCCGAGACCATCCTGGTGGCCATCCGTTGCACCGACTCTACTCTCAGCACATCTTTTCGGTAATGTGGCCTCCAGAATTGCACACAATATTCCAAATGAGGTCTCACCATGGTTCCGTATAATGGCATTATGACTTCAGGCTTCCGGCTGACGAAACTCCTGCGGATGCAACCTAACAACTGTCTTGCCTTAGATGAAGCCTTCTCCACATGATCAGCAGTTTTCATGTCTGCGCTGATGATCACTCCCAAGTCTCGTTCTGTTGAAGTTCTAGCTAAGGTCTCACCATTCAAGGTGGAAGTTCTGCACGGATTTCTGCTGCCGAGGTGCATGATCTTGCATTTCTTAGCGTTGAAGCCCAGCTGCCAGGTCGAGGACCAAAGCTCCAACAAATGTAGGTCCTGTGTCATACTATCGGGTGAATTGCCGTCTCTCACTATATTGCATAGTTTGGCGTCGTCAGCGAATAACATTATCTTACCTTGAAGTCCCTGAGTTAGGTCCCCTATGAATATGTTGAAAAGGAGCAGGCCCAAGACTGAGCCCTGCTCCATCCAAAGTTCTAGGCGAGTTACATAAAACATACACAATAATTAAACAATACAAAAAAAGCATAATTAAACTTTTACTTTCCTAATAAAAATATACATTTATTAACATACCCCACCCCCTTCTACAAAACCGCGATAGCAGTTTTTAGCTCAGGCCAGTGAACTTGAATGTGCTGCTCCCGACACGCATAGAGTTCCTATGAGCGTCGGGAGCAGCGCAGAGCATTCAGCACGCCGGCCTGTGCTCAAAACTACTGTTGTGGTTTTGTAAAAAGGGGGGGGGATAGTCAGGATAGAAGTGATCTGCTACTAATTGTGTTTGAAAATGACTCCCGACACAGGCAAGTTAACAAAACACAGTCCATCCTGGGTTTTCAATAAAGTCGCTTCCTGCTCACCACCAGGCCAACCACTTTTTTGTTGTTGTTTCTTCAACATTGCGTTGTTTATTTCCTCTGGTTCTGCTCTGGTGCCTATTTAAAGAAAACCAAAAAAACTCTGTGGAGTATCGATGTTCCTAAATGAACTTTATTTGAAAGTGTCAAAGTTCCAAAGGTACACTGAAATCATCCACATAAAATAATTCCATCCAAATAAAAATAAATCATCCACACAATTGTTTCCCACGTACTCACCTTTATAGGATCTCCAGGGACCCCCTGAAGAAGACTTTTTGTCGAAACGCGGACCGTGTTGGGTCCTGTATCCCTAGCGGACTAGGTCCTTTAAGGCTCTTATGTGGATGATTTACTTTTATGTGGATGGAATTATTTTATGTGGGTGATTTCAGTGGACCTTTGGAACTTTGACACTTTCAAATACAGTCCATTTTGGAACATCGTCACTCCACAGAGTTTTTTTGGGTTTCTCTGGATTTTCTTCTTTGTGGACATTTTGGGGTCAATTCCTTTTGTTTTTTGCTGGTGCCTATTTAAACATTTTGTATGAAAAGAACTTACAAAACAACCAATGATGAAAAATTCAGAGAAAAATCTAAAAATGAAACAAAATTCCTTGTGCTTATCGCTACTAGAATACCTTCACAGCAGGCCAACCTAAGATCTGGAAATGAATTCTGGAGTTTTACCTGCAGTATCTAATAGGATTATTGGCTCTTTTTTCTTTTCAGCTGATACACACAAAGGGCTCCTTATACTAAGAGGCGTTAGGGATTTAACGCGCGGAATAGCCCACGCTACATTGCCCCGCATGCTAGACTTAAGCGCCAGTTCTAGAAGCCTAGCGCGCGGTGTAGCGTGTGGTAATTTCCTGTGTGCGCTAAAAACGCTAGCGCACCTTAGGAAAAGGAGCCCAAAGAGTCTTATCGCTCTCTGACGGCCATGCTGCTTTCCTCTTCGAAATTAAAAAAAAAAAAAATCATGTGAATATTGAATAAATAAATTATAAAATGCTGGAAAGGATCTAGATGCACGTTACCATTTGAGGCAGAGTTTGTCACGTATCTTTTAAAGTTATTTCAAGCTTCGTCCTTGTGTGAAATTTAACTTGGAGGCAGAAATATCTGATGGTTACCAGCTCTTTGTCCTCAAGGTCATAAGTCCCACTCTTGCGATTTGAATGCCCGCGGGCAACTTCTGAAATCTGATGGGGTTTTTTTTGTAAGTGTGGCTGAATTGAGCGTTATTTTAGAGGTCCTTTTATCAAGCTGTGGTAGGGGGGGTTTAACGCGTGTAATACCGCGCGTTAAACCTCCTGCCGCGCTAGCCGCCAACGCCTGCATTGAGCTTGCGTTCGTTTTTTAGCCGGCCGCGGGGGTTAGCGCGTGATGAAATGTCCGACGCGCTAACCCCGCTAGCGCGGCTTGATACAAGGACCCCTTAGTTTTGCAAAATGCCAATTTGCGGACTCTAACAAAGGCGTCCTTTGATTAAGGTGCGCTAACCAAGTTAGCGCGTGCTAAAGATTAGCATGCACTAAGTGCTAAAGCGCTCATAGAATATAATGGGCGTCTTAGCATTTAGCGCACGCTACGTCGGTTAGCACGCCTCAATATAAGGACCCCAAAATAAACTGAAATAATGCTCTTTTTAGCTACAGTGGCAAAATAACGTCAGACAAAGATCTCACAAGAATTCTTCCAGATCTATAAACCGAGAAGAGAGCTTAGAGATGGTAAATGGGATGAAATTAAGTTTGGAGGGTAGAATGTCAACTACGCACGCTAGGATCAGAGCATCAATGATATCTGTGGCTGGCGTAGAACTATGGAAGGCCTTGCCCGGTATCCTGCGGTTTTGTGTGGGGAGGATGAATTTTAAGAAAACTCAATTATTTGCCAATGCCTTCTTATGCTATGATGTATTTCAGTTGATAATCACCTTTTAGAATTTTTCTGACATCAATGTATGTCGGAGGAGGTTATTGCGGAATCCACTGTTCTAGGATTTAAAAGCAAACTAGACGCACATCTCCTTACGAGAGGCATAGAGGGATATGGGTGACTAAAATTACGCCAGGTGTACACCTGGCTGGGCCTCCGCGTGTGCGGATCTCCGGACTTGATGGGCCGAAGGTCTGATCCGTAGATGGCGCTTCTTATGTTCTTATAATGCCTCATTCCACAGTGCCTCAGAGCCAACCTCATCAGTGATGTTACAATGGAGTAGCAACATTCCAAAACCCCAAAGAGTAACAAAAGAT
The DNA here is from genome assembly GCF_902459505.1 of Geotrypetes seraphini. Lineage (NCBI taxonomy): Eukaryota > Metazoa > Chordata > Amphibia > Gymnophiona > Dermophiidae > Geotrypetes > Geotrypetes seraphini. The sequence goes on along the minus strand of NC_047087.1, from coordinate 19,664,822 downwards.
TCTAGAACCCCAAAGAGTAGCAACATTCCAGAGCTGAGATTATGACACGGACAAGAGGACGTGGACTAAAACTAAGGGGGGACAAGTCCAGGACAAATATCAGGAAGTTCTGCTTCACGCAACGAGTGGTGGACACCTGGAATGCTCTCCCAGAGGAGGTTATTGCAGAATCCACCGTTCTAGGATTTAAAAGCAAACTAGACGCACATCTTCTTACGAGAGGCATTGAGGGATATGGGTGATTAAAATTACGCCAGGTGTACACCTGGCTGGGCCTCCGCGTGTGCGGATCGCCGGACTTGATGGACCGAAAGTCTGATCCGGAGATGGCACTTCTTATGTTCTTATAAAGCTTACTTGTATTTCCGAATTGATTGAATTTGTGCTCTATCCCTGTTTATAACAGGGACGATTAACGATGTTGTCTTGACATGTCTATGTTATATGTGATAATCGGAGGGAAACAAGGTTTTATATATGTGATATATAAACTGCACTAAACAAATGAATATTTGTGAGGGCAGTACAGAAACTTTTTAAATAAAACCAAAACATAGAAACATAGAAATAGATGGCAGATAAGGGCCACGGCCCATCTAGTCTGCCCACCCTAATGTCCCTCCCCTACCTTTGCCCTGTGAATAGATCCCATGTGCCGATCCCATTTGGCCTTAAAATCAGGCACGCTGCTGGCCTCAATCACCTGTAGTGGAAGACTATTCCAGCGATCAACCACTCTTTCAGTGAAAAATAATTTCCTGGTGTCACCTCGTAGTTTCCCGCCCCTGATTTTCCACGGATGCCCTCTTGTTGTCGTGGGACCCTTGAAAAAGAAGATATCTTCCTCCGCCTCGATGCGGCCCGTAAGATACTTGAATGTCTCGATCATGTCTCCCCTCTCTCTGCGCTCCTCGAGCGAGTATAGCTGTAATTTGTCAAGCCGTTCTTCGTATGGCAGCTGCAATTTTACAACTGCATAGCAAAATTAAAATTTATAAAATAAGACAAAAAAAAATTTAATTCTCTATTGCATTGTAATTGCAGAAGTCCTCAAGCAAGGAGGGAGGATGCCATCAAAACAGAAGCAGCTGGCAATAGTGCATTAAACTGAGAGAATTAAAACAGGAAAAGGCAGCCAGAAGCATTTAAACACAATAACAGACCCTTTTTTTAATGTTAGCTCCATCCTGTGGGAACCACCACACTAGAAGTAGCTCTATTCTCAAGAAAAATTTTGAAGTTGAGCCAGATCATAGAAAATACACGAATTACGCTGAAATACTTTTATGTAAGAAAGGAAATCAAAGGTGGAAAATGTCACCCAAGGCAACCACTTCCTGCCTTTTAGCTAGAAATAATCTAGGCCCTAACTGAGGCAAAAGTTCCAGCTAAGCAAAGTAGTAGTTCTATATTTAAAATAAAGTTTCAGAGTCTAGTTCTTATCTGGCTCAAGAGCGAAACCAACAGTTTCATTTTTAAGATACCTTAAGTTATCAGGGTTAAAAGAAGTCATGCCACTACTTTATTCCATAACTACTACTATTTATCATTTCTGTAGTGCAATGCTGTACATCAACACATTTAAGAGATGGTCCCTGCTCAGTAGAGCTTACAATCTAAATTAACAGGCAACAGGACAGGTAGGGACTTAGGGAGTTTCTGAATCACTATTTGGCTAAATACAAGTATTCGGGCCCAAATCAAATATAAATATTCAGTACAACCCTATATGTAACGGAAGATCAAGTTTCAAGTATTTTTTTTTTTTTAATTCATGAAAATATTTTTATTTAATAAAAGTTATAGAGGTGGAGGCATTATTTTCATTTAACCCTCATACATCCAGCAAAGCACAAGACTTTTCCACAACCAACTTCTCTTCCACCACAGCCCCCTTGAAGTATCTCTGAAGGTCTTGTCAGACTATTAAAAAAAAACAAAAAAAAAACCCTAGTAATTGGTGGCATTGAATTAGCTGATACCTTCAGAACTTGCCCATAAAATCTTTTAAGCAACTCCACTGGTAACACTGCAGAATTGAAAGGTCACTTTAGGAAGCCACAAAACGTAGAGACTTGAAGAAAGCAACAGGTTTATTAGCATATGTATGCGACTCCTGAGCTCCAAGCTGGCTTCAGAAGTCCCGAAAACAGGACGTTACATAGTAACATAGTAACATAGTAACATAGTAGATGACGGCAGATAAAGACCCGAATGGTCCATCCAGTCTGCCCAACCTGATTCAATTTAAATTTTTTTTTTTTTTTTTTTTTTTTTTTCTTCTTAGCTATTTCTGGGCGAGAATCCAAAGCTTTACCTGGTACTGTGCTTGAGTTCCAACTGCCAAAATCTCTGTTAAGACTTACTCCAGCCCATCTACACCCTCCCAGCCATTGAAGCCCTCCCCAGCCCATCCTCCACCAAACGGCCATATACAGACACAGACCGTGCAAGTCTGCCCAGTAACTGGCCTAGTTCAATATTTAATATTATTTTCTGATTCTAAATCTTCTGTGTTCATCCCACGCTTCTTTGAACTCAGTCACAGTTTTACTCTCCACCACCTCTCTCGGGAGCGCATTCCAGGCATCCACCACCCTCTCCGTAAAGTAGAATTTCCTAACATTGCCCCTGAATCTACCACCCCTCAACCTCAAATTATGTCCTCTGGTTTTACCATTTTCCTTTCTCTGGAAAAGATTTTGTTCTACGTTAATACCCTTTAAGTATTTGAACGTCTGAATCATATCTCCCCTGTCTCTCCTTTCCTCTAGGGTATACATATTCAGGTCTTCCAGTCTCTCCTCATACGTCTTCTGGCGCAAGCCTCCTATCATTTTCGTCGCCCTCCTCTGGACCGCCTCAAGTCTTCTTATGTCTTTCGCCAGATACGGTCTCCAAAACTGAACACAATACTCCAAGTGGGGCCTCACCAATGACCTGTACAGGTCCAATGACCTGTACACCAATGACCTGTACACCAATGACCTGTACAGAGATCTTTATACATTCTTCTGGCTATACAACTGAATTCTAGAAAAAACTGTTCACGTGTTACTTTTCTTAACAATCATTGGTCCTAAGCTCACACTAGCAGGTCACTTATCTAAGCCCTGCAGTCTTTCTGTTACATGTCGTTTATGCTGAGATAGCCATAAGAAGTTAGAATGCCCCAGCTAACACCCAAGGCAGGCAGGCTAGAACATGAGATAAGTTAGGTCTGCAGCTAAACATAATTCAGCATTTTATTAAAGAGAAAACTTAGTTCAACACTTAGGAAAACCAGTCCCAGACTCCTTCAGAATAACTAAGAAAGTTCATCAGCCTAAGATTTAGGGCCTGTTTTACAAAGCCGTGCGGCAACAGCCCCGAAGCCCTTTAAATCTCTATGGGCTTCGGGGGCCGTTACCATGCGGCTTTGTAAAACAGGTCCTTAGTCTCTTGGTGAAATTGAACAAACTTTCCAGTTTTCTGTGAATAAATCCCATTACCTTTAATAAGATTCACGTCCATGGCATACTGTACAGGCTAGAAACACAAAGCCAGAAACACAAAGTGGAGTCTCGGTGATATTCCCAATTCTGGTAGTCAAGAGTAGTACGGTAATTATCTATGTCAATGCCTGAGTCATAGGAGGCTGGGTGTCGTGTTCTGAATCCCCTGCCATGGTCGATGCCAATGCCGAGGTGGTACCGAAAAGTTTTTCAAACTGAAGTTTTCAAGCTTTCAGTGACCTCTTTCCCATGTGGAGACTGGTTCATCTGAGCGTTCGCTCTGCGGGATGCAGCTATGGGTGCTTGGCGTGGATGTGGGCCCGAAGGGGCATGACTAAAGGGGCGCGCCCCTTAGGAGACCCCCTTGGAACCATTTTGGAGCATGGAGCATGAGACTCTGCTCCGTTTCATTTAGATGTGGAAGAGAAAGAGAGGATCGAAGGGAACGTCTGTCCCGATTGTGATTAAGTGTCCTATGGATAAGCATTTGGCTACCACTTCAGCATCAGCAGTTGTGCCATCTCCTCCCCTGAAACCTCCCTATCAGGGGGCCCTACCCCACCCCCGCAACCTGTATACGAGGAAGAAGACTTTTGTCCTGTGAAAGTCGAGAACGTGATACACTCACGGGAACAACTAAAGGGTCAAGATTCTTCTGGCTCTTCTCAGCAGTTGGAAACTTCAGTAATAGGGACAGTTAAGGTGACGGCACCAGAATATTTTACATATACAGTGGAACCTTGGTTTATGAGCATAATTCATTCCAGAAGCATGCTTGTAATCCAAAGCACTCGTATATCAAAGCAAAGTTCCCCATAGGCCACAATGTAAACTCAAATGATTTGTTCCACAACCATGGTTTTCTATGGTGGTCCAGGGGTGGGTACCTGCCTGAATGAGGTCCGGGTGCTGCAGCCCCTTCAGCAGGGTCACTTCCTTCCGTCGGGGTCCCCGTACAGCGGCCCCCTGCTTCAGGATGATGCATCTCCTCCGTCCTCCACCAGCTTATACCGGTTCCTCACTGGCGTGTCTCATCTCCCCTCCCCTCTCAGCAGCACAGTCAGCAAAGCCCCAAACTCTCTCTTCTACTGCTGCCACCACCGACACCAGCAGCGAGGGTTGCAAGAAAAGACAGCCCTGGGTGGCGGACATGGTGCATCCATCCGCTCCTCCTCAGCCCTTTATCACAGCCAGGCAACACTTAGAACAGTCCTGGGCAGAGAGGAACAGACACCTTCCCTCTCTGTTGATTTTTTGGGCATGCTCCTATACAGCTACAGCCGCAGCTCACCGGCCTGCGCTCATTGGTTACAAGTGAGCGCACGTGGCTGGGGGTGCGAGTGGCGGCGGAAGGGGAGGGACTTGAGAAAAAAAAGTTTGCTTGTTCGGAACATAGGCGCACGCACGCGAGAAGAGCACCTGCCAATTGCCAAAGAAAGCGTGCTGGAGCATCAGGAGTAGAGGGAGATTGCTTCTGTTATCGGGACAGCGGATGGCTTAATTCACTCGGTTTGCGAGGTAAGAGTTTTGGGAGTGTTTTGCTCGTATTGCAAAACACTCGCAATCCGCGGTACTTGTAAACCGAGGCTTGACTGTAATTCCTTAAATAAATCTCCCTCAGTTGTGCAAGATATTTCTTTAAAGGACATATTATTGGCTATAAGTACACCCCTCCCTCCCTCCTTTTTACTAAGCCACAGTTGAGGTTTCTACCAAGGCCCAGAGCACTCAATACTCCGGACACTCATAGAATTACAAGAAAACTTGTCATGTTATAGTAAATTTACTGAGGAAGCGTCAATTAAATTCACTGAACAAGATACAGGGATAACTAATGTAGAGCAGAACCTTGGGAGAGTTGAATTTCAAAACGTGTCAATCTACACAAGTGCCTTCTATGAAAGATAACTTGATGATTCATATGCAAATGGAGGCACTTGAGAATGCTTCTAGGGCAGTCAATTTGAGACTGCTACATTTTCCTCCGACTCATTTTCTCTCCCCTAGGAAATTTTTTTTAAATATATGTAAAGGAAGAGTTGCAGCTGGTTCTAGATGTTAAAGATTTTGTTGATGCTTATTATGTACCACGTGGAACTAGATAGGTTCAGGAAGAAGAGACAGATAATATAAATTCTCCAGATAGGCTCGATCTTACTAAATGTTTAGAAACGTCTCAGGATTCTGTCATTAAAAGATCAACGTTATTGATCTCTGTCTTCAGTGGAGAAAATAATGACAATTATGAAGTCTTGTTTTCAGAAGAAGAGTGTTCCTTTCTATGGGTGAACAATTCCGATGTTCCCAGATGTATCCAGATAAACTCCAGTTCGTCGGAAGGCCTTCCTCTTGCTTAAGCCCTTTTTAAAAAATCTTTATTCGTTTTAAAGCTAACAATAAGTGCAACATATTATACAAACAATTTACACTTTAAACAGCACTTAAATTCAATCAAATTATATTTCATAACAAATACATATCTTTCCCCCCCCTTCTTATACACACAAAAATTACAATCAATAATAAATTAAATTAAAGGTATTTCTCCACCCTGGATGTGTATAATCAAAGGGCTAAATCAATAATCACTCCTTACAGAATTTTGTCAATGGTTCCCAAACATCCTTAAATTTTCTATAATGTCCCAGTTGTATGAAAGGTCACTTGGACACACAAAGTCAGAGGCGTGAAGAAAATACAAGAGTTTTTTATTCACAGCATGCCGGGACTCTAGTGCAGTTAATAGCCTGCCTACTAGAGTGTCAGAAACAGGAAATACACGGACTTTTATGCCCTTTTCGCAAACTAATATATGCAAAAACTACAATTTTCATTTGTTACTTCTATAACTTTCTACAATTATTATTGGTCCTAAGCCAGCACTTATGATAGGCTCAGGGATACAACTTATAGTCCTATAGGAAACTAGCTCATTTCTCTGCTTATCTAAATCTTACAGGTCTAAATGCTACATGTACAGAAGGGCAGGGCACATCATGGCTCAAACTCTTATCTATTCAGCTTACAATGTGGTAGGGCAAGGACATACATTTCAGGCAGATGCAGTCAATAGATTATACACTGTTTTTAGCTATGTAGGCCAGAGCAATATTTTAGACAACAGTTAACTATTTCATGACCCTACATTTTGACCCTACAGTATGTTCCAGTTTAAAAGTGTCAATAAAGTTAGAATTGTTTCTAAGGTATTTGGCTGTTTGTCTTTCAAATCCAACATCTAGTTTAACTGAGTGTTCATAATGTTTGGAAAGCACTTCTTTTTTGTTTTTTTTCATAAGACCTCAGAACCACCACCTCCTCCGTCCCACCAAAGTGTCTATACGGGGAGTTACAAATGGTGAAATCCTCACCGGTCTCTTCAAAGTTTTAAATAACATGCATTTCTTAGTGTATTATTACTAAACTTAGTAATGGTGAAATCTTGTTTTTCATGCGGACTGAACGCGACATGTTTCACTGAAGTGCACGGCTACGGTAGTGGGTAGACCCCTGACGAAACTTCAGTGAAACATGTCGGGTCTTACCGTTCAGTCCGCATGAAAAACAAGATTTCACCATTACTAAGTTTAGTAATAATACACTAAGAAATGCATGTTATTTAAAACTTTGAAGAGACCGGTGAGGATTTCACCATTTGTAACTCCCCGTATAGACACTTTGGTGGGACGGAGGAGGTGGTGGTTCTGAGGTCTTATGAAAAAAACAAAAAAGAAGTGCTTTCCAAACATTATGAACACTCAGTTAAACTAGATGTTGGATTTGAAAGACAAACAGCCAAATACCTTAGAAACAATTCTAACTTTATTGACCAGATTTCTAAGGAAGCAATCAGCCTTTTCATATAAGTTTGAACGGAGGTTTGCCAGTTTAAAAGTGTGGCATAAAGATTCCCACCAGAAATTATAATTTAATCGGTCCCAGTTTTTCCAGTTCTTCAAAATAAGTTGTATGGCAACTCCTGTCATGATAAAGAGAAGTTTGTTGTTATGGGAAGTTATTGGGCTTTTAGCCCTCATTAAGGTGCCAAATAGCACTGTATCACATGTCAATCCCACGGGAGCTTCCAGTATTCTATTGATTTGACTCCAAATGGATCGCCAAAATTTAAGTATCAAGGGACAATAGAAGAGCTGATGATCCAGTGTCCCTGTATCGAGATGGCAGTGCCAGCATCTATTTGACCTAGACCAGTGGTCTTCAACTCAAACCCTTTGCAGGGCCACATTTTGGATTTGTAGGTACTTGGAGGGCCTCAGAAAAAATAGTTAATGTCTTATTAAAGAAATGACAATTTTACGTGAGGTAAAACACTTTATAGTTTATAAATCTTTCCTTTTGGCTAAATTTAAATACTAATATTATTATTTATAGCTAAAGAGACATATGATCAAGAAACTGTTTTATTTTACTTTTGTGATTATGATAAACATACCGAAGGCCTCAAAATAGTACCTGGCGGGCTGCATGTGGCCCTCTGGCCGCAAGTTTGAGACTGCTGACCTAGAACTATCAGGAGTTTAAAAACTTCTATATAACAAAAAAAAAAAAAAAATCAAGTTTGTCTCATAGATGCTGACGCTGTACGTCTCATCCTCCAAGTCCAAATTTGTGACCATTGAGACGCAGAAATCTGCTGTTTTATCTCAATGCCCCAAATGTCTCTAAGACTAGTTTTTGGTTTCTTATTCATATAACCAGATATTAATTTATACCACTGGGCGGCCTGATGTCCTAGGAAATCCGTCTGGAACCATAGGACCGGCAAGCTATACAGATTTTTTAGATTTCGCCAATCAGGGAACCCCTTCTGAAGTCTTGCTTAAGCCCTTGATTTTGGCAGGGGGAGGTACTTTTTTTCTTAAAATTCCCTTGTAAATGTCTGGTTACATGGAGAACTGGCTCATGTGTTTTTTGGATCTGATTCACTTAGAAACTTTTCTTGCACAAATGAGTGAGATTAATGTGGAATCTTTTTTTTTTTTTTTTTACAGGTTTATTAGGGTAATATATACAGCATTTTCTTTGCTGCAACGTATATCATATATGTTTCTATTTTAGAATTGATTGTCTTGTATTTCTTCCCTTACTCCCCATGATGTGGGCTTGTGGGAAATTGTTATTTATTTTTCCTTTTGGTGTTTGCCTATTTCTTTCATGTTACTTATATTGTAACTATTAAAAATTTTGATTAAAAAAAGTGATACAATCTTTTCTTGGTCTGTTCTTTTGTGAAGGCTTGTGTTTTTGATTAGATTTTATGTTACACGTCACATCTGTTTTTTCAGTTTGAGATACAATAGCATGCATGACATCATTCTATTCCCCACCCCCACCCCAACAAAATAAAAGGTTCTCAAAAGGGAAGATATACCCCCCCCCAACATGGATGTATGTACATTAGATAGATTGTGAGCCCACTGGGACAGACAGGGAGAAATGCTTGAGTACCTGAATAAACTCATGTAAACCGTAGAACGGTACAGAAAATTGAATAAATAAAAATAAAAAAAATATGTCTTCAGGGAGTACAGAGCAGCAAATGCTACAGTTATTGATCTTTGTAGTTTTAGATAATTCAGGAGTTATTCCGCTGTAACCTGCTATCAGCTGCTTCAATTTGCTCCATTAAGTAGAGAGGAAGCGGTCATTGCCGACCATTCAAAGAAAAATGCGTTTCAGCTGAGGAGAGAAAAAGATAAACACGGGGGTTGGAAATGATGGATAATTTACGAAACATAATGCCAGAAATTATGAAATGTCAGTGTACCATTAAAAAAAGTAAGGAGTAAAAGGTCTGCTCTAAGCTTAGCCACCCACCAGATTATAAAAGGGCAAAGAAATTTTGTATGGGAAAGCAATAATTAAGCAGGTATAAAGCTCAGAGTGACTAAATTCAGCTGTTTACCGTTCTGAGTGCCTTATAATCTGGTTGAGTGTTGATAAGACCATAAGAATAGCCGTACTGGATCAGACCAGTGGTCCATCTAGCCCAGTATCCTGTCTTCGCGGAGGCCAATCCAAGTCACAAGTACCTGGCAAAAACCCAAATAATAGCATTCCATGCCACTGATCCAGGGCAGGCATGTGGGATCTCTTAGGCAGAGGAGGAGATAGTGGATGCTGCTGATGGGCAGACTGGATGGGCCATTTGGCCTTTATCTGCCATCATGTTTCTATGTTTCTATAATCATAAAGCTCTATGACCTCACAATGCAGGTGTATAGAGCCTTAGCCTATAGGAAGAGGAGATGCAAATGTTAAGAGCCTTAGCCAATAGGGAGAGGAGATAGTGGATGTTGCGGATGGGCAGACTGGATGGGCAATTTGGCCTTTATCTGCCATCATGTTTCTATAACCATAATGTTCTATGCAGATGTAACATTAGCCTTAGCCAATAGGGAGAGGAGGAGATAGTGGATGTTCTGGATGGGCCATTTGGTCTTTATCTGCCGTCATGTTTCTATGTTTCTATAATCATAAAGCTCTATGACCTTACAATGCAGGTGTAAAGAGCCTTAGCCTATAGGAAGAGGAGATGCAAACGTTAAGAGCCTTAGCCAATAGGGAGAGGAGGAGATAGTGGATGCTCTGGTTGGGTCATATGGCTTTTATCTGCCATCATGTTTCTATGTTTCTATAATCGTAAAGCTCTATGACCTCACAATGCAGGTGTAAAGAGCCTTAGCCTATAGGAAGAGGAGATGCAAATGTTATGAGCCTTAGCCAATAGGGAGAGGAGGAGATAGTGGATGCTCTGGTTGGGTCATATGGCTTTTATCTGCCATCATGTTTCTATGTTTCTATAATCGTAAAGCTCTATGACCTCACAATGCAGGTGTATAGAGCCTTAGCCTATAGGAAGAGGAGATAGTGGATGTTGCGGATGGGCAGACTGGATGGGCAATTTGGCCTTTATCTGCCATCATGTTTCTATAACCATAATGTTCTATGCAGATGTAACATTAGCCTTAGCCAATAGGGAGAGGAGGAGATAGTGGATGCTCTGGATGGGCCATTTGGTCTTTATCTGCCGTCATGTTTCTATGTTCAAGTTCTTTTGTTGTATGAGAGGCTGCTAGTCAAAAGCTGGCATTCTGCCATGTTCAGCCACATGAAATGGAACACATTAAGAAGAGAAGCAGCTGCAAAGTCTATATTAAAGTGGTAAATTTTGAAGGCTTCCCATGCATGTCATATGAGTTACATGGGCTGAATCTGCTTAAAATGGATTTTCAGCTACCTGAAAGTGCCTTGTATATATATATATATATAAATATACACAATCCTTTTGGATGTACTAAAAGACATTCCAGGGGGGCATTTTAGGAGCATTTTTGAGAACTCGGCAAGTATAGTTGAGTTTCAGAAATGCAGGGATGCAAATTTTAACATTAATCCCTGAATTCGAGAAAGATGTGCATCTAGATTTCGGACTAGTGGGCAAAAAAATATGTGTACACAGGTTATATAATAACGGCAGTTGCATGTGTAACTTAATTGAATAATGAACAGATGATTTGTGTTAATAAGCAATGATAGGCTACAACATACACTAGACAGTCCCTGCTCAGAAGAGCTTTCATTCTAATTCAGACAGGACATTACAGGGTTGGGGAGGTCCCAAGTACCTGACAGAAACCCAAAGAGTAGCAACATTCCAGCATCTCAAAGAATAGCAAGATTCCGGAACCCAAATGAGAGCAACATTCCAGAGCTGAGATTGTGATGTCATAATGCCTCAGAGCCAACCTCATCAGTGATGTCACAATGACTTCATTATCCTATACTCAAGAACATAAGAATTGCCATACTGGGACAGACAGAAGGTCCATCAAACTCAGTATTCTGTTTCCAATAGTGGCCAACCCAGTTCACAAGTACCTGGCCAGATCCCAAAGAGCAAAACAGATTATGTGCTTTTCTTGCTGGTGTCCTTCTCTTTCAATTTCTTCCATAGTTTTTGGAAGCTTATCTTACTTTTCTGTAACTCTATTGTTTATAAAACCAATAAAAATTACTGGAACTTAAAAAAAAAAGAAAAAGAAAAGAGAGGATAGGGTTGAATGGTCATTTTTCTCAGTGGAGGATAGTAAACAGTGGCGTGCTCAGGGTTGTAAAAGTAAGAAATCTTTGCATCATACATTAACATTGCAGACTGCTTTCTACGATAAAGAATTTCAACCGTTGTTGCTCTTACAAACATTTTAGAACCCAGTTGAAAACGTACCTTTTCTCAAAGTACCTGGTCAAATAGTTTTATGTGTTCCTTATGTTATTGTTATTATTAATCTTTTGTTAACCGCGTTGAACTTATGGTTACGCGGTTTATAAGTATGAAAGGAGTGGTGAAGGAGGAAAAAGAAGTGGCGGATAGAGTAAACATGTTCTTTTCGGCAGTATTCACAAAAGAGGACACATCCAACGTGCCGGAACCTGAAAAAATCTTCATAGATCAAACAGAAAAACTAACATCCATTGAGGTTAGCCTTGAGGACGTACACAAGCAGATAGATAGATTAAAAACTGACAAATCTCCGGACCCGGACAGAATCCACCCTAGGGTACTGAAAGAACTAAAGGAGGAAATAGCGGAACTACTACAGCTGATTTGTAATATATCCCTGAAAACAGGCATAATCCCGGAGGATTGGAAGATAGTTAATGTTACGCCCATCTTTATAAAAGGGTCGAGAAGTGACCCGGGGAACTACAGACCGGTGAGTTTGACTTCGGTTCCGGGAAAGATGGCGGAAGCGCTGATAAAAGACAGCATCGATGAGCATCTAGAAAGGAATAAACTGATGAAACCAAGCCAACATGGCTTCTGCAAGGGAAGATCGTGCCTAACGAACTTATTGCACTTCTTTGAAGGAATAATCAAACGGATGGACAAAGGGGACCCCATAGACATTGTATACTTAGATTTCCAAAAAGCCTTTGACAAGGTACCCCATGAACGCCTACTACAGAAACTGAAGAACCATAGGGTAGAAGGAGACGTACATAGATGGATCAAAAATTGGTTGGCGGGTAGAAAGCAAAGGGTAGGAGTGAAGGGCCATTACTCGGACTGGAGGAGGGTCACAAGTGGTGTTCCGCAGGGGTCAGTACTCAGACCGCTGCTGTTCAATGTATTTATAAATGATCTAGAAACAGGGACAAAGTGCGAAATAATAAAATTCGCAGACAACACCAAACTATTTAGAGGAGTTAGGACTAAAGAGGACTGTGAAGATTTACAAAGGGACCTGAACAAACTAGGAGAGTGGGTGACGAGATGGCAGATGAAGTTTAATGTAGAGAAATGTAAAGTCTTGCATGTAGGAAACAGAAACACGAGGTACAGCTATATGATGGGAGGGCTGGTAATGAGTGAAAGTACCCCAGAAAAGGACTTGGGGGTAATAGTGGACAAGACAATGAAGCCATCGGCACAGTGCGCAGCGGCCTCTAAGAAGGCGAATAGAATGCTAGGTATTATCAAGAAAGGTATTACAACCAGAACGAAAGAAGTTATTCTGCAGTTGTATTGGGTGATGGTGCGCCCGCATCTAGAGTACTGCGTCCAATATTGGTCGCCGTACCTTAAGAAGGATATGGCGATACTCGAGAAGGTTCAGAAAAGAGCGACACGATTGATAAAAGGTATGGGAAACCTTTCATATGCTGAAAGATTAGAGAAACTGGGGCTCTTTTCCCTGGAGAAGCAGAGACTTAGAGGGGACATGATAGAGACTTACAAGATCATGAAGGGCATAGAGAAAGTGGAGAGGGACAGATTCTTCGAACTTTCAAAAACTACAAGAACGAGAGGGCATTCAGAAAAATGAAGAGGGGACAGATTTAGAACCAATGCTAGGAAGTTCTTCTTCACCCAAAGGGTGGTGGACACCTGGAATGCGCTTCCAGAGGGTGTGATAGGACAGAGTACGGTATTAGGGTTCAAGAAGGGATTGGACAATTTTTTAAAGGAAAAGGGGATAGAGGGGTACAGATAGAGGACTACTACACAGGTCCTGGACCTGATAGGCCGCCGCGTGAGCGGACTGCTGAGCATGATGGACCTCTGGTCTGACCCAGCAGAGGCACTGCTTATGTTCTTATGATGTTATATTATGTTACTGGGACCAGAGCTATTTAACTTATTTATAAATGATCTGGAAATTGGAATGACAAGGAAGTGATAAAATTTGCAGATGACACTAAACTGTTCAAAGTTGTTAAAACGCATGCAGATTGTGAAAATTTGCAACCAGACCTTAGGAAATTGGAAGCCTGGGCATCCAAGGGGTAGATGAAATTTAATGTGGACAAATGTAAAGTGATGCACATGGGGAAGAATAACCTGAATCACAATTACCGGATGCTAGGGTCCACCTTGGGGGTTAGCGCCCAAGAAAAGGATCTGGGTGTCATTGTAGACAACACGATGAAACCTTCTGCCCAATGTGCTGTGGCGGCCAAAGAAGCAAAGAAGATGCTAGGTATGGTTAACAAGACTAAGAATGTTATAATGCTCCTATATCACTCCATGGTTTAACCTCATTTGGAGTATTGCATACAATTTTGGTCTCCTTATCTCAAGAAAGATATAGTGGCGCTAGAAAAGGTTAAAAGAAGAGCGACCAAGATGGTAAAGGGGATGGAACTCCTCTCGTATGAGGAAAGACTAAAACAGTTAGGCTCTTCAGCTTGGAAAAGAGACGGATAAGGGAGATATGATTGACGTCTACAAAATCCTGAGTGGAGTAGAACGAGTACAAGTGGATCGATTTTTCACTCCGTCAAAAATTGCAAAGACTAGGGGGACACTCGATGAAGTTACAGGGAAATACTTTTAAAACCAATAGGAGGAAATTTTTTTTCACTCAGAGAATAGTTAAGCTCTGGAAAGCGTTGACAGAGGATGTGGTAAGAGCAGATAGTGTAGCTGGTTTTAAGAAGGGTTTGGACAAGTTACTGGAGGAAAAGTCCATAGTCTGTTATTGAGGTAGACACGGGGGAAGCCACTGCTTGCCATGGATCGGTAGCATGGAATATTGCTACTCCTTGGGTTTTGGCCAGGTACTAGTGACCTGGATTGATCACCAGAGGAATGGACTATTGGGCTTGATGAACCATTGGGCTGACCCAGTAAGGCTATTCTTATGTTCTTATCCTAGGAATAAGCACTGAATGTCTGAACAGATAGAAAGCCTGTGACACACCTATGCACCTCCTACGTTAACATTCCATTTGCATTTGTGTGTGAGAAGTCAGGTGCACTGTTTATAGAATATGGGTGTGTGGCATAGTGGTTCAAGCTACAGCTTCAGCACCCTGGGGTTGTGGGTTCAAACCCACACTGCTCCTTGTGACCTTGGGCATGTTACTTAATCCCCCCATTGCCCCAGGTACATTAGATAGATTGTGAGCCCACCAAGACAGACAGGGAAAAAATGCTTGAGTACCTGAATAATTTCATGTAAACCAGTGGTCTCCAAATCAAACCCTTTGCAGGGCCACATTTTGGATTTGTAGGTACTTGGAGGGCCACATAAAAAATAGTTAATGTTTTATTAAAAAATGACTATTTTGCATGAGGTAAAACTCTTTATAGTTTATAAATCTTCCTTTTAACTGTTAAATGAAAGATTTAGAACATAAGCAGTGCCTCCGCCGGGTCAGACCATAGGTCCATCCTGCCCGGCAGTCCGCTCCCGCGGCGGCCCAAACAGGTCACGACCTGTCTGAATCACCAGAAGGGGCTCCCTTGCAACCTTGGTTTCTCATTGAAGTCCTATCTTCCCATCGTAGTCCTAACCCTCCGGTCTTGCACATGCACGACCTGGTTGGGTTTCTATACTTATTACCTGGTTAGCTTTCTATACTTGTGTTACATCCCAGCTCCTCCCTCAGTATCCCACGATCCCTTTATCCCTCAGGAATCCGTCCAATCCCTGTTTGAATCCCTGTACCGTACTCTGCCTGATCACTGAAAACTATAAAAAGTTTTACCTCATGCAAAATAGTCATTTTTTAATGACATCAATTATTTTTTCTGCGGCCCTCACAGTTAAAGTTTAGCATCTTTCCTTTCTCAAAACTAACACATTTCAATCACTATATTATAAATAAAATCATTTTCCCTACCTTTGTTGTCTGGTGACTTTATTTTTCTGTGCTTTTAACTATGTTTCCAGGGCCTTCTTGTCCATTGACTGTTTTTCTCTCCGTCTTCACTTTCTGCCTTGCATCCATCTTTGGCATTAACATTCAATTTTTCCATTCTGCTTTCTTCTCAAAATCTACTTTTCCATGTCTTCCCTTCCAATCTCTCTCTCCTTCCTTCTCTATTTCCATGGTCTGACATCTCTCTCCTTCCTTTCTCTCCCTACCTTTCTTCCTTTCCCCTAGTCTGGTATCTGTCTCCTTCCCTCACCCCATGCCCTGGCATTTCTCCCTCCCCCTCCATGGTCTGGTATGTCCTCCCATGGACTTGGCATCTCTCGTTCCTCTCCTTTCCCTTGTCTTCCTTCTCCCTTCTTCCCTCTCTCTCCCCAATTAGGTGCAGCAGCAGCAGCATTTCTCTTCTCCCTTCCCTTCCCTCCCCCCTTCCCTGTGCAACAGCAGCATTTCCCTCCCCCTCCCACTTCCTTGTGCAGCAGCATTTCTCTTCCCCCTTACCTCCCCTTCCCTGTGCAGCAGCAGCATTTCCCTCCCCCTCCACTTCCCTGTACAGCAGCAGCAGCATTTCCCTCCCATCCTTCCCTGTGCAGCAGCAGCATTTCCTCCCCCTTCCCTGTGCAGCAGGGTAGCAGCATTTCTCTTCCTCATTTCTGGCCAGTTTCCTTGCCGAAGTCATCTTTCAGTTCAAAGCCACGGTTGGCAGCAGCAGCTCCTCGCACAATCCGCATCTGCGTCGGAAGCCTCTCTGACGTCAGAGAGACTTCCAACACAGGTGCGGCTCGTGAAAGGAGCCACGGTGGCGGCTTTGAATTGAAAAATAACTTCGGCAAGGGAGCCAGCCTTCAGCGAGGCTTCCGACACAGGCCCGGATGCACGAGGAGTTGTCACCACCGCCTGCGGCTTTGAACTGAAGAATAACTTCAGCAAGGGAGCTGGCCAGACCGCGGGCCTCAGAATAGTACCTGGAGGGCCATGAGTTTGAGACCGCTGATGTAAACCATTCTGAGCTCTCCTGGGAGAACAGTATAGAAAATTAATTAAATAAATAAGTCTGTTAGGGGTCAAAAATAGCATTAATTAGTGCTTGCTAAATCCAATTATTCATATTTTTCAGCAATTATGTGCAGTTAACTGCATGCTAGATGGTATACCCATCCCTAATCTAATATTAGTAGTACAAGGGACCTGAATAGGACAACTAGAGAGACCTGCATGGGACAACTGTAACCCTAATGTCAATGAGCATGCTCGGGACAGATACAGAGGGTAGTTGCAGGAACAGGTTGAGAGGTCAAATCAAAGAGAATTTTCTGGGGTTTTTTCCGAAAGTCTTAAAGACGTAGGGCTCCTTTTACAAAGCCGCAGTCAAGGTTTCTACCACAGGCCGATGAGGTAAATGCTCCAACCCTCATAGGAATTTTATGAGCGTTGGAGCATTTGCAGTAGGAACTGCGACCGCAGCTTTGGTTTTTTTTCTTTTCATTCCTGATTATTCTGCTGATTTTTAACTATTTTAAGAAATTTTTATTGTGTTTTATATTATATTGAGTTCTAGATATATTGCATAATGAGGACTGTATTTGATTATATGTGTTTCTTATAGTGTAAACCACTTTTAAACTTTGTACTAAATAGTATACAGTATAAAGCCAATAAATCAAATCAGACAACAGGGAGGGGGGGGGGGGGGAGAGAGAGGTGGTGTCATTGGGTTAACTATGGAAATTTATATTTTCCTCTATCTCAAAACTGGAGAGAGATATCACTGGGCAGACTGGATAGGCCGAGTCTTTTTTTTTTTTTTTAATCTTTATTGATTTTCCAAACTTCCAATGTGCAAACAATTTCAAATACATAATAATACAAGAAAAGCACATTAAACTTATAGACATTAATAAACAAATATTTTCCCCCACCCCCCACCAAATAATCAGAAAGATTAAAGAAGATACCTACAAGAAACTATGCATATGTTCCCTGAATTAAATTCAAATGCAAATCCCTCCCCCTCCCACCCACCCTGGATGTGTATGCTAAAAGGTCATCAAAATAAAATAAATTATCACTCCTTACAATACTTAACCAATGGTTCCCAAACATCCATACAATTCTTGTACCGTGTCTGTTGTATGGCCATCGAACGTTCCATTTGAAACGTAGAACACAGACTTTATTCACCATCATTTACTATTAAAGGCCAAACTTTTAATTAAATAAAATTGTACTACATTACAATAGACGCTGTTTTGGATTTTTCTGCTGCTCCTGTGTCCAAGCAAACACGTAGACTACAGCACTTTTTTTAATCTTTGGAGTCCTCAGAGAAGGGAGAGGGGAAAGCTGAGGAATTGCTCTCGAGAGAAAATTACAGTCTAATGAAAAGAGACAGAAAAGTGCTCGGTGCTCAGAAATTGATCTCTGTTTCGCTTTGTCCAAGCGTCGCTTTCTCCTTCCATGCTATCATTCTTCCTACTTCCTTTTTGAATAGCGATTTCTTTTTATCTCGCTCTTCAGACAAGGATGAAGGTGGTAATCCTTAGCCTTATTTGTATGTGCTGGTGTGCATTTACTCTTTGTTCAGTTCTACAAGAGGAAACTACTTTCATGGCATGTTTTTAAAACCTGGTATGAAGAGCTCCTTCCATGGTCCTGAAGTCAGTTTCCTGTCTGGCACATTTCATTTGGGGTAAACATATGTCTCAAGAAATGAAACCCATACTCTCACAAAACAGTTGTTTGTTCTTTATCCAAAGAAACTCCTGCTACTGTGAAAAGATTTTATTGTCATTCTGAAAAACCGCACGGCCATGTACTGATTACTTTTCCCATCTGTTCAATAGTCCAAATGCTTAATCTTTAAAATAGCCGAATGCATAATGAAAAATCAAAGAATGGCCCTAGTCATTAGAGCAGGTACCTCAGCACCCTGAGGTTGAGAGTTTGATTCCCACCACAGCTCCTTGTGACTCTGGGCAAATCACTTAACACTTTATTGTCCCAGGTTCAAAATAAGTACCTGTCTAAAATACTGCTTTGATTGTAACACAGAAAAAGCACTATATCAAGGTCCTTTACAATCAAGCTATTGTGACATCATTGATGAGGTTGACTCTTATTGGTGGAATGAGGCATTATGACATCACAATCCCAGCACTGGTTAACAGAGACTTAAACTCTTCACTCTAACTCTAAGGGGGGAAGTCAGTGACATAGATCACTGGGACTGAAGGAGTGGCCCTGTGGTTGAGAGTTTGATTCCCACCACAGCTCCTTGTGACTCTGGGCAAGTCACTTAGCACTTCATTGTCCCAGGTACAAAATAAGTGCCTGTCTAAAATAAGTAAACCGTTTTGATTATAACCACACATAGAAAAAGCAGTGTACTAGCCCATCTTTTTAGTGTAAACTGCCTAGAACTTTTGGTTATGGCGGTTTAAAAGAATTATTATCTGCTGTATACTGTATACCAGCTGATATTCAAAGGCTCATATCCAGTTAGCATCGAGACCCATGCCTAGGAAGTGAGATCAAAGGGTAACCTGGCACCAACATGGGCATGCTGCTCACACCAGAGAAGTTAAAAAGGGTACGGGCACGGGGGGAGGGGCACCACTCACCCTTACTACGCACAGCTTGTAATGGAACGTGTGAGCCTTCCAAACCCCATCCTAATCCCACTGTGCCCACATATAGGTATCACCAGTATTCTTAAGGGTGGTGTACAATTGGGGTGGATTTTGGAGGGTTCGCTGTACAATATAAGAAGGGGGCTATAGTGGGATGTTCACAGCAGTGCCTCCTAGGGTTCTCTACTGCTCTGCTGCGATGTCTGTGTGGCCAGTCTACTAGGAATGCTGGCCCCTCCTATATCCCAGTGGTTTGGTCTGAGCATGCTTTTTTTTGTAAACTGTTCAAAAAGATAGAAGAGCGTCAGAAAAATGCTCATTTTCGACAGAAAACAAGATAGTCGTGCAGTTTTGAAAATGGGCATGTTTAGTACTCGATTTTTGGGCATGTTCCGCACAACATCTAAACTGGAATTTAGATCTTATATCAAAAATACCCCTCTATATCAATTGTGTAGAGAAAGGAACCAACAGCAGTGAATCGCTGTGTTTTAAACCCATACTCATTTTTTTTTTTTTTTTAAATAACAGAAATATTTCAATTTAACTTGCATGAAACATAAGAACATAAGAATAGCCTTACTGGGTCAGACCAACAGTCCATCTTCACGGTGGCAAATCCAGGTCACTAGTACCTGGCCAAAACCCAAAGAGTAGCAACATTCCATACAGAATCTCAAATAGCAAGATTCTGGAATCCCAGAGAGTAACAAGATTCTAGAATCCCAATATTCCATGCTACTGATCCAGGGCAAGCAGTGGCCTCCCCCGTGTCTTTCTCAATAACAGACTATGGACTTTTCTTCCAGGAAATTGTCCAAAGAATATCAGGATTATAAATCTATTCATGCTCTGAAAGGGTAAAAAGGGAATGTCTGGCACCAAATGGATTTTCCTTGCCAATCAGTTAAAAGTTGGTATCTAATCTAATCTAATCCTTAGGTTTGTATACCGCATCATCTCCACGTTCGTAGAGTTCGTGGTTTAGAGTAGGAGAAATAGGAAAGAACTACAACAGAGGGTTAGAGGTAGAAGTGTGAAGAAAATTTAGAGGACTTGGGATGCCAAGATATAAGAGTTTCCTTGATTCCTAAGTTGGAGGGAGACTTACATTTTTTGAGAAAAGCCAGGTTTTCAGATGTTTGCGGAAAACTTGGAGAGAGCTCAAGTTCCGAAGAGGGGAGGTAAGGTTGTTCCAGAGCTCAGCGATTTTGAAGTGGAGGGAGGTCCCTAGCTTTCCTGTGTGGTATTATACTAAATGAAGATGTATTTTGCACTTGTATATTTTCAATGTCATTCTCTAGAATACAATATTTAAATACATTTTATTGGAGGAAAAAAAAGTATCTACAGTATAGCAGAACAATAAAAACCTGGCATGACCAGTTTCAGCTCACAGGTGAAGAAAGTTTAGTAAATAAAATATATATTCTGCAGCAGATTGACCATTTAAAGGGGATTCATCTGTAAACAAAGAAAATTAATATATTGTAATACTGACTCACCGCACAGTGTGCAACTCAGGCTTAATCCTATCAATTACAGTTTTGTACTTAGTCCCCGGACGTAGCCATGTAAAGGGTGAGACATGGCCCTGTCAGGCTTTTAAGGACTTTTTAAATTTTATAAGAACATAAGAATAGCCTTACTGGGTCAGACCAATGGTCCATCAAGCTCAGTAGCCCGTTCTAAAGGTGGCCAATCCAGGTCACTAGTACCTGGTCAAAACCCAATGAGGAGCAATATTCCATGCTACCGATCCAGGGCAAGCAGTGGCTTCCCCCATGCCTTTCTCAATAACAGACTATGGACTTTTCCTCCAGGAACTTGTCCAAACCTTTCTTAAAACCAGCTACGCTATCCGCTCGTACCACATCCTCTGGCAACATGTTCCAGAGCTTAACTATTCTCTGAGTGAAAAAACTTTTCCTCCTTAAAAGTATTTCCCTGTAACTTCATCGAGTGTTCCCTAGTCTTTGTAATTTCTGACGGAGTGAAAAATCGATCCACTTGTACCCGTTCTACTCCACTCAGGATTTTGTAGACTTCCATCCTATCTCCCCTCAGCCGTCTCTTTTCCAAGCTGAAGAGCCCTAACCGTTTTAGTTTTTCCTCAAACGAGAGGAGTTCCATCCCCTTTGCCATCTTGGTCGCTCTTGTTTAACATGTTATGCTTGTTACTATGGAAACCATATAGGTAATATACAGTATATAAATTTTAAAATAAATTATCACCAGCTGCCGGCGGTATTAGCTCTGACGCTCATAGGAATTCTATGAGAGTCAGAACTAAATACCGCCCTGGCCGGCAATATAAAATGCCTAATTCGGCTTTGTAAAAGAAGCCCTTAATTCGTTATCCCTGGAGAGATAACCGCATTTTGCTCATTTGAATGACTTGAATTTGCCTATCCATTTGATAAAGGTATATTGCAGTTAATATTAAAATCGAATACATTAAGTCCATAGCTCAATGTAGCTCACTGCTTACCTCCGACATAGGATAGGGTTAATGCCCTAAGCTTTCTGAAACATCAATAAAGATAAGGATTTCAACAAAACAATTTCATTTTCCTTCTCATCTAGGATCTTTTGTGCTACAGTATGTTGGTTTTTTTATCCATATGTTTACTGATGGGAAGTGTTACAAGCTGTCAGTAAATCTGCAAACAAACTGTCTGGATAATGGTTTTTCCCTCAGTTGATGCATGAACTGAAATAATAGTCATTCATTTTCCACGACCCTGTGAGTAATCATGCTCCCCTGTATGTTTTGGGCTGTTCCTCTCACTTAGAACTCATTACTCTGAAAGGAAGAGACGTGTGGAGGAAAATATATCTCGAGACCACTCGCAGACTGTGCCGCTAGCTCTGAAAAATACAATCCCCAAATGCAGCTGGATAAACTGCGACCCTATGTTGTTCCAAATGTAAGATTAAGAGAAATTAATGGTCATTGCACTTTAAAGGGATTTGGTGATTTCTTTCAGGGGTTGTTGTTGTTTTTGGGTTTTTTTTCGTTATTCGGATACTGAAATGTTTGCCATGCACCTGCCAAGCAAATATTTCCCCAGTGCTGTATTCCATTTTAATGAAAGACTAGCCTATCAAGCAGCAGGATAAGAGCCAGGGAAGTCCAGTTCAAATCCCGCTGTGGCTCCTTATGAAAGTGAACAAGTCATTCATCCCTCTATTACCTCAGGTGCATAAGGGATTGGGACTCGTATACTGCCTTTTTGCATACAACCTCACTCAAAGCGGTTTACATACATACATACTTCAAGCATTTTCCCTACCTGTCCTGGTGGGCTAACAATCTATCTAATGTACCTGGGGCGGTGGAGGATTAAGTGACTTGCCCAGGGACACAGGGAGCAGCACAGGGTTTGAACCCACAACCTCAGGGTGTTGAGGCTGTAGCTCTAACCACTACGCCACGCTCTCCTCCAATATAATAGCAGAAGTGAGCAAAGTGTAGAACAATGAAGCCATTGTGACATCACTGATGAGGTTGGCTTTTATTGGTGGAATGAGGCATTATGACATCAGGGAAAGAGTCTGGGACTTGTACACCACCACACTCAAAGCGATTTACATACAAGTACTTCAAGCATTTTCCCTATCTGTCCCGGTGGGCTCACAATCTATCTAATGTACCTGGGGCGGTGGAGGATTAAGTGACTTGCCCAGGGACACAGGGAGCAGCACAGGGTTTGAACCCACAACCTCAGGGTGTTGAGGCTGTAGCTCTAACCACTACGCCACGCTCTCCTCCAATATAATATCAGAAGTGAGCAAAGTGTAGAACAATGAAGCCATTGTGACATCACTGATGAGGTTACGCATTGGTGGAATGAGGCATTTATGACATCACAATATGAGCTCTGTAATGTGGCTACTATTTGGGTTTCTGCCAGGCATTAAGACATCAGGGATAGGGACTGGGACTTGTATACTGCCTTTCTGTAGTTATACAATCACATTCAAAGTGTTGTTATTCTTACTTGATATGTAAACTTCCTGGAAATGTCCAGATTTCTTCTAATTTTGTAATCCGCTTAGAACCGCAAGGCACAGGCGGAATAGAAATCACTAATGTAATGTAATGTTTACATACAGGTACTTCATGCATTTTCCCTACCTGTCCCAGTGGGCTCACAATCTATCTAATGTACATGGGGCAGTGGAGGATTAAGACCCCCTTTTATTAAAATGCATAAGGGTTTTGTTTTTTTTCGCAGCCAGCTGCGATAAAAGCTCCAAAGCTCATAGAATTCCTAAGAGTGCTGACGCTTTTACCGCAGCGGTCTGTGATTAAAAACCCCTTATGCAGCTTGAAATAAAAGGGGGCCTAAGTGACTTGCCCAGGGTCACAAAGAGGGTTTGAACCCACAACCTCAGGGTGCTTCGGCTGTAACCACTACGCCACACGCTCCTCTACATATAACTTCAGCTACTGAAAAAGGTGTGTGCTAAATTCAAATCCCCAAGCAAAGAGAGGGGCTTTAAGGGCCCTTTTTACAAAGCCACACTAGCAAGTCCCATTGCGGCAAATGCAATGAAGCCCACAGAAATTGAATGAGCTGTATTATATATACCATGCGGGAATCACTACTATGGATTTTCAAAAGAGCTCTGTAAACCGTGTCGAGCTCTACGAACATGGAGATGATGCGGTACACAAACCTAAGGATTAGATTAGATTAGCTCTAGGTTTGTTCAACAAATACTCAATTGTGACATCATAACTGTCCATATTTCGGCTGTCAGTTGATCAGAATTCTAAACATATGACTTGGCAAACTGGGTCAGATGGTCTGTCTAGTGCAGTGGTTCCCAACCCTGTCCTGGAGGAACACCAGGCCAATCGGGTTTTCAGGCTAGCCCTAATGAATATGCATGAAGCAAATTTGCATGCCTATCACTTCCATCATATGCAAATCTCTCTCATGCATATTCATTAGGGCTAGCCTGAAAACCCGATTGGCCTGGTGTTCCTCCAGGACAGGGTTGGGAATCACTGAGTCTAGTGTAGCACCCTCTGTTAGGGTTACCATATGGCTCCAGTAGAAGAAGTTTATAACCACACAAGATGATATTCACATAATCGTGCTATCAGAAATATAGTGCTCAACTTATTTCAGTAATGAAAACGGAATGAAAACGGTATAGACCTCAGTGTTTCCCAAGATAAATCTTGTAAAACAACCTATGTCAGTAGAAATACTAACATAGAAAATACATCCTTGGTCTAGTCATTTACCGTTCCTTCTTATTTCCAAATTTTTAATAATATAGTTTTCAAAATTTTATAGAAAAGTGAGCACTTATCTTATTTTCTTCTGATGGCTCAAAATCACCGCAGCTGCAATTTTAGCGGTATTTACATACACCGCTTACAATCAGTATCAAAATTGGTAAATATCCCAACTGGTAAATATCCCAACAGGCCCTGTTTCGCCCTACGGCTGCATCAGGGGATTATTATTTAAACATGAGCTACTGCTTCAATGATTCCTAGTAACGAATCTGTCCAGTAGAAGAAGGACAGATTGAGACATCCGGGTTTTACTTCCATTGCTTTCGATAGAAGTAAGGCCCAGATGTCTCTATCTGTCCTTCTTACTTCCATTGCTTTCAGTAGAAGTAAAACCTGGATGTCTCAATCCGTTCTCCTTTTTCTGGAGCCATATGGTAACCCTACCTCTGTCCAATTAGGCATAGGTATAGTATAGGAGTTCTCAATCCAGTCCTCGGGCCACACCTAGCCAATCAAGGTTGTACTTTTAAAACCAATCTTTTTTTCACTCATGGAATAGTTAAGCTCTGGAACTCGTTGCCAGAGGATGTAGTGACAGCAGGTAACATAGATGGGTTTAACAAAGCTTTGGACAAATTCCAGGAGGAAAAGTCCAGTCTGCTATTGAGACAGATAAGGGGGAAGCCAATGCTTGCCCTTGGGATTAGTAGCATGGAATGTTGCTACTATTTGGGGTTTTGCCAGGTACTTCTGACCTGGATTGGCCACTGGGAAAACAGGACACTGGACTATTCAGACTATCAAGTTACCCCACAAATCTAGCAGGAGAATAAAACTTTTCAACCACTGTAGATTTTTCAAATTCAAAACATTCAAACACATTTAAAAATCTATAAAAATTATATACAAAGTGCTCAGTCATAAAATTACCACCATCCCAACAGGCGATGGTATAATCATTGCATCACAGCACCACCTGTCTGCCAATGAAACATGTAATGAAATTTTTTCTACTTATCTTAAGTTGACTTGTTGTTGCTCAAATTTGCGGACAATACAAAGTTATTCAGAGTAGTGAAGGCGCAAGGGGATTGCGAAGATCTGCAACGTGACATAATCAGGCTTGAGGAATGGGCATCGACATGGCAGATGAGGTTCAACGTGAATAAGTATAAAGTGATGCATGTCGGTAACAAAAATCTCATGCACGAATACAGGATGTCCGGGGCGGTACTTGGAGAGACCTTCCAGGAACGAGACTTGGGAGTTCTGATTGACAAGTTGATGAAGCCGTCTATGCATGTGCAGCGGCAGCAAAAAGAGCAAACAGAATGCTAGGAATGATAAAGAAGGGGGATCACGAACAGATCAGAGAAGGTTATCATGCCACTGTACCGGGCCATGGTGCATCCTCACCTGGAGTACTGCATCCAGCACTGGTCGCCGTACATGAAGAAGGACACGGTACTACTCGAAAGGGTCCAAAGAAGAGCGACTAAGATGGTTAAGAGGTTGGAGGAGCTGTTGTACAGCGAAAGATTAGAGAAACTGGGCCTCTTCTCCCTCGAACAGAGGAGATTGAGAGGGGACATGATCGAAACATTCAAGGTACTGAAGGGGAGAGACTTAGTAGATAAGGACAGGTTGTTCACCCTCTCCAAGGTAGGGAGAATGAGAGGGCACTCTCTAAAGTTGAAAGGGGATAGATTCCGTACAAACGTAAGGAAGTTCTTCTTCAACCAGAGAGTGGTAGAAAGCTGGATTCAAGACAAAGTTAGACAAGTTCCTGCTGAACCAGAACGTACGCAGGTAGGGCTAGTCTCAGTTAGGGCACCAGTCTTTGACCTAAGGGCTGCCACATGAGCGGACTGCTGGGCACAATGGACCACTGGTCTGACCCAGCAGTGGTAATTCTTATATAAATGCAAATAGTTGTGTAGTCCAAGCAGGTAGCACCCATTGCTAGATTTTTCTGTTTCTCAAGATGTCCCCACAAAATGTCCCATGTGAAAACACACAAAAAAATAAAAATAAATCAGAAACACCAAAAAACTCCAAACGCATTTCTCAAATAATCCAATAGTCCAAGTGCAACGAATTTTCACTCTGTGTTACTTCCTCCACACCAGCGGTTCCTAACCCTGCCCTGGAGGACCACCAGCCAGTTGGGTTTTGGGGATAGCCCTACTGAGTATGCATGAGAAAGAATTGCATATAATGGGGGTAACAAGCATGCAAATCTGCCTCTTGCATATTCATTAGGGCTATCCTGAAAACCCGACTGACTGGTGGTCCTCCAGGACAGGGTTGGGAACCATTGCTCTACACAATTTCTTGTTTCACATCCTACTTCTTCAGGAGGAAGAAATCACTCCAGATAGGAGAAAACACAGGTCCTTCCACTCGAGTTGCTGACTCATCTTGAGAAACAGAAAAATCTGGCAATGGTCGCTACCTGCTTGGACTACACAGCAATTTGCATTTGAGGAACAGCGAATCAACTTAAGATAAGTAGAAAAACTTTGATTACATATTTCATTGCTAAAGTGGTGAGGCAGGGAGGCTGTTGGGATGGTGGTAATCTTATGACTGAGCACTTTGCATATAATTTTTTATAGATTTTGATACTGAAGCATTTTTGTATGTGTTTGAATATTCAGACTATCCCCAATATGTAGGAGATAAATCTGAATATAATGAAGATAGTGGATGCAAATCTAGCTCATGCATATTCATGGGGGATATCCTGAAAACTAAATTGTCTAGGTGTGTGTTCCAAGGACTGGTTTGAGAGCCCTTGGTCTAGTCCAGTGTTTCTCAACTCAGTCCTGGAGTAGCCCCCTTGCCAGTCAGGTTTTCAGGATATTCACCATGAATATGCATGAAAGAAATTTGCATATAATGGAGGCAGTGTATGCAAATCAAGTGTGCATATATTCATGGTGGATATCCTGAAAACCTGACTGGCAAAGGGGGTATTCCAGGACTGAGTTCAGAATCACTGGACTAGTCTAGTGTTCCTCCTTTGTCTTCAGAACCTTCCAGTAACTCTTGCGGTTTAGGAGTACATTGAGCTTTGTCATATGTACTGTCAGTAGTGTAGTAAGAGGACAGGGGACGGCCTGTCCCACACGTCCTCATGGTGAGGGCGTAGGCACCCGTCCTTCTCTCTGCCCTCCCCCCACTGCCATACGTGCGCATTGCTTCCCTTCCCGCGTACCTCTGTAATGTTTCTGGCGCGAGCAGCAACCCCCCAGCTGCTGTTGCACCAGTGTTGGCTTTTCCTCTGACGTCACTTCCTGAACCCATGCCTAGGAAGTGATGTCAGAAGAAGAGCCGACACTGGCGCCACAGCAGCTGGGGGGTTGCTGCTCGCACCAGGAACGTTACAGAGGTACGGGGGAAAGGAAATGGCACACACGCGGCAAGAGGGGGTGGGCAAGGAGCGTCTGGAGGTGGGAGGGTGGAGAAGAGGGAGAGGCGCCACCACCCCAGGCAGCGGAGTAGTGAGAGTGAGGCACCCGGGGCGGTGGCCCCCTCCGCCCTCTTCCCCACACCCCCTGCCACACGCACGTGCCCTTTCCCCGTACCTTTTTAACTTCAGCGTGAGCAGCCACCAATTTACTGCCCACGTCGGCTTCGGCGCTCTCGGCTCGGGTCCCAGAAGTGACATCAGAGAAAGCGCCAAAACTGCGCAGTCATTAACTTGGTGGCTGCACGAGCTGATGTCAAGAAGGTATGGGGGGAAGGGGCACATGCGCGGCAGAGAGCAGGAGGGGTTTTGGCCCAGGCACCTCTCACCCTCGCTAGGCCACAATTGATCTATCTTTCATGCACTTGCCTAATCTCTCTTTTACCCCCCAAGTATATTACTTGCCTTCATAACATTAAATGACAGTAAGATTGATAGGATAGCTCTACGCCGGGCTAACATTTACCATTCTGAGCCTGACACGAAAGACAAGCTCAGAGACGATATTACATCCTGGTGGGAAGAAGTACATTTTAATTTAGAATTGCAAGCCGCCGAGAAGGTTTCTGACCATAATGAGTGGCATAGAAACTTGGAACTCCAAAATAAAACGATGGATATTACAAGGCAGTTCAGAGCAAAGAGTCTTGTTATTTGGAGCACTGGATATTGCTTCCCTATAGTTTTATAAGACCGGTGCTTAAATTCTGTAATAACTTGAACGCTTCGTCTCTAATAACTATATGTTGGGTAATCAGAGTACAGGATGAGTTGACGTACAAAGTGTTCTTTCTGTCACAATAGCCCCCACTGAGAGATTGTTTTCATGCTGAGATACACTTCAGAGAAAAATAATTTCTTTTTTACATGCATTTTTTTTCTTCTTCAAGTAATTTGCTGACATATTCGTTTCATATTAAGATATCAGCATTAGAAACTTGTTTATGGAACTAGGTAATTCTTCCTAACACCTTGGGCCTTCCTAGCAAATGAATGGCCAACCGAGAGAAGTAATTTGTGTATCGATTCATTTTTTTGTCAGATAAAAGCCTACTGGAAGCTTATTTGCAAACTTGCTGTAGCAAACTTAGCACCACCGCAGTTCTGGGCCAGTGTGTTCATATTTTACATTTCTTCTAACAGTGAAGATATAGAGATTTGCCTTGACCATAGAAACAAGTAAGCTGCTGTGCTCAAATCATGGTTTATGTTTGTTCCACGAGGAAAATTTGGGTTGCTGCAATTATTAAAAAGTTCATTACAGCTTTCTCTTTGACACAGAAGCAACGACTAAGCAGCAGCCCTCATGCTGCAGGCTAACTGAGCTTCTTAAGAAAAAGGATCATACCTGTGATAAGCATTTGTATGGCTTGGTATATTCTGATTTCTATATAGGGACTGATAAATTTTGGGTGCCCACATGCAAAGATGGGGAAAGGAGTTGAGAATGACCTGTTCCCATGGATAACCTTGGGAAACCATTTCCATGTCATTCTTTAAGGAGAGAGGGAAGAATCAGAGTATGAATGGGCCCAGCCACTGACCCTCAAGCCTTACATTGAAGAATGCTGGTGTAGGATTGAGGTTGAGATAGACACTAAAGAATGACAGTTTCTGGTATCCAGAGCAGATATTGTGATGTCATAATGCCTCATTCCACCAATGCCTAAGAGCCAACCTCATCAGAGATGTCACAGTGGGTTCATTGTCCTATACTTGGCTCACATGAGAATCAGAGTATGAATGGGAACAGCCACTGACCCTCAAGCTTTGCACTGAAGAATGCTGGTGTAGAAGGACTGAGGTTGAGACAGACACTAAAGAATGACACTGATGGGGCATGCCAAATACAGTCCCTGGATGTAGTGTATCTGGACTTCAGTAAGGCTTTTGATAGTGACCCACACCGTAGATTACACTGCACAACAATTTTTTGGTTAAGTCTTGATTCCTGAAAAGTTTTTGGTGATTATGACAGGTACCAACTTGGTATGCTCAAATATGGTTTTGGTTTTACTGCATCACGTAAGAACTATGAGAAATAGACATTTTTATGTTTACTGACAATAAAATATATAGTCAAGTTTACGTTTCGCACAAGCGACTAAATGAAACAGAATTAAAAGTGTTTTGCTCCCGAGTTTCTTTTATATCACTGCACAACAATTTTTTGGTTAAGTCTTGATTCCTGAAAAGTTTTTGGTGATTATGACAGGTACCAACTTGGTATGCTCAAATATGGTTTTGGTTTTACTGCATCACGTAAGAACTATGAGAAATAGACATTTTTATGTTTACTGACAATAAAATATATAGTCAAGTTTACGTTTCGCACAAGCGACTAAATGAAACAGAATTAAAAGTGTTTTGCTCCCGAGTTTCTTTTATATTCAGTGTCTGGTGCATCACGTTGTAGCATCCAACAATAGTCGGCAAGCATTGACGGATTCCAATTGCCCTGGTATCGTTTCTCCATCGTAGCTATGTCTTGATGAAACCTTTCACCGTGCTCGTCACTCACAGCACCGAGATTTGCGGGGAAGAAGTCCAAGTGTGAATGGAGGAAATGAATCTTGAGTGACATATTGCACTTCATTCTCTTGTATGCTTTGAGAAGTTTGTCTACCAGCTGAATGTAGTTTGGGGCTCTGTAATTGCCCAGAAAATTGTCAACAACGTCTTTCAAGGCTTTCCAGCCAATTTTTTCCGGCCCAACTAACAGATCTTCAAATCGCTTGTCACTCATAACATGTCTGATCTGGGGGCCAACAAAAATACCCTCTTTGATCTTGGCATCAGTTATTCTTGGGAACATCTGTCTTAAATAACGAAAACCTTCCCCTTCCTTGTTCATTGCTTTCACAAAATTCTTCATGAGTCCCAGTTTAATGTGAAGAGGAGGCAAAAATATCTTTGTCGGGTCAACAAGCGATTCATGTGCTACATTTTTCTGTCCTGGAACTAACTTTTTACGGAGTGGCCAGTTCTTTCTAGAATAGTGCGACTCTCTGTCTCGGCTGTCCCATTCGCAGATGAAACAGCAGTACTTTGTATAGCCAAGCTGCAGTCCTAGTAACAGAGCAACCACTTTGAGGTCTCCACAGATATTCCAGTTATACCTGGTATACTGGACATACTTTAGTAACATTTCCATATTCTCATATGTTTCTTTCATATGTGCTGCATAGCCAACAGGTACTGAAGGATAAACGTTGCCATTGTGCAACAGAACAGCTTTCAGGCTTAACATTGACGAATCAATGAAAAGACGCCACTCTTCCGGGTTGTGATCACAACCAAAGACCGAGAACAATCCTTCAATGTCACAACAGAAACAGAGACTGTCGACTTGTGCAAAAAATTTGGTTATATCATGATGCCGGTCTCGAAACACAGAAATTTTCGTACCTGGTGATAGCAAACACCATTCCTGCAGTCTCGAACCTAGCAGCTCAGCTTTTGCTTTTGACAGACCCAAATCTCTGACCAAATCGTTCAATTCGGACTGTGTTATCAGATGTGGATCGCCTGATGAGGATGGTTCAAAATCCGGGTCAATGTCACTGTTAGAACCCTGCACTGCAGTTTCTTCATCTGGTTCGTCTAAGGTCCAATCCTCTGGTGGTTTCGGAACTGGAAGACTGTCATCATGTGGCATGGGTCTCATTGCTGAAGGCAGATTAGGATATTCAATTGACTTCTTGTTTTTGGCAGAGAAACCAGACACATTAGTCAAACAGAAATAACAGTCCGTCACATGGTCTTTCTGTTCTCGCCATATCATCGGAACAGCAAATGGCATCGTCTTTCGAGTACCTCTGAGCCAGGCTCTCAGACTAACAGCACATGTCGCACAGCAAATGTGAGGCGCCCATTGCTTGTCTTGATCACCTATTTTGCAGCCAAAATACAGATGATAGGCTTTCTTTACAAGGGCAGTCATCGAACGTCTCTGAGGCGTAAGTGTATATTCCCCACAGATATAGCAGAATGTGTCGCGGCTGTTACGACACCGACGAGACATATTGCCCGACACCAAAACGTCTATAGCATCAAGCTTACTTACTGTTATATTGCTACAGCTACTATACTACTATACTTTACTATACTGATACTATATACACACACGGACTATCTATATTAACCAAATGAGCAGGATCGGTGTATGGAAGCCACCATTATAGCATGGTGAGACAGCGCAAGCTCGTTCAGACCTGCCCAGACATGCCCAGGATGTCATCTTCCATAAAACAGCTTCCAACCTGGCTAGATTTTATGCATGGACATACCCAGGCGGCACAAACCGTTGTTGATAAGACACTTATGGGAGAAAAAATTGTTTGCATCCAAATATAAGAAAAAATCACGACAAAATTGAAGATTTCTCTGAAATGGTACGTGATGGGTAATTTTTGATGTAATATTCATGATCAGCACCCAAAATTCTATAAGAAACACCCAGCAGTGTTCAGGAAGCAAAAACTTTGTTGTGCAGTGTATTCAGTGTCTGGTGCATCACGTTGTAGCATCCAACAATAGTCGGCAAGCATTGACGGATTCCAATTGCCCTGGTATCGTTTCTCCATCGTAGCTATGTCTTGATGAAACCTTTCACCGTGCTCGTCACTCACAGCACCGAGATTTGCGGGGAAGAAGTCCAAGTGTGAATGGAGGAAATGAATCTTGAGTGACATATTGCACTTCATTCTCTTGTATGCTTTGAGAAGTTTGTCTACCAGCTGAATGTAGTTTGGGGCTCTGTAATTGCCCATAAAATTGTCAACAACGTCTTTCAAGGCTTTCCAGCCAATTTTTTCCGGCCCAACTAACAGATCTTCAAATCGCTTGTCACTCATAACATGTCTGATCTGGGGGCCAACAAAAATACCCTCTTTGATCTTGGCATCAGTTATTCTTGGGAACATCTGTCTTAAATAACGAAAACCTTCCCCTTCCTTGTTCATTGCTTTCACAAAATTCTTCATGAGTCCCAGTTTAATGTGAAGAGGAGGCAAAAATATCTTTGTCGGGTCAACAAGCGATTCATGTGCTACATTTTTCTGTCCTGGAACTAACTTTTTACGGAGTGGCCAGTTCTTTCTAGAATAGTGCGACTCTCTGTCTCGGCTGTCCCATTCGCAGATGAAACAGCAGTACTTTGTATAGCCAAGCTGCAGTCCTAGTAACAGAGCAACGACTTTGAGGTCTCCACAGATATTCCAGTTATACCTGGTATACTTGACATACTTTAGTAACATTTCCATATTCTCATATGTTTCTTTCATATGTGCTGCATAGCCAACAGGTACTGAAGGATAAACGTTGCCATTGTGCAACAGAACAGCTTTCAGGCTTAACATTGACGAATCAATGAAAAGACGCCACTCTTCCGGGTTGTGATCACAACCAAAGACCGAGAACAATCCTTCAATGTCACAACAGAAACAGAGACTGTCGACTTGTGCAAAAAATTTGGTTATATCATGATGCCGGTCTCGAAACACAGAAATTTTCGTACCTGGTGATAGCAAACACCATTCCTGCAGTCTCGAACCTAGCAGCTCAGCTTTTGCTTTTGACAGACCCAAATCTCTGACCAAATCGTTCAATTCGGACTGTGTTATCAGATGTGGATCGCCTGATGAGGATGGTTCAAAATCCGGGTCAATGTCACTGTTAGAACCCTGCACTGCAGTTTCTTCATCTGGTTCGTCTAAGGTCCAATCCTCTGGTGGTTTGGGAACTGGAAGACTGTCATCATGTGGCATGGGTCTCATTGCTGAAGGCAGATTAGGATATTCAATTGACTTCTTGTTTTTGGCAGAGAAACCAGACACATTAGTCAAACAGAAATAACAGTCCGTCACATGGTCTTTCTGTTCTCGCCATATCATCGGAACAGCAAATGGCATCGTCTTTCGAGTACCTCTGAGCCAGGCTCTCAGACTAACAGCACATGTCGCACAGCAAATGTGAGGCGCCCATTGCTTGTCTTGATCACCTATTTTGCAGCCAAAATACAGATGATAGGCTTTCTTTACAAGGGCAGTCATCGAACGTCTCTGAGGCGTAAGTGTATATTCCCCACAGATATAGCAGAATGTGTCGCGGCTGTTACGACACCGACGAGACATATTGCCCGACACCAAAACGTCTATAGCATCAAGCTTACTTACTGTTATATTGCTACAGCTACTATACTACTATACTTTACTATACTGATACTATATACACACACGGACTATCTATATTAACCAAATGAGCAGGATCGGTGTATGGAAGCCACCATTATAGCATGGTGAGACAGCGCAAGCTCGTTCAGACCTGCCCAGACATGCCCAGGATGTCATCTTCCATAAAACAGCTTCCAACCTGGCTAGATTTTATGCATGGACATACCCAGGCGGCACAAACCGTTGTTGATAAGACACTTATGGGAGAAAAAATTGTTTGCATCCAAATATAAGAAAAAATCACGACAAAATTGAAGATTTCTCTGAAATGGTACGTGATGGGTAATTTTTGATGTAATATTCATGATCAGCACCCAAAATTCTATAAGAAACACCCAGCAGTGTTCAGGAAGCAAAAACTTTGTTGTGCAGTGTTATTGAACAAGATGAGCTTGCTGGGACTAGGATAAACATTAACTGCATGGGTTAAAGACTGGCTCAGTGGCAGACTTCAAAGGGTGGTAGTAAACGGTACTCCCTCCGAAACGTCGGAGGTGTTCAGTGGAGTACCGCAGGGCTCGGTCCTGGGTCCAATCCTATTTAATATCTTCGTATGGGATCTGCCTCAGGGACTTCGGGGTAAAATTGCATTATTTGCCGATGATGCTAAATTATGCAATATAGTGGGCGGAGGTACCGTACCCGACACTATGACACAGGACCTACTTTTACTGGTGGAATGGTCTACTATTTGGCAACTGAGTTTTAATGCCAAGAAGTGTAAAGTTATGCACCTTGGTAGCGGAAACCCTTGCAGAACCTACACTCTGAACGGTGAGACCTTAACTAGAACTGTTACAGAACAGGACCTGGGAGCAATCATTAGTGAAGATATGAAGGCTGCCAATCAAGTGGAGAAAGCTTCATCCAAAGCTAGACAAATGCTGGGTTGCATCTGGAGAAGTTTTGTCAGTCGAAAGCCCGAAGTGGTAATGCCGCTTTACAGGTCCATGGTGAGACCACATCTGGAATATTGTGTTCAATTTTGGAGGTCACATTATCAAAAGGATGTGCTGAGAATACAATCGGTTCAGAGACTGGCCACTAGGATGGTCTCAGGACTCAAGGATCTCCCATATGAAGAATGTCTAGGTAAGTTGCAGCTATACTTTCTCGAGGAACGCAGAGAGAAGGGAGACATGATAGAGACATTCAAATATGTTACTGGCCGTATGGAGGTGGAAGAAGACATCTTTTTCCTTACAGGACCTACGGCGACAAGAGGACATCCACTAAAAATCAGGGGTGGGAGATTTCATGGTGACATTAGGAAGTATTTCTTCACTGAATGGGTAGTTGGTCGTTGGAATGATCTTGCACTTCAGGTAGTAGAGGCCAACAACGTACTCGATTTTAAGAATAAATGAGATAAACATGTGGGTTCACTTCGAGGAAGTGCTTAGGGGGGTGGGTTATTCGAGTGGGCAGACTTGTTGGGCCGACAGCCCTTTTCTGCCATCATACTCTATGGGGGTATGCGGCCTGGCCGCTGCCAGGGATCCCTCCCTGCCTCCTGCCAGGGATCCATGCCTGCCCCCCCTCCACACACACACACACACACACACTGAACACGCCGATGCCTGGCTGGCCCGGAACCTTCTCTCTGACATCAAAATTGAAGTCGGGAGGAAGGTTTGTGAGCCAGCTGCATGCAGCATATAAGTCGCTGCATGTGCCGTCGTGGCCCATCCTTGCACGGAGTTGCTGCTTGGGGGGATGGAACATGTTGGCTCCGGCTTCGGCTTCAGGGGTGGAAGGTGGTGCAGCAGGCAGGCAGACAGGGAGGCATCCCTGGCGCCGGCTTCAGCTTCAGCAGAGGGCATGCAGGGATCCCTGGTGGAGCCTGCGGCTTCTGTGGACATAGATTACATAGAGTATGACGGCAGAAAAGGGCCGACGGCCCAACAAGTCTTCCCACTCAAAAAACCCTCGGAGCGAACCCACATGTTTATCCCATCATCTCTTGAAGTCTCTTGAAGTCGAGCATGTTGCTGGCTTCGACTATCTGGCGTGGAAGACCATTCCAACGATCAACCACCCTTTCGGTGAAGAAGTACTTCCTGATGTTGCCATGAAGTCTCCCATCCTTGAGTTTGAACAGATGCCCTCTTGTTGCCGTGGTACCTGTAAGGAAAAAGTTATCTTCCTCCACATCAGCTTAGCCTGTAAGATATTTGAACGTCTCTATCATGTCTCCCCTCTCTCTGCGTTCCTCGAGAGAATATAACTGCAGCCTGTTTATATATTCTTCATATGGGAGATCCTTGAGTCCTGAGGCCATATTAGTGGCCATTCGCTGAACCGATTCCATTCTCTTCACATCCTTTTGATAATGGGGCCTCCAATACTGAACACAGTACTCCAGATGAGGTCTCACCATGGACCTGTACAATGGCATTATAACTTCAGGCTTTCGGCTGACAAAACTTCGGATGCAACCCAGCATTTGTCTAGCCTTGGTTGAAGCTTTCTCCGCTTGATTGGTAGTCTTCATATCTTCACTAATGATTACATCCAGGTCCCGTTCTGTGACAGTTCTTGTTAAGGTTTCACCATTCAGGGTATATGTTTTGCAGGGGTTCCCGCTACCAAGGTGCATAACCTTACACTTTTTGGCGTTAAAACTCAGTTGCCAAGTATTTGACCATTTTTCCAGTAAAAGTAGGTCCTGCCTCATAGTGTCGGGCACGGTTGTGCTGTCCACTACGTTGCATAGCTTAGCATCATCGGCAAATAATGTAATTTTACCTCTGAGTCCTTAGGGCAGGTCTCGTACAAAGATATTAAATAGTATCGGACCCAAGACTGAGCCCTGCAGCACTCCACTGGTTACTTCCGACGTTTCTGAGGGAGTACCATTTACCACCACCCTCTGAAGTCTATCACTGAGCCAGTCTTTAACTCATGCAGTCAATGTTTCTCCTAGTCCCATTGTATTCATTTTGTTCAATAGCCTATAGTGTGGAACACTATCAAAGGCTTTACTGAAGTCTAAATATACTGTATCTGTAGGGGTGTTTCCTTATTTGCACCTGAAGGTTAGGCCTCTCTGACATCAAGCCTGAACCATTATTTGCAAGAAATCATTCCAGCCTGAACCTAGCAAGAAGAGAAAGAAGAACACATCTTTGCTGTTTCTGCCTGATGCATTCTGGGTATGTACCAGAATTGTATTCTAGTTAAGGACATCCAGCTATGCCTACATGATCTTCCCATGTGAATCTTGGGGGAGGCATACTCCTATGCTGTGCTTATCTATCGAAGGTGCCTCTGTTCTACAGCCTGTACGAGACTCTATACAGAAAGGCTATTCATCTAAGTTCTGTTTCTGGATTGGTCCGAAGAGGTCATCTGACGAGATCCAAGTGAAAAGATGCTAATTATTATTTAGTCTGTGCCAGGATGTGAGGGAACTCACATCTTATCATAGGTTACTCTGCATTCTCTATAATAATTAAGACCTGAAAAGTTACCTCATGTGTCCCCGTCTGAGAGAGTGAATCGGATTTTAAACAGATCTGGATTCCATCACATCAAGGAAACCTTTGCTGCCAACTTAAGTTACAGCTATTCCAGTGGCTGACGAACTCTTGTTCTGGTACCAAAAGAATTCTTATCTTCAGTGCTGAGTAGAGGACAACTTCCTTTCACCTGATTTTGTGCCAAGGCCTAATTGAATGGGGAGAATACAGAATTCTATTATCATATCAGATGGGGTTAGATAAGTGAATCCTATTGTGGTTCGGGATAAGGAGAAGTAAAGCTACTCTTGGTGATAAGCGATATATTTAGTTGCTGCTAATCAGAAATTATTATTATAAGGAATTATAGAGTGTAAGAATTAGTTACTTATTTATCTAACAAGTGTGTTGTGATAATTATGTACTGAGTTTCATATATGTAATCGGATATTTTGTGAACAATAATTAGATATTGTTACTGACTTTTGAATTATATTTTTCTATTTTCATAATAAAAGTATTTCTCATTAGCCTGGGTCTTGTGTCGTGTAAGTAGGCAAAGAAAGCTGAACAAGGATGAGATATTAAGGTCTTCCCTAGAAACTAACAGGCACGTATTTGTTTATGTAACTGATTAGTGGACCATAAATCTTCCTACATATCCAGGGACTCTCCCCTATCTAGTTGTTTCGTTACCCAGTCAAAGAAGCTTATTAGATGGGATTGACCAGACCTTCCCTTCGCAAATCCATGCTGGTGGGGATCCCTCAGCCTCTTGTCATCCAGAATCATATCCAATCTGTTTTTAATCAACGTCTCCATAAGTTTACACATTATTGATGTGAGAATCACACGTCTGTAATTTTCAGCCTCTGACCTACATCCCTTTTTGTGGAGCGGAATGACGTTAGCAATTTTCCAGTCCAAGGGAACTTTTCCCTTGTTTAGGGAAAGATTGAATAGCGCAGCTAATGGCTCTGCCAGGACAACTCTCAATTCCCAAAGTACCCTGGGGTGTAGATTATCCGGCCCCATGGCTTTGTTCACTTTCAGCCTTGATAGCTCATGGTAGACACTGCTCGCGGTAAATTTAAAGTCCCGGAACGTGTCCTCCGAGCACTCCCTTGTCTGCATCCCAGTGCCTCACAAGTAAAGACTGAGCAGAAGTAGCCATTAAGTAGTTCAGCTTTATCTGAGTCTGAGTCTACATAATTACCGTCAGGTTTCCTGAGGCGTACAATCCCATCTGTGTTCTTTTTTCTGTCGCTCACATACCTGAAAAATGATTTATCCCTTTTTTTAATATGCCTAGCTATGTTTTCTTCCATCCGGAGTTTGGCATCCCTAACTGCTGTTTTAACAGTTCTAGATTTCACCAGATAGGCTTCTTTAGTCGACTTTGGGGGAGGAGGGGCACAAACTCAACACATGGGGGCACTAGCTTGGGACACAGGAGGGAGGGAATAGAAAGGGCGAATTGATGGGCATATGAGTGTGTGAGTGAGAGATGGTGTACATGGGGAAAGGAAGAAAGGAAAATTGGGCATAGAGAGAGAAATGAGGTAAAGATGTATGGGGAATAGAAGGATGAGAGGGAGAAATGTTGAATATGGTGGTGGAGAGGGAACATAGGGACAGATTGAAAGGGATGCAAGGGGGAGGAATGTTGGATATAGTGATGGAGGGAGAGATGTGGTATGGTGCTGTAGAGGCATGATAGAAGGAAAAATGTTGGGCATGGGGCTGGTGGGCAGTGTTAAAAAATGCTGCACATGATCCGGGGAATGAGAGAGGGAGAAATGTTGGATGTGGCAGTAGAGAGCGTGAGAGAGATGCCTGGATCTCTCAAGACAGATGGGCAGTGAGAGAGGGAGACATATTGCCAATAGGGGTGGAGGAGACAGGAAGAAAAGTTGGACTCATGGAGGGACAGAGAGAGAGAGAGAGAGAGAGATGTTGATTGGGGAAGGGAATGGGGTCCAGAAGAGAGGAAGCGTGCAGGAGGCAGAAAGAAAGAAATATTGGAAATGCAACCAGAGACTCATGAAATCACCAGACAACAAAGGTAGGAAAAATAATTTTATTTTCAATTTAGTGATCAAAATATGTCAGTTTTGTGAATTTATATCTGCTGTCTCTATTTTGCTCTATATTTGCCTATTTTTCTATAGTTGTTACTGATTGCATATTTTAGTCATCTGCCTTGATCACTTTGAAACACCCCCCCGAATATAAATGATAATTAACATTTTCTGTGCGCATAGTGTGCTTTGTGTTTTTTTTTTAATTTTGTAGTTACCATTATGTATCAATATGATTATATTGTGTGCATATGAAAAATGGATGGAAGAAATTGTGTTACAATTAGTACTATTATTATGGGGGTGGAGTAAGGGGCGGAGCTTGGAGGGGTCTGGGGGGGAGTCTGGGGCGGAGCGTGGGCAAGGGTACTAGGTTGGTATTTGTTAG
This sequence comes from Geotrypetes seraphini, assembly GCF_902459505.1. Lineage (NCBI taxonomy): Eukaryota > Metazoa > Chordata > Amphibia > Gymnophiona > Dermophiidae > Geotrypetes > Geotrypetes seraphini. The sequence continues at coordinate 19,624,618 of NC_047087.1, read as the reverse complement.
GCTTAGGGGATTCTTGGCTTGAAGAAGTTGAGAAACACTGGTCTAGCTCTCTCTGATTCCAGCCCTTTAGAGCATGTGGCCTGCTGTTCCACTGTTTCCCCAATAGAGGGAAGCACTCCACATTAATCAAAAGATCAAGAGGTCTGAAATCCAGGGAGGTTATTGCTCCAATTAGATTCCAGTGAGGAAGTTTCCCTGACCCCCTAACCAGTTTCAGTTATCTTTATTTAGTGTGTGTGATTTATGAACCCCCAACTTTATTCACCAACTAGAGTGTATAAATGTTGATCATTAATCTGCTATTTCTTACAGTCAGCAATTTACATATCCAACCCACTGTGCTGTTCTTTTCACTGAATGTATGAAAATGTTACTGTTCCAGACACCTGCTGTCTGAGAGAATGTCTGCCTTCCAAAATCACTTCAACCAGAGATTTCTTCTTTTCCTTCTGTTTCTGAACACTCCCCCCCTTCCTTTGGGTGGGGGGAGTAGGTCATGAAGACAAAATAGGAGATGGCTAGGAGCTACAGGACAGCAGTGAAAGAGTGAAGAAAGCCAAGAGTGATATTCAAGTGGCTGGAGACTTGAATATCGTGCCAAAAGAATTGCCAGAATGGATTCTCTTTCCCACATGATTGGGCTAGAGACTCCGTTCTGTGAATTCAAATAACAGACGAGGAAAAGCCATGTAAAAACAAATGGTTTATTGACAGAGCTTCCACAGTCTGGGAAGAGCAAGCCCTCAAAATTTCAGTGCTCTTCAAAAAGAGAAAACAAGGCAAACAGATTTATACCCTATGTGACATCATTTGTAATAATTATCATGCTTTAGAATACAATGGCACAGTTAATCACATGACTTCCTTTCCAAAAATGCCTTACATCAGTGTTAACATTAAAAGTCCATTCTGTTAAGTTTTTAAACCCAGCAGGTGGCAGTGTTTCCCTTTTCTTCCTAAATCAGTTTTGATCTTTGACCTTTCCAAGTATCAATCATGTAAGTTACAAAGCCCTACTTCCTCAAAGTAGTATTGTATTTTCTAATCTATAAGAAACAGATTCTCTGTAAAACACCCAAATTTCCTGTTCTTCTGAGACCTTATCCCAAAGATGTATGTGAACAATGGTGCATAAATCTATGTCTCTTAAGAGTCACAAAATCAACCAAATCAACCTTCTGAACTTCCTAGCATTAGCTGAAATGTAGAATCAGCAATTTAGACAGGTTTATATTCTTATAAATGTTAATTTATGTGCTTTAAAACACTATTTAGCTTTGTAGTCTCTAAAGTAGGGATATGTTCGCCAACATGTTTCACCCTGTGTTTTATGAAGGCTTGAATCCCTAATAACTTTACGCCAGCTCTTTAGACCACATTGGCATTACTACTCCCTGAGGGTTACTGGAATAATTATAACAACAACTTTCCCAACATCAGTGGCTCCTGCAAACCCAATGAGAAGAAATCAGCTCCAAGAACATGGATTCTATAAGTGTCATGGAGAAATGTCAAGATGCAATTTCAAAAGTTCTACTACAGTAAACAAACTTACCGATCTTGTGGCGATGGTCACAAAACTGGTTTAACTGGTTTTGCAATCGTTTACGTTCCCTGACCCGATTCACTATTCTGCTGTCCGATGAATCTCCCACCCAATCCGATCCACTCGTGCAAATGAGGTGACATGGCATGCAAAAGTAGGAAGCGATCGATTCACTAATCAGAAGAAGAAACACCAATTGGGTTTTCCGATCTGAAAAGAAGTGACTGCGGAGGACCAGTCGCTTACTATTCTTGCCAACTCTCATGCCCAGAAATATCAGTATCAAGATTACAACCCCATATAAAACAACCATTAAAAATAAAACTGTAAAATAACTTTACATACCCATAAGAATTCATTCCTGTTTTATATTCTGTAAAATGCGCATTGCAAGCCCGTGGTTTTTACCTGCAGGTTTAAAGTGTGTTCTGTTCGATAAATGTCCATAGTCTGGCTACACAAAAAAATAATTCACTGCATCGGTCACATATCATTCCTTTTAAAAAATGTCCAACTAGTAGGGCCAGCAAAATAAACTGCAGCCACCCCTCCCCCTTTTTTTACAGCTCGCTTGTCGCGTGTAAATGACATCACGGGGTCGAAATTGATTGCTTCGTACTTTACGGCCCAAGAAGCTGCACAGCCGCATGGGATTCCTATGCTGTATATATGACCGCACGTGATCCCAGCTTCCAAACCCTCGAAGAACTCCTCCACCAGCTCCGGCCACAGTTTCAACAGCTTGCACCAAAACCTCCGAAGAGAAGAGATATCTCTCTTTTATCTAGTGTTGTTTATATTGCATTTTTTTTACAACAATGCTTTGCGGGCGGCGCATTCGACACCCACCAATGACGTGTGAGAATAAACCCCACCCACTAATTACGTAATAAAGGGCGACGAGCTAGCACATGCGTAAATTGCATCAATAAACAACAATAAGCATGCGTGTCGATCAAATTATTTGCATGTAAAAATGGTTGTGAATCGGTCGCTTGGCAAAACTCGGCCAAGAATCGCCCATGAACGATCTAGTCGGCAAGTTTAGTGAATCGGGCTCCCAATGCCTTTGGGCATGCTATTCAAACAATTACCAATAAAAAAATTAAATACGGTCTCCTGCAACTAGAAATACTTCATAGGAATATGATTCATAATTCTTTGTAATACTTTGATAATAAATCAATTGCATCGTATTTCAGCTGCAACGGGATAAAAAAACCAAATGTAACAACGGTTCTGCTATGTCTTGCAGGGGAAAAAAAAATTACATTCAAAATCTATGCTCAGTGAACCCAAGCCAATAAATTTTCCTGACAGCATCAATTCAGGTAGATTCAAGAGAATTATAGAGACTCAGTTGTAGTCTTATGCTTTTTTGCTAGGTAATTACACACTGTGCTATTACCTTTTCACGTGGACCTGGTGAAACAGACAAGAGCCCAACCTCAGCTGAAATTTCTTCATGCAAATAAGGCCCATAAAAGAAGGCAGACTCATTCAGCATATGCAAATAAGAATGGCTCATTCCAGAATGTTAATGTCAATCTCTTTTGTAGCTGCTGGTAGGTCATTCTTTGCAACAAATGAAGGAATCGACAATGACCCTTCTCTTTACAGAGCAAATCACATTGTTCATAAATTGGTTCCATTAGCCCCCTCCAAAGGCGCTATCCATTAATGTTATAGAACCTGAAACTCTTAAATCACCTACTCTTGTTTTTCTTTTGGGGTTGGAGGAATTTCTCTAAACTGTAGGGGTCCATATGGAAAAAGTGATTTAATCAGCACGAAAAGGAAATCCAACAGGACGGTAGTAAAGGTCGAATAACAGGAAACCAAAGAAAAATACTGCAGAAACGATGCACTTGATGGCAAGTCCTTATTTCAGTCAATAAACGTGGTCCACCTGTGTGATGAAGGAACAGGGACCCGACACGGTCCGTGCTTCGATCAACATGTCTTCCTCAGGGGTCCGATGAGTCCCTAACAGGCCACAACAATGTACACTCACGCTTCACTGCGAGTTCTCGTTTATTTGTACGTTGTGGTGGCCTGTTGGGATCTCATCGGACCCCTGAGGACGATGTGTTGATCGAAACATGAACCGTGTCAGGTCCAGTCCTCTTCCTTCATCACACAGGTGGACCACATTTCAACGTTTATTGACTGAAATAAGGACTTGTCATCAAGTGATTTAATCAGCCAGAAATCAGCCAGTAGCCACTTAAATTAGCTGTTTGGGGCTAACTGCTAATTTTTATCAGTACTTAACAGGTTAGTGCTGGTGAAAATAACCTGTCAGCACCAAACTGAATTTACTGAACTCAACCCTCAATGTTCTTTGGGCCCTGGGGATGACAGCCATCAGATGGACTGCCCCAAGAAAAGGCAACCTTTACGCATTTCAAGACAACTCTGCATCAGGGATAAGGACATAAAAATGACCTTACTGGGTCAGACCAGTGGTCCATCTAGTCAAGTATCTTGTCTTCACGATGGCCAATCCAGGTCACAACTACCTGGCAAAAAACTCAAACATATTCAGAGAACACATGAATTGATTATCAGATTGCTTTGATTACAACTTTAATATAAAATGCAAACAGAACAAAAATAGTGAAAAAGGACTAAAGTGGATAAATAATTAAAAATACAAGACCCAATATTTAGCATGTGGTGGTAGGCGGTGTCAGAGCTGCTTCCAGCCACGGGTTGGACTGAACCTGTATATTCAATGTTGGGGCATGCATGGCTCCTGGCATTGAATATCCAGGTATCAGCGGTAACCCAGAATTTACATAAGAATAGCCTTACTGGGTCAGACCAGTGGTCCATCAAGCCCAGTAGCCCGTTCTCACGGTGGCCAATCCAGGTCCCTAGTACCTGGCCAAAACCCAAAGAGTAGCAACATTCCAGCATCTCAAAGAATAGCCAGATTCCGGAACCCCAATGAGAGCAACATTCCAGAACTGAGATTGTGATGTCATAATGCCTCAGAGCCAACCTCATCAGTGATGTTACAATGGCTTGATTGTCCTATACTTGGCACACGTAAGAGCATAAGAACAGCCATACTGGGTCAGACCAATGGTTCATCAAGCCCAGTAGCCCATTCTCACAGTGGCTAATCCAGGTCACTAGTACCTGGCCAAAACCCAAAGAGTAGCAACATTCCATGCTACCGATCCAGGACAAGCAGTGGCTTCCCCCATGTCTTAGTAACAAACTATGGACTTTTCCTCCAGGAAATTGTCCAAACCTTCTAAAACCAGCTATATTATGTGCTCTTACCACATCCAGAGCTTAACTAGTCTGAGTGAAAATTTTTTTCCTCCTATTGGTTTTAAAAGTATTTCCCTGTAACTTCATTGAGTGTCCCCTAGTCTTTGTAATTTTTTGATGGAGGCAACTTTAAGGTGTGGCAAACAATACTATCAAATAAGTAAGAAGTCACTAACCTCCAAGATTTATATTTTGAGCAGTCTGTCCAAATTAGAATGTAAGCTCTTCTGAGCAGGAACCGTCTATTGAATGTTAAATGGACAGCACTGCGTATACCTTTCAGCGCTATAGAAATGATAAATAGTAGTAGTAGCAGTTGTTAGTGGTTCTGTTCTGGGGACACTGGTGTAGTAGGGTAGGAGATGCCCAAGGCGGTGGCACCCCCCATGTCCCCACTCCCTCTGCGCCCCCCTACTCCTTCCCACCCCCCCCATTCCACACTTGTGCTCTCCCTCCCCAGCCCCACGTACCTCTAAATCTTCACCAGCCCGAGTGGCTTCGGCAGCAAGCTCCTCGCGCCAGCGTTGGATTTCCCTCTGATGTCACTTCCTGACTGTGATTCAGAAGTGATTCAGAGGGGAACCAGACTGGCGCAAGCAACAGGCAGAAGTTGCTCGCACTAGCGAAGATAATACAGAGGCACGGGGTAGGAGAGGGATGGCACGAGTGCGGCGGGGCACGTCAAAGAGGAGCCAGCGCCGCCACTGACTCCGTGCCCGGGGCAATCCGTGCCCCCCCTGCGTCCCCTTTACTGCCTGGGGATGGCACTCAGAGTGGCTACGCAGAGATCGTCCCCTTGGTCCACTGTTCCTGGTTTCTGAAATGGGAAAACGGGCCAGACTCCACCTCATGGCGTAAGAACTAGCATAGCTTCATTGCACAGAAAGCCTTGGAAAGCTTGGTTAAGAGCATAAAATATTTGACCTAATACATTTTTAAGATCATTTTTAACCACTGCATTTTCATACTCAGAAATATGAATTATTCACACTATTGCCTGAATATCTCATTTTTGTAGTGATTCTTTGTTTATCCTCTTGCTCCCTGCTGCTGCCCCAGACGCCCTCCCTACAAACACAGTGCTTTGCATTAAAATTGTACATGTCAATATATAAAATCATTTTTATTCAGTTTTAATGCATTATTTTTATATTTTAGCCTTGTACTGATGCTGCAACATAACATCAATAGCCTCCCTCATGTATCGCATACCAGGGCAAGAGTACCAGGAGACCCTGCCTACGCACAAGACCGAATATAATCAGAGGCTGAGTGTCTATGTAGTATGATAAGCCATGACACTTTTCTACTTAGGAATATTTTCCTGGGGTCCTTGGCAGTGCAAGACCATCACCATGTTAGCAAAAACCTTTGCCCACAGTCCTCAAGTATTAATGAAAGCACATAGGCCTTACATACTCTGAACACACATCTAGGGTATGCACTCACTGGCATAGTAATGGGGGGGTGCGGTCCGCCTCGGGTGTGGCCTTTGTAAAGGGCGCAGGCACTTCTGGACCCCGCGCCTTGAAAGTGACATCAGAGGGATAGCTGACATGACACGAGCAACAAGTTTGTGCTGTTGCTCTTGCCTGCAAAATTGAAAAGGTGCGGGTGGAAGGGAAGGGGGGGTGAGAGCATGGCGGAGGGGGGGGTAGAAAAGAGGGTGGGGAAGGGACGCTACCACTTACCCTTGCTATGCCACTGCGTGCACCCGTAGGTGTCTTCAGCCAATCTCTGTAGGCCCATGGGAGAGCATTACAGATCTGCCCCTGCCCACAATGAGGACTTGTATGTTGTAGCCAGCCCATAATGGCCCAGCTCCAATGAAATATGGGAACCACAGGCTTCAGAGCTAGCCAGACTGCAAGAGTGGTAAAATTCAGGCAATGAGCTCCCCAACCCCTTACTTGGCATGTTTGTATGTTGAGTAGATTGTAAGCTCTTATGAGCAGGGTCCGTGTCTTGAATGTTCTAATGTACAGAAACATAGAAGATGACGGCAGAAAAGGGCTACAGCCCATCAAGTCTGCCCACTCTGCTTACCCACCCCCTGTCTATGCCCTAATGACCCAATTTCCTTAGCTTGACCCTCGTAGGGATCCCACATGGGTATCCCATTTATTCTTAAAGTCTGGCACGCTGTCTGCCTCGATCACCTGCACTGGAAGCTTGTTCCAATGATCAACCACTCTCTCTGTGAAATTTTCCGCCCCTGAGTTTGAGCGGGTGCCATCTTGTGGCCGAGGGTCCCTTGAGAAAGAAAATATCAACTTCCACTTCGACACGTCCCGTGAGGTACTTAAATGTTTCGATCATGTCTCCCCTCTCCCTACGTTCCTCAAGAGTGTAGAGCTGCAATTTGTTCAGTCTCTCTTCGTACGAGAGACCCTTGAGCCCCGAGATCATCCTGATGGCCGTCCGTTGAACCGATTCAATTCTGCGCACATCTTTACTGTAATGTGGCCTCCAGAATTGCACACAGTACTCCAGATGAGGTCTCACCATGGCCCTGTACAACGGCATTATGACTTCAGGCTTTCGGCTGACTGAACTTCTATTGATACAACCCAATATCTGCCTTGCCTTAGATGAAGCCTTCTCCACTTGATTGGCAGTTTTCATGTCTGCACTGATGATTACTCCTAAATCTCGTTCTGCTGAAGTCCTAGTTAAAGTTTCTCCGTTCAAGAATTACGTCCTGCATGGATTTCCGCTTCCGAGGTGCATGACCTTACATTTCTTAGCATTGAAGCCTAGCTGCCAGGTTGAGGACCAACTTTCCAATGTAAGCAGGTCCTGCGCCATATAATTCTGTAAACTGCATTCACTTACTATATTACATAGTTTGGCGTCATCGGCGAATAGTGTTATTTTACCTTGAAGCCCTAGAGTCAGATCCCCTATGAATATGTTGAAAAGGAGTGGACCCAGGACCGAGCCCTGCGGCACTCCACTGGTCACCTCCGATGTTTTAGAGAGGGTACCATTAACCACCACCCTCTGAAGTCTGCCACTCAGCCAATCATTGACCCATGCAGTTAGTGTCTCTCCTAACCCCATCGATTCCATCTTGCTTAGCAGCCTGCGGTGTGGGACACTGTCAAAAGCTTTCCTGAAGTCCAGGTACATGACGTCCAAAGACTCTCCCAAGTCCAACTTTCTTGTTACCCAGTCAAAGAAGCTGATGAGATTGGATTGGCAGGACCTACCCTTGGTGCTGTGTATGCCTAGTAGTGCTATAGAAATGATAAGGAGTTGCAGTAGTAATTTGTTTAGGGATTTCTACATGGTAACTTTGGAGCAATGACTGCAGCATCTCTGGTATCTTTGGGCCCAATACTCTGCCAGATTATTCCTGGATTTTCAATGCCAGGCCATATTTGGGTGCCAACACTGAATATCCAGATGCATGCTGCCTTATAAAAATCAGTCCATATAGAGAACCATATCTAGGACTGTATTTTATGTGCTCCTATTTGTGCTGTTATCATAGCCCGTTAATCGGTGTTGACTCCACCCCAAGAATGCCCACAACGTAACCAATTTCTGCTTAAGGTGCTAATACCGTGATTCTATAAAGATCGCCCCAAATTAGGCACAGATCCTAGATTGGTGCCCAAAATAATTAATGCCCTCCAATGATTTAGTTACTGGGGCTAGCAAGCACTTAATTGGCACTAATTATGATCTGAATGCCAATCTGGCTTCATGCTCTTCTGTAACAGGTTCCTCAATTGGATCACATGCAACTGAAAAGGGGGTGTGGCCATGGGGGGGGGGGCACAGGCAGGTCAGGACCATTCAGACAAGATGGAGAGGGTGGTGGATGCCTGGAATGCGCTCCCGAGAGAGGTGGTGGAGAGGAAAACGGAGACGGAGTTCAAAAAAAGCGTTGGATGGACACAGAGAATCAGAAAAGAATAGTAAATAGTGAAGAACTAAGGCCAGTACTGGGCAGACTTGCACGTTCTGTGTTTGTAAATGGCCGTTTGGGGGAGGATGGGCTGGGGAGGGCTTCAATGGCTGGGAGGGTGTAGATCAGGGATCTCAAAGTCTCTCCTTGAGGGCCGCAATCCAGTCGGGTTTTCAGGATTTCCCCATTGAAAGCAGTGCATGCATATAGATCTCATGCATATTCATTGGGGAAATCCTGAAAACCCGACTGGATTGCGGCCCTCACGGAGGGACTTTGAGACCCCTGGTGTAGATGGACTGGAGTGAGCTTTGACGAAGACTTCAGTAGGTGGAACCTAATAACAGGACCGGGCAGAGCTTTGGATTGTTGCCCAGAAATAGCTAAGAAGGGAAAAAAAACCCCAACAAATTTTTAGATTGAATCGGGTTGGGCAGACTAGATGGACCATTCGGGTCTTTATCTGCCGTCATCTACTATATTACTATTCTTTGTCCACCAGGATTTATACCAGGTTTCTGAGGCATAAATCATTCTGCCCAAAATTGAGTGCCAAATTGGCAACTTGGGTCACACAATACAGAATCTGGGCCTCAGATAATACATATTTTCAGCCTTTGCTGCCTGTGGCTTGATGATAAGCTATGGGACTCGTTTTCTAAAAAACATACACTTCCAAAAGATGGCATAAAGCAACACTTGGAAGTCTTGTAGTCAAAACATCTGAGTGGGCATTTTCCAAACTGACTTTTTAGATGTATTTCTGGTTGCCGTTTCTCCAGTGCATGAAAATCTTAGGGGCATGTTAGAGATGTGTTTTGGGTGGGATTAGCGCTTGGACGTTTTGCATTTTACAAAACGTTCAGGGCACAATTGGAATATTTTGGACAAGACCTGTTTATAAAACCAATAATAACCAAAAAGGTAGCCAAACTGACCATATGGCCACTGGACGGATGAAAATATGGCCCCCACACACTCCCCCAGTGGTCAGTGATTCCCCCTCCCACTCCACAAAGACCTGAATGTAACAGTGCATACCTGTCTCTATAACAGCAGCACATGGTATGGGAAATCCAGGTAGTCCTAGGCATAGGTCGCAAACTTCTCTTCCTTCTTTTCTATGCTTATCTTTGCTCTTTTATCTTTTCTTGTTACCCACCAGATGTTTTTCCCAAAATGTTTCTTCACTTTCTTTAAAGATTGTAGTTCATCTCCCTCACCTTCTGTACCAGTTATTTATTTGTATGTATTTACTATGGGGCTCATAATTTTAAAAAAACAAAACAAACGTCTACAAAGTGGCCTAAATGGGTACTTGGACGATCAAAAAGCCTGATCGTCCAATTACCCATAATCAAAGCTGGTTTTAGACGTATCTAAAACCAGCTTAGGCCTTTCCCCCGCCTCTAAACGCACAGAGAGAAAAGAGGCGTTTTTAGAGGAGGGGAAAGGGCGGGCGGTGGGCGGGAGGTGGGCCGACCTAGACCTAGGCGTGCAGCAGGTATAACCAAAACCTTAGGCAGGTTGCCTAGTCGGCACTTATACGTTTTGACTTAGACCAAGTCAAAAAAGGTATAAGTGCCGAAAAGAGGCCGCTGAGCTGATCGTGGCTGCTGCGATCAGCTCAGCGGCCTCAGCAACCTGCCTACCCCCTACAGCGATGATCGCGGCAGGAGAGATGGCTCATCTCCCCTACCGCGATCCACCCTTCCCCCTCCCCTGACAACAATCAGGGCAGGAGGGAGCCCAAGCCCTCCTGCCCTTGACGCAAGGGCCCCCCCCGAACCCCTCATCAATGATGTTGCAATGGCTCGATTGTCCTATACTTGGCTCACATTAGAGCATAAGAACAGCCATACTGGGTCAGACCAAAGGTCCATCAAGCCCAGTAGCCTGTTCTCATGGTGGCCAATCCAGGTCACTAGTACCTGGCCAAAACCCAAAGAGCAGCAACATTCCATACTGAACTTCATAGAATTTCAGAGTATTTCCTCCTTATATTTTTGCGCTTTTCATAAACTTTATGTTTGACTGTATCCTGCTTTTCGGCACGGCTGCTTTATTTGACTTTTAGCAGTGACTTTGGCCTCTTTTTTATGGATATAGTGCCAGATTTATTATATCATATTTAATCTACATGAAAAGATGGTTATTGAATAGTATGAATAAAGGTGAACCTCAAAAAAGATTTTTAGCAGGAACACACGTCAGATCTAGTAATCATACACAACGGAGAACAAGCACAGAAGGTCTTTCGGCTCAGTTCAGATAAGTAGCAACCTAAAAGTAATTAAAAGATAAGTTCTGCTGATTAAAACTTGGCCTTTTTGTTTCACTCTTTCCATTCATTTCGTCGTAATTACTTTCCCTCCATCAGGCTATTTCTTTCCACAATGCAGCAGCTATTTACGTTGTTTACTGAGTTGTCACTCGACACCATCATTACCACGAGAATCCACTATCTATCCATTCCTACCCTATCAATTACTCACTCTTGTGCTAGTTACTCTTTAAAAGTAATTTATTATAGTTACTAGTTACTTCTCAACTTAAAGTAATTAGGTATAGTAATTGCATTACTCATTTACTTGTTATAGTTACTTGCCATATCCAAGAATTCAGATGGTAAAATCCTTAAGATACATGAATATTAATTTTATATACAACCCCAATGTGAATATTATAAGAACATACTGAGTCAGACTAATGGTCCATCTAGCCCAATATCACGTCTTCACGGAGGCCAATCCAAGTCACAAGTACCTGGCAAAAACCCAAATAGTAGCAACATTCCAGAGCTGAGATTGTGACGTCATAATACCTCATTCCACCAATGCCTAAGAGCCAAACTCATCAGTGATGTCACAATGGCTTGATTGTCCTATATTTGATTTACATAAGAACATAATAATAGCCTACTGAGTAAGACCAATGGTCCATCTAGCCCAATATCATGTCTTCACGGAGGCCAATCCAAGTCACAAGTACCTGGCAAAAACCCAAATAGTAGCAACATTCCAGAGCTGAGATTGTGACGTCATAATACCTCATTCCACCAATGCCTAAGAGCCAAACTCATCAGTGATGTCACAATGGCTTGATTGTCCTATATTTGACTTACATAAGAACATAATAATAGCCTACTGAGTAAGACCAATGGTCCATCTAGCCCAATATCATGTCTTCACGGATGCCAATCCAAGTCACAAGTACCTGGCAAAAACCCAAATAGTAGCAACATTCCAGAGCTGAGATTGTGACGTCATAATACCTCATTCCACCAATGCCTAAGAGCCAAACTCATCAGTGATGTCACAACGGCTTGATTGTCCTATATTTGACTTACATAAGAACATAATAATAGCCTACTGAGTAAGACCAATGGTCCATCTAGCCCAATATCATGTCTTCACGGATGCCAATCCAAGTCACAAGTACCTGGCAAAAACCCAAATAGTAGCAACATTCCAGAGCTGAGATTGTGACATCATAATACCTCATTCCACCAATGCCTAAGAGCCAAACTCATCAGTGATGTCACAACGGCTTGATTGTCCTATATTTGACTTACATAAGAACATAATAATAGCCTTACTGAGTCAGACCAATGGTCCATCTAGCCCAGTATCCCGTCTTCATGGAAGCCAATCCAAGCAACACGTACCTGGTACAAACCCAAAGAGTAGCAGCTTCCCATGCTATCTCTTGATGCTTATTTCAAGAAAATTTGACCAACTCATGCCGACCACTTCCTCTGTCATGTCATGCTGTGCTAGTTACTCTTCAAAAGTAATTACAGTTACTGGGATAATGACTAAGTAATTGATTACTGCGAGACAGTAATTAGCTACAAAAACAAATTACTAGTAGCTCAATACCACACAAGTTACCAGTGCATGTAGAACTACCAGAGTCGCATGGACCACAATAGAATAACCCATCCAGCCTTTCTATCCCTCATTGCGTGGCTGCATCAGGCTTGCGGATCATGTCATTCCTTTGATAGGACTGACAGAGCTTACAATCAGTTTGGGTCCTTAGCATTGCACCAGGGATAGGATTGGTAAAACTAAATGCATCTTATAGTCTAATCAGAATTCACAGCAGGTTTCAGCACCTGTAAGAAATCAGTGCTACATGTTCCCTTTATATAATAGCGCTTAGCTCTGATCTTTTTTGGGGGTGCCCATTTTTGAGTGCTATTTGTAGAATTTTCCCCAATGTGTGTGTGGCTTTGCGTGGGATGTGAGGGGTACACAGCGGTGTCAATTTTGCAACTTGTGTTAAGTGGCAAAAACCTGTTGTTTCTCTTTAGAACATCACCAAAATTTGCCCCTTCCTTTCTGCGCATACTACCAAAACCTATGACTAGCGGTGCAGCGAGGGACAGAGGCACCTGGCATAGCCGAGTCGTGTGCCCCCTGCACTCTTCCTTGCCACACTTGCTCCCCAGCTCCTTCCCTGCTGCACGCAGCCCTCGTACCTCTTGAAATGTTCGCTGGCAGGAAAAAGCAACATCTCCAACCTGCTACTTGCACCAGCCTTGGCTCTCCCTCTCACATCACTTCCTGGCGGCCAGGAAGTGACATCAGAGGGAGAGCTGAGCCGGCACGAGCAGCAGATTGGAGAAGTTTCTCACTACTAGCGGTGAAGATTTCAAGAGGGGGTGGGCAAAGAGAAGAGATGCTAATGCCCCTGCCAAGGGGCAGTCTGCCCTCCTAGCCCCTTACTATGCAACTGCCTATGACAAGATGTAAATGAGCGCACCTATGAGCGGCAAACCAGCGTACAATGTTCTATGAGTTGTGAGCGTAATTGATGGATTGCCCGTGTCATTCCCCTGCTACACCCACATGTAAGTCCCTATGTAATTGCGCACTATGCCTCTTACATGCAATCCTTATAGAATACACTTGCGGTTCTTGCGCATCTAAGTAGCACTTTTTGCTGTTATTTACATATGGACCGCTAAATCCTGTGAATGGTGCCTAATGTGCACATACATCGGTGTAAGTGTACAATTTAATTGATTAATAGGCCTAATGGGCAGCAATAATTGCCAAGTATCGCCTTGTAACTGACACTACAAAGTTACGCACACAACTCAGAGTGCGCAATTCTATCAAAAGCGCACACCAGTTGCACTGCGTGAATTCGAACAGGGGGCATGGCCAGGGTGGATCGGGAGTGTTCCTAAAAGTCACGCGCATTGTTATAGAATACGCCCAATTTGCGCACAACTTAGGTGCAGACGTTTAGGCCTGGTTTTAGCTGGCCTAAATGCCCGTGCCAAGTTATGTGTCGCACCCAGGTGCAAAGCGCGATTCTATAAACGGTACACACACCTTGTAAAATTGCACTAAGCACCCTTCCAGTCGGTACCGATTTTTTTTAGGCAACATATATAGAATATAGCCTGGAAGATATACGTAACTGCAGGTACACAATTTAGGGTTACCAGCTGTCTGGATTTACCCGACATGTCCTCTTTTGAGAGATTGGGGCAACATATGGGCTTTACTATCTTGCTCTAATGAGGGTTACTTATAAAGAGTTTGAAAACCCTGAAAAGCTGAAGGAGTTTTCATCCCAACAAGAAACACCGATGAACTAACATGTAATTGAGTCTTTATATATTGATTTCCCTGGATATTGGAGAGCTGGAAGATCAATTTCAAAGTTTAATGTTTTTGAATTATCTTTTTAATATGGATTTGGTCATTTAACTGTCTCCTGTTTTGTTTTTGTTTTTTGTTTTTAAACTGTCATAGAACCATGAGGACAGTTTTTTCTTTTTTGAAAAAAAGCCTTCTGATGGAAAATTCGATTTCTATGGAGGAAGTTCCAGCCCACTAGATCAACTTTACGTCAAAGAGAACTTAGTGACATGGAAGAGATGGGCGAAGCTGGAAATGCGGCCTACGGTAAGCAGTGGGTGCTTTTGGCTTTTCAAAACCCGGCACTTTGGGTTTTGAAAAGCTTCTTCTTTGGGACCGCGACGGAAGGGCGGATGCAATACGGTGATGTCATGCACACATGATGTCATCGAGTTGCATCCGCGAATGCTTGGATGCCCTCCTGACTGATGAGAACAAGTTGAGGGGCGGGACTGGGGGCATGATGGGGCAGAACTGGGTGGGCCTGTGGGCGGGGCTATGGGTCCAGGTTTTATTTAACTAAAATCTGGTAACCCCAACACAATTACAGTATCACCTTATAAGTCTTTAAAGAAAAGTTCCTAGAGGAAGAAGTTACCCAGAAAGCAGTTGCTACCCCCCCTCTTCCTCCCAAAACAAAAGTGCATTTTAATTGGCGATTTAAGGTCTGTCCCTGAATTCCCTTGTATAAATGTCCCTGAAAATGTCAGATCTCCTGCTGAGAAGAATTGTTTCTACTGCTTGTTTTTCAGAGCATGAGGGCCCCCCAAGGCCGTCCATCTAGCAATTTCATTATCATTGTTTACAAGAATACACCGCACATAGCCTGTAGAACCGTAAAAAGTTGTAGCTGAATACTGACTGTGTCCTTTACCAAACTGAAGGAGATGAGGAAAGCTTTCTGGAAAGGATCAACGCACTCTAAGGAAACAGAGTTAGCTGTAAGCCTGCAAGAGGCCTGCAAAAGCCCAAATAAATCCTCCTTCCTTTGCGGCACAGTTGTTGGTTCCATTTGGTTGATTCTCTAATTAAGAAAAGGCAGATTTGCAAACAGCAAAAGTTTGTTCAAAGTTTAAACAACATAACTGTAAAGTTATTTCAAAAGAGCATATAACACATTTGCAAATGGGGCTGGTGTAATATTTCATATTCCTTTCTTTTTAAATCAAGATGCTATACAAGATTGCTTCATGGAGCAGCTTGTTAGAGAACCGACGAGAGGAAATGCCACTCTGGATTTAATCCTAAATGGACTAAGGGGACCTGCAAAGGAAGTGGAAGTAGTGGGACCGTTGGGAAACAGTGATCATAATATGATCAAGTTCAAGGTTGAAGTAGGCATACCGAACGGAAAGAGAACCATAGCGACATCTTTCAACTTCAGGAAAGGAAACTATGAAGCAATGAGGGAAATGGTAAGGAAGAAACTTAGGAACACTTCCAAAAAATGGCAAACAGTAGAACATGCCTGGTCTTTTTTCAAAGACACAGTGAGCGAGGCACAAAATCTGCACATCCCCAGATTCAGAAAGGGGTGCAAAAAGCGTCGAACAAAAGACCCAGTATGGATGACTAAAATAGTGAAGGAAGCGATAGGCAATAAGAAAAATTCATTCAGGGAATGGAAAAAGGACAAAACTGAAGGGAACCAGAAGGAGCACAGGAAGTATCAAAAAGAATGTCACCGTGTGGTTCGAAAAGCCAAAAGAGAGTATGAAGAGAGGCTAGCCAGGGAGGCACGAAATTTCAAACCGTTCTTCAGATATGTTAAAGGGAAACAGCCAGCTAGGGAGGAGGTAGGACCGCTGGACGAAGGAGACAGGAAGGGAGCGGTGAAGGAGGAGAAAGAAGTCGCAGAAAGACTCAACATGTTCTTCTCGTCTGTATTTACAAACGAAGACACAACCAACATACCGGAACCTGAACAAATATTCAATGGAAATCAAGCAGAAAAATTAACATCCATGGAAGTGAGCCTTGATGATGTACACAGGCAGATAGAAAAACTTAAAACTGACAAATCCCCGGGTCCGGACGGAATCCATCCCAGGGTTCTGAAGGAATTAAAGGAGGAGATAGCGGAACTACTGCAGCAAATTTGCAACCTATCCTTGAAAACAGGCATGATCCCGGAGGATTGGAAGATAGCCAATGTCACGCCCATCTTTAAAAAGGGATCAAGAGGTGACCCGGGAAACTACAGACCAGTGAGTTTGACTTCGGTTCCGGGGAAACTGACGGAAGCACTGATTAAAGAACACATCGATGAACATCTGGAAAGAAACGAACTTTTGAAAACAACCCAACATGGTTTCTGCAGGGGGAGATCGTGCCTAACGAACTTATTGCACTTCTTCGAAGGAATTAACAAACGGATGGACAGAGGAGACCCCATAGACATCATATACCTTGATTTCCAAAAAGCCTTTGACAAGGTGCCTCACGAACGTCTACTCCGGAAACTGAAGAACCATGGAGTGGACGGAGACGTACATAGATGGATCAGAAACTGGTTGGCGGGTAGGAAACAGAGGGTAGGGGTGAAGGGCCACTACTCGGACTGGATGGGGGTCACGAGTGGTGTTCCGCAGGGCTCAGTGCTCGGGCCGCTGCTATTTAATATATTCATAAATGATCTAGAAACAGGCACGAAGTGTGAGATAATAAAATTTGCGGACGATACAAAACTATTTAGTGGAGCTGGGACTAAAGAGGAATGCGAAGAATTGCAAAGGGACTTGAACAAATTGGGGGAATGGGCGGCGAGATGGCAGATGAAGTTCAACGTTGAGAAATGTAAAGTATTGCATGTTGGAAACAGAAACCCGAGGTACAACTATACGATGGGAGGGATATTATTGAATGAGAGCAACCAAGAAAGGGACTTGGGGGTAATGGTGGACATGACAATGAAGCCGACGGCACAGTGCGCAACAGCCGCTAAGAAAGCAAATAGAATGCTAGGCATAATCAAGAAGGGTATTACAACAAGGACAAAAGAAGTTATCCTGCCATTGTATCGGGCGATGGTGCGCCCGCATCTGGAATACTGCGTCCAATATTGGTCTCCGTACCTTAGGAAGGATATGGCGTTACTCGAGAGGGTTCAGAGGAGAGCGACACGCTTGATAAAAGGGATGGAAAACCTCTCATACGCTGAGAGATTGGAGAAACTGGGTCTCTTTTCCCTGGAGAAGAGGAGACTTAGAGGGGATATGATAGAGACTTATAAGATCATGAAGGGCATAGAGAGAGTAGAGAAGGACAGATTCTTCAAACTTTCGAAAAATAAAAGAACAAGAGGACACTTGGAAAAGTTGAAAGGGGACAGATTTAAAACGAATGCTAGGAAGTTCTTCTTTACCCAACGAGTGGTGGACACCTGGAATGCGCTTCCAGAGGGAGTAATAGGGCAGAGTACAGTACAGGGGTTTAAGAAAGGATTGGACAATTTCCTGCTGGAAAAGGGGATAGAGGGGTATAAATAGAGGATTACTGCACAGGTCCTGGACCTGTTGGGCCGCCGCGTGAGCGGACTGCTGGGCATGATGGACCTCAGGTCTGACCCAGCAGAGGCATTGCTTATGTTCTTATGTTCTTAAATCAGAAACTGTTATTTTGATGGTCTTTGACCAAGATTCAATAAACTCACCGATCTGGATCGTTGTTGGGTGATTCGTGGCCGAGTTCTGCCGAGCGTCCGATTCACTACAGATTCAGCATGCAAATGATCTGATCGGACGCACGCCCACAAGCGATCCCACGGATCGCGGTAGAGCGATCGAGAAACATGCGCAGATTATCCTTGTTGGCTGTAGATGCCATTTGCGCTTGCGCTCGCTCTTTGCACAGGCGAGCATTTTAAAAGGGAATCATTTCAATTTGTGCAGCTAGTTTATGTAACAGAACATGCTTTGTACAGCCAGATCATGGAACATGAACACGCTTTGATTATGGAACAGAACACGCTTTAAACCCACGGGTTAAAACCATGGGCTTGCACTGCATTTTTTGCAGAATAAAGAGGGAGCTCGTATGCATATGTATAGTTTTATTTTTTGTATTTTATTTTGATGGTTGTTTTGTAACCTCGATACTGTGATTTCAGGGCAGCAGAGAGCAGCAAAGTCGGCAAGGACAGTAAGCGACTGGTCCTCAGAAGCTGCTTTATTTCGGATCGGCAAACCCAATCGGTGTTTCTGCTTCTGCCTAGTGAATCGATGGCTTCCTCCACTGTCGTTTGTTGGTTCCTACTTATGCATGTCATTTCCCTTCATTTGCATGGGCGGATCATATCGGGTGTGAGGTTGATCGTGCAGAAAGTTAGTGAATCGAGTCGAGGTCAGGAAATGATCGTAAACTGGTTGGGACACGGGTCGGGACACAATTGGTGAGTTTAGTGAATTAAGCCCTCTTTATACGAGGACTGATCAAAAAGTTACAAGACTTTTTTTTAAATTCAGAATTATATGACTCCACAGGATCTGAACATTTTTCTTTTTCAAAGTAGCATTCTTCACATTCAATACATTTTTCTGCAGGGTTTCAAAAATGATTCAAAGACGCGCCAAAGACTGTTTCATGACATCACTTTTTAGCACTGCGGCTGCGGTGTTTTTCACTTCATCATCTGAAGAGAACTTTCTGCGCAGCTTTTTTTCCAGGGTTTCGTTGTTTCAAGGGTTTCATTGCCACTCTTTCTGAGTTTAACACAAAATTCAATCACACGCCTCTGGCGCACCCTTACAGACGTAGCTTCCTCATCTGCCATGACGAAACGTACAAAGTTCTTCCTCTCGCTGTGACCCAACAAGTAAGACTAACCGCAGGCTCAGAAACGATGTATGAACTTCACAAGGACCGGCACAGCGTTGCCACAACTGCTTTGAGAAAAGAAAACTAGAGACGGTCTTATTATTTTTCAATCAGCCGTCGGATTCAGAATGACTTACCAGAAGAGGGAGAGTATCTGCAAAGCAACGAGGAAAACAAAACTACAGAAGTATTTGTAAAAATATAACCCTATTCCCTAAAGGGACATATCATTTTCATATTTTAAAATCAAACGTGTTGTGGATCCTTTCCGTTTTCTCGGTAATCAGTTCACATTATGAGAATAGGGTAGTATAATTATGGAAATTAAGTACAGATTTCAGTTGAATGAACTCATCAGATAGAATTACAGCCTTTCTAGATTGGTCGTCTGGCTTTATGTCAGCTGATTTGCATAAAACATTTAGCTTAATGAGAAGTAAACAAGAAGACTGCAAAATGTATTAACCCAAGGGGGTCTGAGCTCGCATGGAAGAAATATTAAGATTGTAATTTTTTTTTTTCCTTTGTTTGTAAGAGTACAAAAAGCAATCCTGCAAAGTCAATGAACATGAGAAAGGCAATTCTGACCTTCAGAGTAAACCTTCTCCCCATCTATTTTTCAGCAACTCTGTTTTAAGTGATTTTCAGGTTTCTTTGCTTGTTGACCACAAGTGTGGCCTAATACAATGCAATACAATATAGTACAACAGTGATTCTCAACTCTGTCCTGGGGGACCCCCCAGCCAGTTGGATTTTCAGGATATCCCTAAAGAATATGCATTTAATCCTATATCAGGTAAATCTATTTAATTGTAATACAGTGGAACCTTGGTTTACAAGCATAATTCGTTCCAGAAGCATGCTCGTAAACCAAAGTACTCGTATATCAAAGCGAGTTTCCCCATTGGAACTAAGGGAAACTCGCTTGATACGTTCCCACCTATCCACACAGGCCAGCGGCGTCACTCCACCCCTCACCAGAACCGGCATCGCTCCCCCCCACTCACAAAGGCCCCCCCCCCACACGAACCGGCACCCCCTGCCCGAACGTCAATCTTACCCCCCCATCTGGAACCGGCACGCAGCCCACAGGACGTGCTGGTGCCGCTGAAAGAAATTCCTGCCTCTTGCTGGGCCTTGAGCATCTGCGCATGCTCAAGGCCTTCTAGTTCTCCCTCTCTCCGAGAATCTCGGGCTGCGTGCCAGTGCCAGATTGGGGGTAAGATTGAAGTTGTTCGGGCGGGAGAGGGTGGGGGGTGCCGGTTCATGGGTGGGGGGAGCGATGCCGGTTCTCGGGGGGGAGGGGTGCTCGCAAATCGAGTCAACACTCGGTTTGCGAGACAAGATTTGCGAGAATGTTTTGTTCGTCTTGCAAAACCCTCTCAGACCGAGGTTTGACTGTAGCTCCAAAGAAATTGTATAAACAGCAAATATAGGGGTCCTTTTTCAAAGACTTGCTAAATGCTAATGCGTCCATAGAATATAATGGGCGCGTTAGCATTTAGCGCATGCAAATATTTAGCGTGAGTAAAAGATCCCCATAAAGAAGCTATTTCTATATATCCAAACGGATAAATGGAAGAACAGGGTTAGTAGATGTATTCCTCTTTCGAACCGGGAAAGTGAGTGGATGATAACACGAGAAATGTTGATTTATGATAAGTACCAGGTAATAAGAATTGTTTGAATCTTATTGATACAGTATATTTAAGAATGAGATGTGTAAAATGATATTATATTGTATATATTTTGCGCTGACTGAGGACCCCTATATAGTCACAGCTCATGACGACGCTGGAAGAGAGAAACACGGTTCTGTGTCGGGCTGGACTATGCGACTTTGCTATGAATTACAGTGAAATAAGAACGGAGCTGGAGGAGTGTTGAACATTTGGACAGTCTTGCGAGGGATCAATATTGAATACAGCATGAACTGACTTTAAGTATTACGTTATTACCACGTAGTTACGAGCATTTGGGTGATAGGGTTCTTGCTTTCTATTACAGAAAAATCTTTTTAGAATTGTGAAATGGAATAGTTGTATTTTTATACTGTTAAATGATGAATCATAAAAAGAAGTTAAGAAAAATTAATTTGGATATATAGAAATAGCTTCTTTATATTTGCTGTTTAAAGAATATGCATGATACATATTTGCATGCCTGTCTCCTCCATTATATGAAAATCTCTCTCATGTATATTCATTAGGGATATCCTGAAAACCCAACTGGCTGGGGATCCCCCAGGACAGGGTTAAGAACCTCTGCGATACGACATTTGAATTCCGCAACTGTCCTTCAAAACAGCGTGGATCACGTGTAAGAAATTGGGCATTCCCGGGACTTGCCTAATAATGTTAAACATAAGAAGAAAAAACAATTAAAGTAGATTTAAGTACAAAATTTTTGAAATAAAGCATTTTTAACTTCTTTCTAAATTGTATGTAAGCATATTCTCTCCAAGTTTTAATAGGAAAATTATTCCAGCACAGGGCCACTTGATACAAGAGTTGTAATTGAAACATCCTCTTCAACTGGATATCCTTTGCAGGGCCACTGAGAGACAAAGCCGAGCCTGGGGCAAACAACTGCACCCCCCCTCCCCCTTGCTGCTACCCTCTTTCCATGCTTACTTGTCCGGTCTCCCGCTCCAGTGTGCCAGCTTCTTCCTGTTTTCCTGTTAACTCTGCTATGCCAGCCATAGGTCCTCTCCCATCAGTGCCTGGACCTGTAACCTAAAATGTTCAAGAGACAAAAACAGTACTTATTAGTTAGTTTGTCAGACAATATAGGGCTCATAATCGAAACTTAAACACATCTAAAAACCCGCCCAAGTCAGCATGTCGTCCAAGTGCCGATAATCAAACCAACTTTCTGGTCGCATCCAGAGACTTTTTAGGCCTCTGAATGCTGCTGTGTGCCCAGAGCTAAAAGGCGTATCTGGTTGAGTGATTATGGTGGAATTTGGACTGACCTAGACTTAGTCGTCCTGCGGGGATAATTGAAGGTTTCACGAGACCTCCTGGATGAAACTTATACGTTCTGAGTTAGACGATGTAAAAACAGGTATAAGTGCCAAAAAGGTATCCAAAGTGACTAGATAGTCACAGCAGAGACAACGTAAAGACCCACACACACTCCCCCAGTGATCGTTAACCCCCTCACACTGCCACAAATATAAGAATAAAAAAGTATATACCTGTCTCCAGAATACCAGCACCTGGTATAGGAAGGCCTAGTAGAGCCCACCAAAAAACCCCCAAAACCCTACTGTACTGCCACCTGCTGCCATAAGAGCTATTGGGGTTATAGACAGGTGGGTATAGTGGGTTTTGGGGATGTTTTGTGGGGGCTCACCATATCCTATAAGAGAGTTCTGGTGAGATGTTTATCTGGCACCATTTTTGTGAAGTTCACAGCAGTGCCCGGTAAGATGCCCCACTGCTCTGTTGCCATGTCTATGTGGTCAGTCCATCATAATGCTGGCTCCTCAGACCAAAACTGGTCAAAGTTAGGGTACTGGTCTCTGACCTAGGGGCCGCGGCGGGAGCGGGCTGTTGGGCACGATGGACCAATGGTCTGATTTAGACAAATTTTTGGTCGAAAATGTGGTATAAAGATAGACGTACTGGCGGGCTAGATGATCAATGGCCTGAACGTCCAGATAGATGATTTTCAGAAAACATAATATTCTAGACATATTTTTCGAGAATGGACATTTTACCATTGCCGACTTTGGGCATCTAGCGCCATACGTCCGAATCGGACTTAGACATTTCTTTTGATTATGCCCCTCTATGTGATACTATGAACTTGTTCAAGTCTTTAGGCGTCAAAAGGTCTTCCAGTCAATGGTCTGGAACTTGCTCTATTATTTTCTTGTATCCCTAGACCTCTATCTGCAATCTCTAAGGGACTGGTTGATACCTGAGCAGGAAATTTCAGGTTCACATCCTTACTCACGGAGTCCAGAACATTCAGACAGCTCTAGGAAGCTGAGGGGCCCTTTTACTAAGCAACATTAAAAGATGGCCTACGCTATCCCCAGCACAGATCTTTTCCATGCACTGAAGCTACTTTTAGTGTGGCGGCAAAATGGCTCCATTGTTCATTATTTCTAATAATGGCCACACCACACGATAATTTCCCCATTAGCCCTTGGCCATTAGCATTCAAGTACTTATCAACACCTATTTTCTAGGCAGTAAGAGCTTACGCACTAACCAGGTGCTAATTGGTTAGATCACGGTGATGTAGCACAGTATACGCCTGGAGTCGATCCAGAGAATGGCTACTAGGATGGTCTTGGGACTCAGGGATCTCACTTATGAGGAACGTCTGACCAAACTGCACTTGTATTCTCTCGAAGAGCGCAGAGAAAGGGGGGACATGATAGAAACATTCAAATACATCACGGGCTGCATCGAAGTGGAGGAAGAAATCTTTTTTCTCAAAAGGTCCCACGGCGACAAGAGGGCATCTGCTAAAACTTAAAGGGGGAAGATTTCACGGTGACACCAGAAAATACTTCTTCACCGAAAGGGTGATTGATCGATGGAATGGTCTTCCACGCCAAGTAGTCGAGGCCAGTAACGTTCTCGACTTCAAGAGACGTTGGGACAAACAAGTGGGGTTACTACAGAGTTATGCTTAAAAGATGGATTCTTATGGGAGAGGGGATTCTAGAATGAGCAAATTTGCTGAGGGAGGGTTCTTGAGTGGACAGACTTGATGGGCCACCAGCCCTTTTCTGCCGTCATACTCTATGTTTCAATGTTTACTCTTCAGCCCAGAGCCACCCCCAGTACTAAAAAATAAATTCTCATTTTTAGCACGTGCAATGCGTGTGCTGATCCCAAAACTACCGATGAGGAGCACGTTGAAGTTCTTGTGAACAACTAGACGTATGAGGGAAGGGAAGGGGGGATCGGGAAAGGAGCAGGGCGGAGACGAGGGCACCTCTCACTCTCGCTATGCCATTGCTTCTAATGATCTTATGTGGGTAGATAGTGCCAGATCTTTTCCAGACGTTCTTAAGGTAGAGGGAACGTTCTGAGGGCATGTAACATAGTAACATAGTAGATGACGGCAGATAAAGACCCGAATGGTCCATCCAGTCTGCCCAACCTGATTCAATTTAAATTTTTTTTTTTTTTTTTTAATTTTTCTTCTTAGCTATTTCTGAGCAAGAATCCAAAGCTTTACCCGGTACTGTGTTTGGGTTCCAACTGCCAAAATCTCTGTTAAGACTTACTCCAGCCCATCTACACCCTCCCAGCCAATGAAGCCCTCCCCTGCCCATCCTCCACCAAACAGCCATACACAGACACAGACCGTGCAAGTCTGCCCAGTAACTGGCCTAGTTCAATCTATATATATAAAATCGGAGGTATGTATGTGTGTATGTGTGTGTGTATGTGCCGCGATCACGCAAAAACGGCTTGACCGATTTGAACGAAACTTGGTATGCAGATCCCTCACTACCTGGGATGATATGTTCTGGGGGTTTCGCGGCCCACCTGCACACGTGGGCGGAGCTACAAACATAAAATCAGATTTCACCCATTCATGTCAATGGAAAAAATGTAAAAAGCTGCCATTCTCACAGTAATTCAAAAACGGCTTGACCGATTTGAACGAAACTTGGTATACAGCTCCCTCACTACCTGGGGTGATATGTTCTGGGGGTCTCGCGGCCCACCTGCACACGTGGGCGGAGCTACAAACAGAAAATCAGATTTCACCCATTCATGTCAATGGAAAAAATGTTAAAAGCTGCCATTCTCACAGTAATTCAAAAACGGCTTGACCGATTTGAACGAAACTTGGTATGCAGATCCCTCACTACCTGGGGTGATATGTTCTGGGGGTCTCGCGGCCCACAACTCTATGTTGCTTGCTCAAGGGTGGGTTCACCCAATAATTTATATGTTCTTGCTCCAGGAGGTGAAACTAAAATTGTTGTTTATAATCACGTTTTGCGTTAGTTGTATTGTATTCATTTTGTCAAATATTTCACATTATAATTTGAATATTGTACTTTTTATTAAGCTGTAAAAAAATAATTTCATTCACCACTATAAAGTATCTTTATTTGAATCCATTTACAGTGTTATTGCTATAATTAAATACCCGTGCAACGCCAGGGCATCAGCTAGTCTATATATATAAAATCGGAGGTATGTATGTGTGTATGTGTGTGTGTATGTGTGTATGTGCCGCGATCACGCAAAAACGGCTTGACCGATTTGAATGAAACTTGGTATGCAGATCCCTCACTACCTGGGGTGATAAGTTCTGGGGGTCTCGCGGCCCACCTGCACACATGGGCGGACCTACAAACAGAAAATCAGATTTCACCCATTCATGTCAATGGAAAAAATGTAAAAAGCTGCCATTCTCACAGTAATTCAAAAACGGCTTGACCGATTTGAATGAAACTTGGTATGCAGATCCCTCACTACCTGGGGTGATAAGTTCTGGGGGTCTCGCGGCCCACCTGCACACGTGGGCGGAGCTACAAACAGAAAATCTTATTTCACCCATTCATGTCAATGGAAAGGATGTAAAAAGCTGCCATTCTCACCGTAATTCCAACTATAAAACACTTTCTATGACACTATAACCACTAGGGACATCTTTTCTATTCTACCACAGACACCATACATATAGAGTTTGTATGTTTTAACTGTGTTTGTAACTGTTTCCTTCATGCACCCCAGTTCATAATGTTATTACATTACATGAGTACTCACATATACTGAACTAGGCACACAGGTTCCATTCTGAACCGGGAAAAAACTGCATGGAGTTTCTTTTCAACCTGAGTTTCCACATATTGAGTTGTTTAAATCAATACTTAAACTTTTGGATGCCACTTATTCCAACAGATCTTCCTTTTCAGTTTAAGAGATTGCTAATTCCAGTGAGACTTGCATTCATTCACCACTATAAAGTATCTTTATTTGAATCCATTTACAGTGTTATTGCTATAATTAAATACCCGTGCAACGCCGGGGCATCAGCTAGTATTTAATATTATTTTCTGATTCTAAATCTTCTGTGTTCATCCCACGCTTCTTTGAACTCCGTCACCGTTTTCCTCTCCACCACCTCTCTCGGGAGCGCATTCCAGGCATCCACCACCCTCTCCGTAAAGTAGAATTTCCTAACATTGCCACTGAATCTACCACCCCTCAACCTCAAATTATGTCCTCCTCTGGACCGCCGACGAAAATGACCGCCGACGAAAATGTCCTCCTCTGGACCGCCGACGAAAATGAGGCTTGCGCCAGAAGACGTACGAGGAGAGACTGGAAGCCCTGAATATGTATACCCTAGAGGAAAGGAGAGACAGGGGAGATATGATTCAGACGCTCAAATACTTGAAGGGTATTAACGTAGAACAATGTGCAATGCCATTAGCTCTAAGCATTAGAGAGCTTTGTTTTTGTGCTGTATGCTTTAACACCCAAGTTTTGAACATCGACCTATCCCTCAGCAGAAAATATCTCCTCTGCTCTCATGAATCATGCAAGAACAGAAGGGGAAGAGATGAAATTCAGATAGAGTAGATCCACCTTATTCTATACCACACCCTCCCCTTTTCTCCTGCAGTAAAAGAGAGAGAGAGAAGCATTTCTGTACAATACCTTTTTTTCCTCTGTGGTTTATACAGTCAAAGCTAAGGCGCTACAGTAGGAACTGAACTCACAACCTCAGGGTGTTGAAGCAGCTGCTCTAACCACTAAGCCACTCCTTGGTTCCTAACTTTGCTCCTTCCCTGGGAGCTTACAGTGAATAGATTTGGAACACAGAAATTTCCTTGCCAACTCAGAGTTCCCAGATACGTCAGGTAGACAACTTGCTAGAGGAAAAAATAGCAGCACAATCCTTGCTTTCATAGTAACATAGTAGATGACGGCAGATAAAGACCCGAATAGCCAATCTAGTCTGCCCAACCTGATTCAATGTAAAAATTTGTTGTTGTTTTTTTTTCTTCTTCTTCTTATCTATTTCTGGGCAAGAATCCAAAGCTCTGCCCGGTACTGTTCTGTAGGTTCCAATTCTGAAGTCTCCGTCAAAGCTCACTCGAGTCCATACACCCTCCCAGCCATTGAAGCCCTCCACAGCCCATCCTCCACCAAACGGCCATATAATAATAATAATAATAATTTTATTCTTATATACCTCCAAAGCCATAATAGTTTGAGGCGGTTTACAACAAGAAGTGCTGGAATAAAACACAATATAAAATCATCAGTAAGTACATACAACGTGAAAGTGAAAAAAACAGTAAAACCTTAACTTACAAATCAATTAAATAATTTTGTTTTTACTAATTTTCTAAAACTGAAGTAGGATGAGGAATGCGTAATGATATTACCCAACCATTCATTCAATTTACCCGCCTGGAAAGCAAGAGTTATATCTAAGAATCTTTTATATCGACAGACCTTTATTGTAGGATATGAACATGTTAATTCCACGAGTAGGCCTGTTAGACTGTGCCAGTCTGCCCAGTACTGGCCTTAGTTCAATATTTACTATTATTTTCTGATTCTAGATCCTCTGTGTTCATCCCACGCTTTTTTGAACTCAGTCACCATTTTCCTCTCCACCACCTCTCTCAGGAGCTCATTCCAGGCATCTATTACCCTCTCCGTAAAGTAGAATTTCCTGATTGGGTGTTGGGCACCTCTTTCTACACTGATCTTTCTATGGAGCGGGATCATTTCTATCCTCTTCATCTTTTGTATCTCCTTCATGCCCCTCTATCTAAATTGCCGAGATCCTGTAAGCGTAGCCTTTTGTTTCGGTCCTTGTGGACAGCATGGCACCAGACTCTTCGGTTGTGGAATCAGGACTCCCACACTAGTGCCCTTTTGCCATTGGTGGGGAACTTAGCTTTCCCTCCGGGGGTTGGACCCTCCGTTTTTGGCCGCTGGAAGGCTCGGGGGGTGGAGCAGTTAAGGCATGTTCTGCAGGATGATGGGTCTCTCCTTTCTTGTGCCGATTTGGAGGGGAGGGGTGTTCCTGAGCTTGGCCTTCTTTTTGCCTATTGTCAACTCAGACATTATGTGGCTTCCCTCCCGGGGAGTTCCTTGAGGGGGGATTTTGGGACCAGGCTTTGTACTTTTTTGACAGCAGATCCAGAAGCTCGGGTCTCCATTTCTTATTTCTTAAACCCCCTAGGGTTTTTCCTGGGATTTTGGAGGCTTGGCAGCGTGACTTGGGCCGGGACTTGGGGGAACATTTTTTGTTGAAGATCCTGAAACGTACTGCGGGCCTGGTATATAGTGCTGAATTACGTGAATGTCACTATCGCACTGTCCTGCGGGCCTATGCTTCCCAAAGTCAGGCTTATTATATGGGTTGTATTGGCACTCAGTTATGCGTTCGCTGTTCAGCAGAGGTTAATTCTTATTTTCATGGTATCTGGAGTTGTGAGGGGATTCAGGCCTTTTGGAAGGCGCTGGCCTCCTTTTTACAGGGCCTGGTGCGGACACCTGTACAGGTCTCAGTGCTTTCTATGTTGTTTGCCCAGTTTTCTTTCTTGTCCATGTACACTTCTTCTGAAAAATTATTTCTTAGTAAATGTTTTATTTTAGGGAAGAAATGTATTTTATGTTGCTGGATTTCTCCGGAACCCCCTTCCTTTTGGCATTGGAGGAATCGACTTCACGAACTTATGGGCTGGGAGGCCCGTTTGGCCTGTTCTTCTCGTCGCCGGAGCAGAGACTTTGTTAATACTTGGACTCCATATTTGAACATTTTGTCCCCTGAGAGTCATAGCCGAATCCTGAACAGACTCCGCCTTTGATTCAGTGCATCTATTTATCATGGTTGTTCCCTGCTTGTGAGTTGTATGTTCCTCTGGGTGGGTGGGGAGGGGGGGGGGTTTCTTTCTGTGAGGGGGGTGTTGCTTTGCTCGTGGAGGACATCAGAGTCCAGTCCTCTGCGGTTCTTGGGTGAAATCGTATACACTGTTTTTTTATTGCTGTTGTACTTGCTTAATAAAATAGATTTGAACATAAAGTAGAATTTCCTTACATTGTTCTTGAGTCTACCACCCCTCAACCTCAAATTATGTCCTTACAAAACTGATATTAACCTAAACATTTCAGTTTGTGGCTGCTGGATCCTAGAAGCCAAATGAGCTCGACCAGAAAAAACACATATGGTTGTTCATATATACAAACCTTGCAGTGATAAATAGCTAAAAAAAAAAAAACCCCAAAAAACCAGAGCCATTTGTTATCACTCATCATTCTCTGATTGCAGTATTTGTTTTTGTCAATATATCTTGATCGACCAGCACAAATGGACTACCTTGCCTAATATGTTACCTGGTTACTAGGCCTACGGCCAAATGAAGAAAACTTTCACACCCTCACCTAAAAACCAGCAGGTCGTATCAAATGTGTCTTGGAACACAACCATGTCATCAACTCCCATCACCTTAGATCCAACACGACACACCCTCCCCTTCTCTGTGCTTGGGCATCCGCCTGTAAACCGGAAGTTTTAAGTACTACACACAACTGGCTAATTCAAAGGTTGTAAAGAGAGTGGAAAGCTGTAGTCTAAAGTTAAAAGGGGATAGATTCCATACAAACGTAAGGAAGTTCTTCTTTACCCAGAGAGTGGTAGAAATCTGGAACATTCTTCCTGAAGCTGTTATAGGGGAAAGCACCCTCCAGGGATTCAAGAAAGGGTTAGATAAGTTCCTGCTGAACCAGAACATACGCAGGTGAGGCTAGAATCAGTTAGGGCACTGGTCTTTGACCTAAGGGCCGCCCTGGGAGCAGACTGCTGGGCACGATGGACCACTGGTCTGACCCAGCAGCAGCAATTCTTATGTTCTAAATTCTTGGAGCTAGAGCCTCGTGAGGCTGTCCCATGAAGTCTCAGAAGCGATTTTGAAAATCTTCGAACCTACTGCGGCTTTAGCAGCAGCAGGGGCAGGAAAGAATTGGGCTCTTTCCTGCCCCCCAAAGAAGCCACTAGACCACTAGGGACGTTAAAAAGTAGCCTTGGGAAGGATGCCCTGGGCTCTCATTGTTGCAGTACTACCCTGGCAGTGGTTCCCATTCCCATGGCACTACCATAGAACAGGTAACCGCTACCGTGGTAGTACCGAGCAAAATCGGCAACACTTTCCCTTTACCGTGGGAATTACCGCCGCGGTGGTTACCACGTCACTCTAATTCCAAGGAGACACACACGAGTGTGTTTATTAATTTTGACTTTTCAAAACTTGAAATCTTACACCAAAAGACATCCAGCCAAGTAAGCTTTATTAACACATTTGTGTTCACTGGTATCACACAAAGATTCCACTGTATTGTGAACCTATGAAACTGTGATTATATATTTATGGTATTTATAGACCACTTATAGCCTAAGTGCCGCTCTTTCTGAGTTTAACACAAAATTCAATCACACAGCCTCTGGCGCACCCTTACAGACGTAGCTTCCTTATCTGCCATGACGAAACGTACAAAGTTCTTCCTCTCGCTGTGACCCAACAAGTAAGACTAACCGCAGGCTCAGAAACGATGTATGAACTTCACAAGGACCAGCACAGCGTTGCCACAACTGCTTTGAGAAAAGAAAACTAGAGGCGGTCTTATTATTTTTCAATCAGCCGTCGTATTCAGAATGGCTTACCAGAAGAGGGAGAGTATCTGCAAAGCAACGAGGAAAACAAAACTACAGAAGTATTTGTAAAAATATAACCCTATTCCCTAAAGGGACACATCATTTTCATATTTTAAAATCAAACGTGTTGTGGATTCAGATACTCAAGTATTTCTCCCTATCTGTCCTGGTGGGCTCACAACCTGACTAATGTACCTGGAGCAATGGACAGTTAAGTGACTTATATTCAATGTAGATACTCCACTTTTTAAATTAGAGAGCCACTCTCAATGGAAGAAAAAGCCTCAGGTTCTCTTTAGGTAGGGCATAAATGCTCAAACCTCCTCCACCAACATCATCGGCAAAAAACTTCCGGAGAGAATGTGCAAACTACCACATTTAGCTCTTATTGCAGGACTGTGTGGTGCAGTGGTTGGATCTACGGCCTCAGCACCCTGGGGTTGTGGGTTCAAACCCCGCACTGCTCCTTGTGACCTTGGGCAAGTCACTTAATCCTCCATAGCCCCAGGTACGTTAGATAGATTGTGAGCCCACCGGGACAGAGAGGGAAAAATGCTTGAGTACCTGATTGTAAAAACCGCTTAGATAGCCTTGATAGGCGGTATATAAAATCCTAATAAACTTGACTGAAACAGCTATCGCTTTTAATTGTGAGGGAACAAGTGATATTTAAATCTTAGCCAACGTTTCACAGTCAAAAACCGTTTCTTCAGGGCTTATTAACTTTCACTCTCCTCCGACGCATTTCTGTGGAAATAAATAAATACTGCATGAAACGTTGGCTAAGATTTAAATATCACTTGTTCCCTCACAATTAAGAGCGATAGCTGTTTCAGTCCTGCACTAAGGGTTGAATGTGGTAGTTTGCACTTTCTCTCCGGAAGTATTTTGCCGATGATGATGTTGGTGGAGGAGGTTTGAGCATTTATGCCCTACCTAAAGAGAACCTGAGGCTTTTTCTTCCGTTGAGAGAGGCTCTCTAATTTAAAAAGTGGAGTATCTACATTGAATATTATTTATTGCCCACTTTCACCAAATTTAGATTTAGAGTTAAGTGACTTGCCTGTTTCCAAATCGGAGTTATATATTCTGGTACACAAGGTTTTTTTTTCTCTGTCCAAGTGGGCTAACAATGTAAATTATACCTGAGGACACAGATGGTGATGTGACTTGTCCAAGGTCAGAAAGAGTGTCAGCGGAAGAAGCAGGATTTGAACCCCTAACTTCCCAGGTTCACAACACACTTAAACCAATGAGCTTCTATGGCAAGAAGCAATAGTATGATGGAATGGAAACTCTCATTCTTCCCTGGGATCACTCCGTTTCCATGCACAGAACGGAGGCATAGTCTAATGGTTAGAACAATAGACTAAGAATCAGGGCTAGGGTTACCAGATTTTGTCCTCCCAAAAACGAGGATGCATGGCTCCTCCCCATTCTTCCCCCAGCCCCGCCCTGTTCCATCCACAGCCCTCAACCCCGGCCCCACACAATCCCCGTCTCTTTGGGACTATGTCTGGAGGGCATCTGCACAAGCATGGTTGCAACATGATGATAATAATAACTTTATTTTTCTATACCGCCATCACCAACACTTCTAGGCAGTTTACATAAAGAGTACTAGACATTCCGTGAAATACAATCATATAACGTTGAAATACATCATTTCATTCTAAAAAGGTTTTACAATAAAATGACTAAAAAGATCATTAAATACTCTATTGAATGATATTACGCGGTTTCCAAAACCTCCTATTGTACATAATGAATCTTTTAAAAAAAATACACTATTTCTAACTATACAGTTGTCTAGTAAAATTCGTAATCAGACCTTCTTATTTAAGTAATAAATTTATTAAAAAGATTGGTCTTCAATAGTTTCCAAAAGGAGCAATAAGAATAAGATGAGGCTTGATGAAAACATTCACCCAGCCACTTCTGTAATGTCTTGTAACGGCATGATTTTATCTTGGGATAGGTAAAAAAATTAAAGTTTCGAGTATCCCTCATGGGTCTGTATAAGTTAAAATGAGTGGAAAGGTAAATCGGAGAAAATCCAAACATCAATTTGAAGCATATACATGCAAATTGAAATAGAACCCTTGCTTCAAAAGGCAACCAATGTAGTTGTTGATAATACAGGCTAACTTGGTCATGCTTTTTCAAACCAAATATTAACCTAACGGCTGAATTTTGGATTTGGCTCAATCTTTTTAAGTTTTTTTTTTTTTTTTAAAGTACCCAAGTAGATTAAATTACAATAATCCAGTATGGATAGAATCATCGACTCTACCAGTAGTCTGAATGATGCAAAATCAAAATATTTTTTAACATTTCAGTTTCCACAAAGCATAAAAACATTTTCTTACTCAGCCAAAGTTAAATGACAGTCTAGAGTAACTCCCAAGATCTTAATTGAGGTCGTTCCCAAGATCTTGTCACAATGATGTCACGTGCATCCGTAGATGCCCTCCAGATGCAGCCTCGAGCTCAATGGTTTTCAAAACCCAGACAAAGTGCCCATCCGGATGCCGTCTTGGTGAGGGTGCAGGCACCTATCCTCCTCTCTGCCCCCGCTGCTCCTTCCCCGCCTTCCACCGGCGCTCGTACATGACGCTTCCCTTTCCCGTACCTCTGTAACGTTCTTGGCGCAAGCAGCAACCCCCAAACTGCTGTCGCGACATGTCGGCTCTTCCTCTGATGTCACTTCCTGGACCCGCGTCTGGGAAGTGACATCAGAGGAATTGCCAAACCTGGCGGGACAGCAGCTTGGGGGTTGCTGCTTGCGCCAGGAACTTTATAGAGGTACGGGGGAAGGGAAGCGGCATGCGGGTGGCAGGAGGGGATGGGGTAGGAGCTTGTGGATGTGGGGGGTGGAGAAGAAGGCGTGGAAGGAGCACCACTGGCCCCGGTGCCTCTCACCCTTGCTACGACACTGCTTGGACAGTCCTCTAAAAAGAGGTCATGTCCGGGTAAATCCGGGCGTCTAGTAGCCCTAACCAGGGGAGCCCAGTTCAACATTGCCTCAAGTACAAACTTAGCCGGCGAGTTCTTCATGAACACCTGAATGTAAATTGCCTTGAACTACTGAAAGCTATGAATTAAATGTAATGAGTCTGTTGTACCTTGAAGAGCAAAGTATCAACAGAATGTTAGTGGCACATTGAATGAAGGCAAGCGGTTTCCAATCCTGTTACGAATTCTGGCAGCCCTGCAATGATATGGACCATCAGGAAAACACAATCAGCTGTCTGTTAGTGCCTTACTAAAATAAATGAATGCCCAGGATGTGCCTTTGCTAGGTAGGAGTGATTAATCTTACACCGGAGCTAGCTAGACAGGAAGATAAGACACCAGTCCCCAGAGCCAGTTCAGTCCCTGCACTTTATTCATATTTTTCACTGAGGCAGTCAAATCTTCTCCAGCCCTGGTGCGTGGGCTTGTTGTGCCACTGGGGCTTGCGTGCATCTGAGAAGCTGAAAGCTATGCCGTTGGTTGTTTCGCCACCAGCTGGGCTTCCCGAAGTGGAGAAAGTTTCAGCGGAGAGGTCAGACGAGCGATGTACCACCCATCTGGGCAGCGTTGGAAGCGGAGGATCGCGTTTGATGCGACAACAGCGAATTTATACTGCACTGAAGAAAGGTCAAGCAATCTACTTCTGTGTTCTGCCACGAAAACTTGATGATGATCATCAAGTTGCTAGGATACGAACATGAGTCTATAGCACCTAACATCAAGTTTCAAGTTTCGAGTTTATTAGCAATTTGATGAATCGCTTATACGTGAAATACTAAGCGAATTACATTAAAATCCAAATTTATACATACATTAAAATACAAATGAATGATAAGTCAAATCTTATACATTTTAGTCCCGGATTCCATATAGGGCACCCGAAATTAGGCACAGATCCCAGATTCATATACAAACTAATTTGTTAAAGCGCCGTTAGCATCAATAATTAGCGTTAATTGACTCATTTGGGTTTATGCACAGACCTGCCCAGCATCTTGTTCTTAAAATGCGCGTCTAAATTTTATAGCGTGCAACTCAAGAGGAGGCGTGGCCATGGGTGGGGCCTGGGTGGATTCAGGGTGTTCCCAGAATTGAGACACAGATGTTAAAGAATAGGATCACAATTTAAAACCTAAATCAAATGATTCAAACTAAAACCAAATGGACCATTGGTTTTAAAGTGATTTTGTGTTTATTCATGTATATTTACATTGGTTTTATATTTATGATATATTAGACTCTTGACAAAGGGAGAATCGCCGAAACACTGTCGGTGTTGAGTCGACCTTGTGCTGTTTATCAATAACGCATCTTTTGGATAATCCACTGCTGAGTGATCGACTTCTTTTTCCACACGACTCCTACATTTGAACTGTTATTTTCATCGTCGAGGCCTATTCGGGCTATTCTCTCCAGTGTCTCCTTTTTCTGGAGCCATATGGTAACCCTAGATTTTGGGGGCCCAGTGTGCTTATAAACAGTAAGTCTGATAATAGGAATAATGAACAATGATAATTTAAATAGAAAAGTTCATGCTATATAATGTGCTTTCTACAAGATTGATAACAAATTGTTAGAATTCCATTAGCTTTCTGCTATTTGAACTGGTCTCTGATGGCTGAGACAGTAGGCTGATCCCTGGGAAGCTAAAGTAAATGCCAGGGCAGCTTCAACATAGCAGAGAGTGACTCCAGTCCATACCAGCAGTCATTAGCACCACCTGAACAAATAGCAAGACCAGGACACATGTGCTAGAGTGACACCTAGTGGTGACAATGCATACCTTTTAAAACATATCACATTTGCACCAGCTCAAAGGCATGTGAAAGTGTCAGCAACCTGCTCACTTGGACCTCAGGTCTCCACTACTGACCGAGAGGGCAAGTTTCAAACCTCTGTGGTATCTACCGTATTTTCACGCATATAACGCGCGCGTTATACGTGTTTTTACCTACCGCGCATACCCCTCGCGCGTTATACGCGTGAGCGCGGTATACAAAAATTTTTTTACATAGTTCCCACCCCGTCCGATGCCCGATTCACCCCCCCCAGCAGGACCGCTCGCACCCCCACCCCGAACGACCGCTCGCACGCGCTCCCACCCGCACCCGCATCCACGATCGGAGGAAGAGGGAGCCCAAGCCCTCTTGCCCGGCCGACTCCCCAACTCCCCGACAATATCGGGCCAGGAGGGAGCCCAAACCCTCCTGGCCACGGCGACCCCCTACCCCCACCCCGCACTACATTACGGGCAGGAGGGATCCCAGGCCCTCCTGCCCTCGATGCAAACCCCCCTCCCTCCAACGACCACCCCCCCAAGAACCTCCGACCGCCCCCCCAGCCGACCCGCGCCCCCCCTGGCCGACCCCCACGACACCCCCACCCCCTTCCCCGTACCTTTGGTAGTTGGACGGACAGACGGGAGCCAAACCCGCCTGTCCGGCAGGCAGCCAACGACAGAATGAGGCTGGATTGGCCCATCCGTCCCAAAGCTCCACCTACTGGTGGGGCCTAAGGCGCGTGGGCCAATCAGAATAGGCCCTGGAGCCTTAGGTCCCACCTGGGGGCGTGGCCTGAGGCACATGGGCCCAACCCGACCATGTGCCTCAGGCCGCGCCCCCAGGTGGGACCTAAGGCTCCAGGGCCTATTCTGATTGGCCCACGCACCTTAGAAAAACAGCCTTGGTGAAAACTAAGCGGCAAGCATGCTCAGACCATTGCGCATGCTTACAGAGCTGGGAGCAGGGCAGGGCGGGCGAAAGGAGAGTCGGGACAGCGCACTGAGAGGCGGGGCAGTGCACGGAAAGTCAGGGAGGGTGAACGGAGAGTCGGGACAGCGCACGGAGAGTCGGGGAGGGCGAAAGGAGAGTCGGGGTGGCCAGAGGAGAGTCGGGGCGGGCGAAAGGACAGTCGGGCTGCATGCGCGGTATACCCGTGAGCGCGGTATACAAAAGTTTTTGTACATAAAATCGTGGTTTCTGCGCGCTATACCCATGTGCGCGTTTTACACGGGTGCGCGTTATCTGCGTGAAAATACGGTACTAACACCTCAAAACACTTTGCAGGATGCTTTATTTTGATCCTCACCTTATGTGGCTTTGCTTGCACATACAGTTTTCTAAAATCAGTCACTTACACATGAAGGCATCAGCAAGTCTATGCATATTCTTTTTTTTATGTATGTTTATATGGAAATGGTATAGGCGGTATATAAATTTTTAAAATAATTGATTGTAGAGACTGGAACTAAGATGTCCAGGCCAGGATGTACTTATTTCCCCTGTATTTTACAAAAGGCTCCACCAAACGCAGAACCGTTTGCAAAATACGTACTTATTGTAAGTAGGCACCAGAAAATACACAAGTCTTTTCTGGTTCAATTATGCAAAAGTACACGATTAACACCAGTGCTTTTCACTTAGGGCTTTATGTAAACAGGACAGTGGCATGTTCTGTGTTTGGTGTCGCCTTTTGTAAAATACAGAGGAAATAAGTACATCCTGGCCTGGACATCTTAGTTCCAGTCTCTACAACCTACAGTATCTAAAATAAGCCATTCATTGTACCAAAATCATGTTATTATTTCAGGCATACTGTATCTTCTATATAAAAATGCAATGCTCTGGAAAGTACTCTTGTAAATAGACAGGGCATTATCTTGTCTCTTTTTTTATCCATGTTTGTCACCCCTTGCCCACAGTCAGCCTTTAAGTCTTTCTTATTCTATGACATTACCGCCCCCTCTGCCTGTAGCATGAAGATCATTATCACTAAATTGTTCTCCACAATAAAGAGAAAGTTATACTAGCTGGGAATTTAATGCTAATGTACAAGAGATGAATCTTTTTTTTTTTTAATGAAGGAAAACTCAGGAAAGAGAGGGCATAGGATGAAGTTAAGAGGTGATAGGCTCAGGAGTGATCTAAGGAAATTCAGTTTTCCAGAAAGGATGGTAGATGCGTGGAACAGTCTCCTGAAAGAGGTGGTGAAGACGGAGACTGTGTCTGAATTCAAGAAAGCCTGGGATAGGCACGTGGGATCTCTTAGAGAGAGGAAGAGACAAACTAGATGAACCAGTTGGCCTTTATCTGCCATCATGTTACAGTGTTTCTATAACCATAATGTTCTATGATCTCACAATGCAGGTGTAAAGAGCCTTAGCCTATAGGAAGAGGAGATGCAAATGTTAAGAGCCTTAGCCAATGGGGAGACGAGGAGATAATGGATGCTGCAGATGGGCAGACTGGATGAGCCATTTGGCTTTTATGTACTATCATGTTTTCCTGTTTCTAAATTATACAGAGCTATATTACAGCTGCATACCTGTATGCTTTGCCTGAGTCTTTAATTAAGTGCCTAAAGTATTCATGTAGGACCATCCTCCACTTTAATTTTGCTGTGTTTTCACAGCTTCTCTTGTTGTGGACTGCTCTGAACTATAAGGTATTGCTGTATACAAAAATAAAGTTTTATTATGATTATTATTATTTAATTTTGTGCAAATAAATGAGCTTTTAAAAATTAAAGAATAATGTTCTCCTATAGAGCAGCACCTGAAATTATGTTATATTGCAGTGGCTGCCTATGAAAAAGAGGATAATTTTTAAGAACATAAGAATAGCCTCACTGGATCAGACCAATGGTCCATCAAGCCCAGTAGCTCATTCCTACGGTGGCCAATCCAGGTCACCAGTACCTGTCCAAAACCCAAGGTGTAGCAATATTCCATGCTATCGATACAGGGCATGCAGTGCTTGGTCCATATGGCAATTTACATTGAAAACTCAACTGGACTGGTACCGGCTATCACCATTATGC
This sequence comes from Geotrypetes seraphini, assembly GCF_902459505.1. Taxonomy (NCBI): domain Eukaryota; kingdom Metazoa; phylum Chordata; class Amphibia; order Gymnophiona; family Dermophiidae; genus Geotrypetes; species Geotrypetes seraphini. The sequence goes on along the minus strand of NC_047087.1, from coordinate 19,585,899 downwards.
ATGCCTTCCTCAACTTGAGAGAAATACAGCGCTACAAACTGAACTTCCCATCACCCCTACATGTTCAAAGGAAAAAGATATTTGCATCCAATTTCAAATTTCAAGGCCCCAAAGTGCGGAATAACCTACCCTTATCACTACGTCAAATTGCTGATTACTACAACTGCAGAAGAATGCTAAATACCCATTTCTTCTCTATGTGACTCACATGTTGCATATCCGTTCTTGCCTATAAATCCCTATTGTAACCCATGAACCGCTCATCTTTTTAGTTGTAAACTGCGATGAATCCTAGCTGAAAATCTGTGTGGTATAAAAAACTGTATGGTATGGTAAGGAATATCCCAGCTATATTTCAATTGTTACCAAGCCAGACAGTGGAAGGAACCTACAGAGTACACTTCCCCCTCCAGATCCGCGGTTTCAGCATCCGCAGATTCGGTCATTCACGTTTTTTTTTTTGTTGGCCGAGTTTAATTTTTTGGGCTATTTTTAAGCCCTCTAAGCCCCACTTAAGCCTTACCTGGTGGTCTAGCTGGTTTTCGGGGCAGGAGCGATCTTCCTACGCTCCTGCCCCGTGCAGATTGCTCATAGGAAATGGCTGCCTTGAGCTCCCGTCGTAGTGTCGAGAGACTACAGGAGCTCAAGGCAGCCATTTCCTATGAACGATCTGCACGGGGCTGGAGCGTAGGAAGATCACTCCTGCCCCGGAAACCCGCTAGACCACCAGGTAAGGCTTAAGAGATGTTGAGGGAAGCGGGGGGTGGATCAGAACTGGCCTGAATATTATTCGTGGTAATTTAATATTCACGGGCCGGCTCTGCCCCTAACCCCCGCGAAAACGGAGGGAGAAGTGTATCTAGCAGTCACAAACATGTGGAGAAAAAAGCCTCAAACTTAAATAGCAGCATAAAGACAGAAACTTCAAGCTGCCTTCAGTCTCATCACCAGCACAATAATAGCTCCTTATCTCAAAAATGTCCAAACCACTGTCTGTGCACAGGAAAGTTAGAAAAACACTTATTTAGCTGGAGAATCAGACACTCAGTTCATAATCCCCAATTGATCACAAAATCTAAAACTCTTTAAATTTTCAAATGCTCCAGCAGTCCCAGACGTTTCACTGCTCCAGCAGAAGAATTCATAATCCCGACAAGGATCCTTGTAAGGATTTCTCCTGACGCAGTCAGGTGATCTGGTGATTAGATTGTAAGCTCTGTCGAGCAGGGACTGTCTCTTACATGTTTAGTGTACAGAGCTGCGTGCATCTGGTAGTGCTAAAGAAATGATAAATAGTAGTAGTAATAATCAATATACGAGGGTCATTTCATAAATAATGCACACTATTTATTTTTTTAATTTACGTTTTATTTTTATTTTCAATTATTTATTTACAATCCTTCAATATAGTCTCCCTGCTTTGCAGTGACTGAGTCCCAACATCTAGGAAGCTTCATATTCCATCCAAGACACCATTTTAGTTCAGTTGCCGAATGGCTCGGGTATCGGCGGAAGAAAGCTCTTCCAGAGATGCAAAATGATGTCCACGCATAGGTGGTTTCAACTTTGGGTAAAGGTCAAAGTCTGGTGGTCTCATGTCTGGATTGTAGGGAGCATGAGGTAACACCTCCCAGCCATATTCGTTTAGTTTTCAATGACATTCCCTATATGTGGAGAGCGTTGTCGTGAAGAATGAGTGGCCCAGCCAAGAGCAACTGAGGTTGGATTTTGTGCATTTTTCTGCAAAAAAATCACAATAATACACTGCTGTGACACTTCTTCCACATGGAACTTTGTCTGTGATGATGATGCCTTCATGATCATAAGCAAAAATCACCATTTGTTTGACTTTTGATTGACCTCATCGAAATTTTTTTAGTCGTGGGGAAGATGGAGCTCTCCACTCGTCATTGAAAAACTATGCAAATACGGCTGGGAGGTGTTACCTCCTGCTCCCTACAGTCCAGAGAAGAGTCCACCAGACTTTGACATTTTTCCAAAGTTGAAACAACCTATGTGTGGACATCATTTTGCATCTCTGAAAGAGCTTTTTTCCGCTGGTACCCGAGCCATTCGGCAACTGAACAAAAATGGTGTCTTGGATAGAATAATGAAGCTTCCCAGATGTTGGGACTCGGTCATTGCAAAGCAGGGAGTTTATATTGAAGGATTGTAAAGAAATACTTGAAAAAAATAAATAAATAAAACATGTAAATTAAAAAAATAGGGTGCATTATTTATGAAATGACCCTCATATATATCAAGTCAGCACACACTTATCATTGTTCATGGGAGAGATAGATATCTTGTCCCAATATTCTTAACAGGGGTTCCCCCTGTTTTGCGTGAACACTGCATCAGGGGGTGACGCCATTTTGAAAATTGTGTGTGAACTGAAATCCAGTGTCAGCCCTTGAAGCTCATGAATTGTAGCATTTAGGCAAACTTAGTCACGCCTGCCACTGACTTGGTGTAAGCTAGCACATCAAATACTGTATTCTGCACACAACTTTTGGATAAAACCAGTGTTGTACAGTATAACGCAACCTGTATATATAGATGCCATTTTAGAATTGGGCCTTGGTATCCCCCTTATAGTCCCAAGATACAGAACTGCCTCCTAAGGGGATTTCTCTGGGAGCGCCAACAGAGTGACACCTTTGTTTATTAAGTTACATTGGCTTCTAGTGAAAGCAAGGTCAATTTTTAAGCCTGGTACGGTTCTGGGCTCCACGCGCTGTTCCACACGTTCTAATTCGGTAGCAACTATGTGAGTGACTGTTTATTCACACTTAATGTTATTCGAGATATTGTTGAAGACTTTCAAGACTCCTGAGGCAGGCCTGGTTGGCCGAAACATGTACATGTCAAGTCATTAAGTCATTGGATGAATGGTTGAGTTACTGGATGAATAAAGACATTTGGATTATCAGATGAGTTGAAGGACATGTTATTTGTGCACATCATTCTGATTAGGATAATTCCACTGTGTTTCTTGCCCATAATCAAAACCCATAAACATCCAAAAAGCATCCTAAATCAGCACTTGGACGTCCTAATGGCCAGGACATCCTAATTGCCAGGACATCCAAGTGCCGATAATCAAAATCATTTTTTGTATGTCTAGCAAGGTATTCCAGTATTCTATAAGTTCAGAGCACAAGATGGGCATTATGGAGGCGTGTTATGGGCCTACTTTGGGCAGTGTCAAGGGTGGGTTAGACATGGACGTCTTGCAGCGATAATCAAACATTTTGCAAGACATCCTGGACGGAACTTATTCGTTTGGAACTAGACCTATTTTAGAAGGGTCTAAGTGTCACAAAGGTATCCAAACCAATCAGATAGCACAGTTACTTACCGTAACAGGTGTTATTCAGGGACAGAATGCAGATATTCTCACATGTGGGCGATGTCATCCACGGAGCCCGGATGTGGACAGCTTCTCAAGTAGACTTGCTTGTAGAACTTTAGAAAGTTCACGAGTGCCTTCCCACCCAGTGCAGGGCACACCTCTCCTCAGTTCAGATAGCTAGCAGAGAAGCCAACCAGGGGAGGTGGGTGGGTTGTGAGAATATCTGCCTGCTATCCCTGGATAACATCTGTTATGGTAAGTAACTGTGCTTTATCCCAGGACAAACAGGCAGCATATTCTCACATGTGGGTGACCTCCAAGCTAACCAAAATGGGATGGTGGGAGTGTTGGCAGTGTAGGAGAATAAATTTTGTAAAACTGCCTGGCCGAAATGGCCATCCCATCTGGAAAAAGTATCCAGACAATAATGAGAAGTGAATGTATGAACCGAGGACCAAGTGGCAGCTTTGCAGATTTCCTCAACAGGAATAGATATGAGGAAAGCCACTGACGCTGCCATGGCTCTGACTTTGTGGGCTGTGATTCGACTCTGTAGATGCCATCCAGCCTGAGCATAGCAGAAAGAGATGCAAGCAGCTAACCAGTTGGAGATGGTGCGCTTGGAAATCGGATGTCCCAACTTATTTGGATCGAAGGAGACAAAAAGTTGAGGTGCAGATCTATGTGGTTGAGTACGTTGCAAGTAGAAAGCTAAAGCATGCTTACAGTCCAGAGTTTGAAGAGCAGATTCTCCAGGGCGAGAATGAGGCTTTGATTGAGATGAAATTCTGAAACCACTCTAGGCAAGAATTTAGGATGAGTACGGAGGACCACCTTGTCATGATGGAATACTGTGAAAGGTGGGTCTGCAACTAAAACTTGGAGCTCCCAACATTGAGATCCCAAACCACTGGAGGCGGTTTGAGAGGTAGTTTGACATTGAAAAGACCTTTCATAAATCTGAAAACCACAAGTTGAGCAGAAAGGGGTTCCCCTTCGATAGGCTGATTGAAAGCAGCAATTGCACTGAGATGGACTCCAATGGATGTGGATTTGAGGCCTGATTAAGACAAATGGAACAGGTAATCCAATACTGAAGACAAGGAGGTAGATTGAGGCTCCTTGTGATGAATGTTGCACCAAGCAGAAAATCTAGTCCATTTCTGATTGTAGCATTGTCTAGTGGTAGGCTTCCTAGAAGCATCTAAAACATCCTGTACAGATTGAGAAAACTGTAGAGTGGCAGTTAAATTGAGAGGTACCAAGCTGTCAGGTGTAGAGACTCCTGACTCTGTGTAAGCAGAGAGGGAAAAGCAGATAGAAGCAGTGGCTCCCTGCTGCTGAGTTGAAGTAGAAGGGAGTACCAAGGTTGCTTGGGCCACCGAGGATCTATCAGAATCATGGTGGAATGTTCCTGTTTGAGTTTGACAAGTGTCTTGAGAATGAGAGGGAATGCATAGAGAAACTAATTCATCCATTCCAGTAGAAAAGCATCTGCCTCCTGTCAGTGAGGAGAGTATATCCTGGAGCAGAACTGAGACAGCTTGTTGTGGGGAGATGCGAAGAGAGCTATTTGAGGAGTCCCCCACTGAAGAAAAAATGTGATGAAAAGGCAAGGAATTGAATGTCCATTCGTGAGGTTGGAGAAGATGACTCAATTTGTCCGCCAGGCAGTTTTTCTCTCCTTGAATGTAGACAGCTTTGAGGAAGGTGTTGTGAAGGATTGCCCAATCCCATACCTTTTGAGCTTCCTGGCAAAGAGAGATCCTGTTCTTCCCTGCTTGTTGACATAATACATGGCTTCTTGGTTGTCTGTCCGAATGAGGACTACCTGGTCGTGAAGAAGATGCTGAAAAGGACAGCATTGAAGATTGCTCTGAGTTCCAACAGATTGATGTGACACTGACGATCCGTGCTGGACCAATGGCTTTGAGTACGGAGACCATCGAGATGAGCCCCACAAGCATAGGTCAAAGAATCTGTCATGAGGATCTTCTGATAAGGAAGTGTTTGAAACCGTAAACCTCTGGAGAGATTGGAAGAGAGCATCCACCAGTAGAGAGACTGTCTCAATGAAGGAGTCACTCTGATGTGTTGAGAGAATGGGTTGCAAGCCTGCGCCCACAGATATGCCAGGGTTCACTGAGGAATTCTGAGGTGAAGTCTGTTAAAAGGAGTCACATGAACTGTAGAAGCCATGTGAGCTAGGAAAACCATCATGTGTCTTGCTGAAATTGTAGTCAAGGAAGACATTTTGTGGGAGAGATGAATGAGAGCATCCTGACCTTGTTGAGGAAGGAATGCTCTGAATCGGACAGTGTCTAGAACAGCTCCAATGAACTGCAAAGTTTGAGAGGGCTGTAGCTGGGATTTGGGAAAGTTGATTTTGAATCCCAAGCTTTGTAGGAACCACGTAGTCCATTGGGTCATTACAATAACCCTTTGAGACGTTGAATCCTTGATGAGCCAGTCATCCAGATACGGGAACACCTGGAGGCCATGGTTCCGCAGAGCTGCTGCTACTACAACTAGGCACTTGGTGAACATTTTTGGAGATAAAGCCAGGCCAAAAGGTAGCACTCTGTACTGAAAATGCAGATTCCCCACCCGAAATCTGAGGAATTGTCGAGGCTGAATGAATGGGAATGTGAGTGTAAGCCTCTTTGAGATCTAGAGAACATAACCAATAAAGATGCCAGAGACAGCATCTGAAATTTCTCTCAGACAAGAAATTTGTTGAGGGCTCTGAGGTCCAAAATAGATCGCAGATCGCCCGTCTTCTTCAGAACTAGGAAGTAATGGGAGTAAAACCCTCTGCTCTGCTGTTCCAGAGGAACCTCCTTGATGGCACGAAGACAAAGCAGAGCTTGAGCTTCCTGAAGAAGAAGGGCGGTCTGGGATGGATTGGAAGGATATTCATTTGGAGGCAGATCTGGAGAAACCTGGATGAAATGAAGATTATCCTTCCCTGATGATGGATAACACCCAGAGATCTGATGTAATGATCTCCCAGCGTTGGTAAAAATGATGGAGATTACCTCCAATGGGAAGGGGAGAGGACAGAGGCAGAACGATGGAGGTTATGCTCTGTATTAGATGGTCAAAAAGGCTGAGGCCTTAGGCGCAATAGGAGTCTGAGGTTTCTGCTGCTGTTGTGATTGTTTCTTAGGAGGCACTCTTGTATAAGGAGCTGCTCTCTGTGGAAAACGCCTCCGGTAAGATGGAAGAGGTCTGAAGCCTTTAGAAGTAGAAGGCTTAGGCTTAGGACGAGTGATGGAAGAAAACGATTTTTCATTCTCAGACAATCGTTTAGTAGTTGCCTCAATGGAGTCATCAAACAATTAATTGCCTTGACAAGGAATGTTGGCCAGACAATTTTGAAGATTAGGGTCCATGTCTATAGTGCAGAGACAGGCAAGCCTGCGCATCGCTACTGAAAAGGCAGCGACCCTCGAGGAAAGCTCCAATGCATCTTAGGAAGATTGAAGGAGATACATACGGAGTTGAGTCAGAGTGGTGATCATCTGCTGAAACCCTGGAAGACGATGTTGAGGAATATATTTGAAATATTCAGGCAGTGTGTCAACCAAATGCTTGAAATAAGAAATGAAAACAAAATTGTAATTCAAAACTCTAGTTGCCATGAGAGAATTTTGATACAAATGGCGACCAAATTTGTCCATGGTCCTGCCCTCTCTTCCAGGAGGGACAGTGGCATAAACTTTGGCAGGATTGGTCTTTTTCAGAGAAGACTCCACAAGAAGGGACTGATGGGATAACTGAGCTTTCTCGAAGCCCTTGCAGTGGACCATCCTGTAACGAGACTCCAGTTTTCCTGGGACAGCAGGAATGGAATAAGGTGTCTCAAGATTTCTCCTGAAGGTTTGAGAAAGAAGTCTATTAATGGGTAATTTGAGAGACTCCGCAGGAGGATGAGACATACCCATTTATTCTAAATACTCCTGAGAGTATTTGGAATCAGAGTCCAAAGTAATATTGAGTTCCTTACTCATTTGACGTAGGAAAGAAGAAAAAGATATCTGCTCCAAGGAAGGTGACCTCGAGGTGCCTCGCAAGGCAGAGAACGAAGGTGAAGCTTCTCTGGAGTACTGATACCTGAGGCCTGAATATGTAGGTATAGACGACTCACTGAGAGAATGGATAGAATCCCTCGCAAGAGAAGAAGCAGCGGTATCTGGAGGTGGTGTCCTCGACTTCAGAGTTAGAGGCCTCGAATAGTCTCGAGGCCTGGAGAGACGAGTCTTGTCTCGAGAAGAGGATCTATGCCTCGATGAATGCCTCTACTGATGTGGATAACTGTACCTCGAATCAGGCAGGTCTTGCTGAGAAGAATGTCAAGGAGTTTTTGCCATATGCCTCTGGAAGGGTGATGCCTTATTCGAGGAGGGAGGGCTGGAGGCTGGAGATCGAGATCGAGACACCAAAAGGGATTGAACGCCTGGTGTCAAGGTATCTCGAGGCACTGACAAGGACTCGACTTCTTGAGTAACGTGCTTATACTCCAAACAAGACACTCACAAAGACTCGACTCCTTGCATAGAGTGTGTAAAGTTCTCTCGAGGCACTCCCAAGGACTAGACTCCTTGTATAGAGTGAGGCGGATCAGCTCGAGGCACAGCCAAGAACTCAACTCCTTGTTATACTGCTAAGTGCTTAGGCTGGACTGTAGAAAGCAGAGTCAAGGCAGGAGCAGATTTACTCGAGGACGAGGACCCAACAAATAAGGATGTCTTGATTAAAGTTGAAGCCAAGGTTGAGGCAGAAGGCGGATCGAAGCCCGCCGGCTGAGGCCGCGAAGCAGGCCTGCTGGGACTGAAAGAAAAATGAAGTAAGTCTTTTTTTTTTTTATAAAACGCGCAAGAAATACACAGCAACCCTGAAAAGAAATAAACATGAGTCGTGGTGAGAGAAGGCACGAAGTAGAACTGAGTCTAGCGCAGAGCGTCGATATAGGATTTCTCGGCTCCACGGAAAACTGAGGACTGAGGAGAGGCATGCCTTGCACTGGGCGGGAAGGCACTCGTACATGCGTAGTGCGGCAGTCGTGAACTTTCTAAAGTTCTACAAGCAACTCTGCTTGCGAAGCTGTCTGCATCCGGGCTTCGTGGATGACGTCGCCCATGTGTGAAAATATGTTGCCTGCTTGTCCTGGGATAAGACCACTGCATGCATCAAGGTAAGACACCCCCGCACTCCTCCAGTGCTCACTGACCCCCTCACACCCACAAAGATCAGAATACAAATGTACATACCTATCTCCAGAACATCAGCACCTGGTATAGGAAAGCCTAGTAGAGCTTAAATAGCCTAGTAGAGAATAAATAGCCTGGGGGTGGGCTAGTGAACCATAGAAAGGAGTAGCAAGTCTCATAAGCCACTCTAACCACTACATTTATGGTGGGAAATATAAGCCCACCAAAATCCTACTGTACTGCCATATAGGTGCCACCTGCAGCCATAAGGGCTATTGGAGTTGTAGACAGGTGGGTATAGTGGGTTTTGGGGGCTCACCATAACCTATAAGAGAGCTGCCATATAGATGCCACCTGCAGCCATAAGGGCTACTGGAGTTGTAGACAGGTGAGTTTAGTGGGTTTTGGGGACTCACCATAACCTATAAGGGAGCTGCCATATAGGTGCCACCTGCAGCCATAAGGGCTATTGGAGTTGTAGACAGGTGGGTATAGTGCAGGGATCTCAAAGTCCCTCCTTGAGGGCCACAATCCAGTCGGGTTTTCAGGATTTCCCCAATGAATATGCATTGAAAGCAGTGCATATACATAGATCTCATGCATATTCATTGGAGAAATCCTGAAAACCCGATTGGATTGCGGCCCTCAAGGTGGGACTTTGAGACCCCTGGTATAGTGGGTTTTGGGGGTGTTTTGGGGGCTCACCATAACCTATAAGGGAGTTCTGGCAAGATGTTTATCTGGCACCCTTTATGTGAAGTTTACAGCAGTGTTCTCTAAGGTGCCCCACTGCTGTCGCCATGTTTGGGTTGCCAGCACAAACCGGGCTTAGATGTATGTTTTGAAAATGCCCCGCCACGTGTATTTATTTTTTCTTATTTTATATGGGAAAATACCAGCCTATATACAGAATATGATTCTATTATCGGATTGCAATAGGCTGAGTACATCAAGACGCTTTTTTAGAACTGTCATACCCTAGTCCCAAAGATGTTGTTTATAGATCCATGTTTTCAGCTATTTTTCTACAAGTAACTTAAATGATAGAATCAAGATCCAAAAAGCATTAGGAAGTCTTATGTTCAAATATATTTTATTGAGCTCAACAAAAACACCAAACAGGGTAACAAAACGGAATACAGACAAGCTCAACTTTTTAGATTACAGAACCCTATCCCCACAGATCTCTGCCCCCCAAACAAGCCCGCCCCGTCACCAAACAAACCCTCCCAAAACACCCCCCCCCCCCAGGTCCTCCTTCCAAGTATAACATTAGCAGTGAAAAGATACAAAAGGAAACAGGCATACCAAGTTCAACATAATGGGACAGAAAACAAAGATTCAACAGTTAAGCAAACGGCTGAAAGCCAGAGGAGTCATGGTAGTCCAAAATGGTTCCCAAGTGTGTTGAAAGATGCAGCCTGAGAGAGAGGAAAGGTCCGTCACATCCCTCCTTTCCCACATCAAGAGAGTAATCATCCGACAGCGCCAAAGGGAGTAGTCTGGAGCATCATCCTCAAGCCATTTCAACAAAATACATTTCAAGGCAACAAGGACAGTCCACTTAAGGAAAGAAGCAGCCCCCCTTGTACAAGGAAAATAGTGGGGAACAACTCCAAATAAGAGCAAAGGGGAGCAAAGAATGGTAATCTTCCAAATGCGCTCCACAAAAGCAAAAATAGCAGTCCAATAATTATGGCACATTTCATAAACTCCTTAAAGCTTTGTTTATTCTCAACATATATTAGTGAAAAATTAAGTGGTACTCATGTTTCATTTGTAATTGCTGGGAATGCCCAATCTATCTTTTTGTAAACCACATTGAACTCTATTGGGGCATACAAGGGGTATAAGATTAAATTTTAATTGTAATATTTAGGCACTAAGAATATGCGTAAATTCTAGAATACAAGTACAGTGCTGCCCCGGTTATTTGCGGCCCCAGTCATTCGCGGTATTTTCCGACTGCGAATGACCGGGCAGGAGAGGGCAGCAGGAGAGGCAGGAGAGGGCAGTCAGAGCACCAGCGAGTGAAGGAAATCACTCACGTTATGCTCCGACCGCCTCTTCCTGCACTAAAGTCGGGCCTCGCCAATCAGGAGCTGCTTTGACACACAGCTCCTGATTGGTGAGGCCCGACTTTAGTGCAGGAAGAGGAGGTCGGAGCATAACGTGAGTGATTTCCTTCATTCGCCAGCACTCCGGCTGCCCTCTCCTGCCTCTCCGGCTTCCCTTTCCCGTCTCCCCCGCTAAAAACCGTATTTGCATTTTTTCAACATTGGCGGGGGTTCCTGGAACGGAACCCCTGCGAATATCAGGGGAGTACTGTACATGCACATAGGCATGTACATGCCAATAGTCGGAGTACATGCTAGCATATAACATGTGATAGAACATAGGGGTCCTTTTACTAATGTGCACTAGCCATTTTAACGCAGGCTAAAAGCTAACGCGTCCATTCTATCCTAGCACGCCTTAGTAAAAGGACCCCATAGTTTGCAGGTGGGTGATCACATGGGCACAGTCTGGGCGTAGCCGTGGCTTCTTGCAATTTAGGAGCTAGCATTTCACCAGCTCCGTGACTGGTGAAAGTGATCCTGCCTTAATTCGAGGCAGGCGTACGGCATGTTGTGCTGGTACAGGTACAAGATCCTTTATCTGAAATCCTTAGGACCAGGCATATTTTGGGTTTTGGAATTTTTCGGTTTTCAGAATGATAATGTTAAGTCAGGAAAAAAAGAAAAGAAAAAAAGAAATACTGCTCGGAGTGGACTCTGCATTTTCCAGCCCTCCGGCCTTTTCTGCTTCTCACGGCCACCCTGGAATCTGCAGCTCTCCACTTTCCAGCCCTCCGACATTTAAATACATCACAGGACGTGTCGAGGTGGAAGATGACATCCTCTTCCCCAAAGGACCCTCGACCACAAGAGGGCATCTTCTTAAACTCAGAGGGGGGAAATTTAGTAGTAACACCAGGAAGTATTTTTTCACGGAAAGGGTGGTAGATCACTGGAATAAGCTTCTGGTGCAGGTGGTCGAGGCCACCAGCGTGCTTGACTTTAAGAGTAAATGGGACATTTACGTGGGATCCCTACGTAGGACGAGTCACTAGCATCTAGACCAGGGGTGTCCAATGTCGGTCCTCGAGGGCCGCAGTCCAGTCGGATTTTCAGGATTTCCCCAATGAATATACATGAGGTCTATTTACATGCACTGCTTTCATTGTATGCTAATAGATCTCATGCATATTCATTGGGGAAATCCTGAAAACCCGACTGGATTGCGGCCCTCGAGGACCGACATTCGACACCCCTGATCTAGACTTATTGGGGTGGGTCAGTAGAGTGGGCAGACTTGATGGGCTATAGCCCTTTTCTGCCGTCATCTTTCTATGTTTCTATGTTTCTATGAATTGTGCAGATATTAGGAGAAACGCATGCACCTGCATTGCTTTCAGTGTGTGTCACGTCGTGGCAATTAACCCCTTCCAGCATGCATCAAATTTTGGGTTTCGAATTTCGGATAAAGGATCTTGTATCTGTATTCAGTAAAGAAAAGTATACACATATTTTTTCTTTATGGAATAGAATTTCAGTGGTTCCCAACCCTGTCCTGGAGGACCACCAGGCCAATCGGGTTTTCAGGATAGCCCTAATGAATATGCATGGAGCAGATTTGCATGCCTGTCACTTCCATTATATGCAAATCTCTCTCATGCATATTCATTAGGGCTAGCCTGAAAACCCGATTGGCCTGGTGGTCCTCCAGGACAGGGTTGGGAACCACTGAAATAGACTATAATTAGATCTGTTGTAGGCACTCCTTTATGGAACTGCACTTCATGGTGGTAATTTTCTAAATAAGAAAAATCAACAAAAGCACTTAAATGGTATGGACCCCTATGATAAGGCAACTGCAACACAAAAAAAGTGATGAAAATGAGACCTTGGAATAAATTCGCCCATATAATTCAGCACACAAAGTTGTGCAAAATGGAGCTATCACAGTTATTGGTCTCTCAAAAAACTCCACAAAATACAAATGCTCATAATAATTTCCATCCACACATGCAGTAAAATCTTCTTAAACACAGGAGTACACCAGGACTAAATTAATCCAAAATAGCTAAAGCTGGTTCAAATAACAGGAGGGCAGCTATTTGTCCACCAGCAAAATTCCATCAGCCAGACTTGACAGCGGCCCTGTTTCACACAGAGTTGTTTCAAGAGCACTGGCAAATATTCCCCTTCAGAGCCACTGATTTATAATGCAATAACCAAAAAACAAAGAAAGAAAAAACTTGTCCAGTATTGTTATTGTTAGGTGCCATCGACTTGTGCTCGAATCCTAGTGACTTGAATTGCGGATCTAAAAAGAAATCGGTTTTATGCTAGTCCAGGAAGATCCTCCAGCATCATCCCCATGGTAGGGGAGAACGAGAGAGCACTCTCTAAAGTTGAAAGGGGATAGATTTCGTACAAACGTAAGGACGTTCTTCTTCACCCAGAGGGTGGTGGAGAACTGGAACGCACTTCCGGAGGCTGTTATAGGAGAAAACACCCTCCAGGGACTCAAGACAAAGTTAGACAACTTCCTGCTGAACAAGGACATACACTGGTTGGGCTAGTCTCAGTTAGAGCGCTGGTCTTTGACCAGAGGGTCGCTGTGTGAGCAGACTGCTGGACATGATGGACCACTGGTCTGACCCAGCAGCGGCAATTCTTATGTTTTTTAACATGTCCAGCCATCTGATTGCAGGTCTTTCGATCTTCCCAAACATGATGTCCTTCTCCAGTGATCTCTCTCTTCTGACAGTGTGAGCAAAATAAGACAGTTGTAACTTCATCATTTGGGCTTCGAGTGACATAGTCGGTTTGATCTCTTCCAGAATCGATTTGTTAGTTCTTCTGGCAGTCTACAGCATGCCTAAAATCCATCTCCAGCACCAAAGCTCAAATGAGTCAAATCTTCTCTCTGTCATGTTTCCGTAGTGTCCAGCTTTCACATCCGTAACTGACTACTGAGAAAATGATTCTGTGGTCAAGTCTGATCTTGGTTTAGTGTTACTTTGTTGAGAGCCTTCAATGGAGAGCGACCAAGTGCTATTGTGCGGAGTATTTGCTCCCGGCTAGTGGCTTCTTTATTTACAAAAGAGCCCAGGAGTCTGAAATCCTTTACAACTTCTAATCCATTCCCTTCAAGCTCGAAATCTTCATCATTTTCCAGGTTCATGATCTTCATTTTGTTTATGTTCAGTTCTAATCAGTGTTCCCTCTAAGCGGGCGGGTGTTGTGAGCAAACTTTTTTCACTGTGAGCTAAAAATATCGGGCGCCAGCAAGTTATGAGCCAAATAAATATGTTGCTTTCTACCACAGAACTTCCTTACGTTTGTATGGAATCTATCCCCTTTCAACTTTAGAGAGTGCCCTCTCGTTCTCCCTGCCTTAGCTACTAAGTCTATTCCCTTCAGTACCTTGAATGTTTCTATCATGTCCCCTCTCAATCTCCTCTGCTCAAGGGAGAAGAGGCCCAGTTTCTCTAATCTTTCGCTGTACGGCAACTCCTCCAGCCCCTTAACCATACGTGACAAAAAATCAATTCATGTAGCAAATGCTACATTTATCTTTTGGCATGGCCCATCATGTAGCAAATGCTATAACTGATGGGCCATGCCAAAAGATAAATATATATATACTAAAAAATAAAAAATAAAAATAAATATATACTAGGAGTAAAGGGGCATGCAATAAAGCTTTTAAGTAGTAGATTTAAAACAAACCTGGGAAAATATTTTTCATTCAACATGTAATTAAAAAAAGATTTGGATAATTTCCTTAAAAAATCTGCATGACATTATTAAGATGGACTTAGGAAAGCCCACTGCTTATTCCTAGAATAAACAGCATAAAATCTGTTTTACTCTTTTGCACTGTTGTGCTTTCAGCAAAATGTTTTAAACACAAAAACAGAAAATCACATGCACAGGCATTAGGTCACCCAGGCATCTAGAATTAGCAATCTTGCACAGCCAGCCTATGATTGACAGGAGCTGCCAAATCACATTGAAAAGGATGATAAGGAAGGCAGATAAGAGATGGTGGAAGGAAGACAAAACGAAAAGGCAAGAACAAAACTGAAGTAGAAACGAGCCAAACATACAGTATAGCATACAAAAAATGTATGTTTTCCTTTGGCTTCCAAAAACTGATTGGCATCCAAGTTCCCTAAAGTTTCACACAGTCATCTTCTAATAATGTCACCATATACAGTTGGCTTGCCAGAAATATGTTTAGGATGCCACTGCAACTCTACCAACAGCATATTAACTTAACAGTGTAGCTTCAAAATAACTGCATCTCTATCCTTCCCTCCCCCCTGTGGTTTTTAGCATATCTCTCTTCTCATTTCCTCCACTCAGATCTGATCATTCTCTGCTCTCTCTTCCCTTTTCTTCTCTGGTCTTCCTTCTCTATTTTCTGCCTCCATCTAAATTAAATTCTTTCTTACTATTTAGTCCCGTTTCCCTCTTTTCACTGTGTCTACACACAGCTTGTCACCCCTTTCCCTCACCCCTCCATTATCTTACTATTTTCTTCCCCCTTTATTTATCTCCTCCTTCCATCCAGTATGTGTTCTTTCCCCACTTCCATTCAGCATCTGCTCTCCCTTCTCAACTGACATCCATCTGCCTTCTGCTCTCTCTCCCTTCTTCTCACTTCCATCATCTGTCCCCTTCTCTCTCTCTCTCATCTCCTCCATTCCATCATCTGCCCCTTCTCTCTCTCTCTCTCTCTCCCCCCCCCAACTTCCATCATCTGCCCCCCTTCCCCTCACCTTTGTGGGTCACTTTCTTTCCCCTGAGGGTGGCTCATGTCACAGGGGAAGCTTTGGCCGAGCAGAACCGCTTGATTGACAGTGGAACTTACTTGATTGATGTCGATGCTGGGGCCCGTTGCCGTTTGAAGGAAAAAAAAAAAAGGTGGAAAAAAGGAACCTGTAAAGGCGAGAGGAAGGGAAACCTCCAGGACAGCTGCTTTTTGCCCTCCTTCAGCGGCCCAAGAATTCAGACCAGCAGCGGCAGCTCTGTATGCTTTTAACTTCGGCACAGAGCTGCCCCTAATCAATAGTTTAGCGCGGTTTCATGAGGCAGCCTCGGGGCCTTTGATAGCCGGCCCGCTTCGATGATGCGATGTGGGCCGGCCTAGCAAAGGCCCCGAGGCTGCCTTATGAAACCGCGCTAAACTATTGATTAGGGGCAGCTCTGTGCCGAAGTTAAAAGCATACACAGCTGCCGCTGCTGGTCTGGAGGTGCGGAGACAAGGCAGGAGGCAAACGCGGTGGAAGGCAGGAGTCCCGGCGAAGGCAGGAGTCCCGGCACAGCGACTACAACAGGAAGTTGCAAGTCAGCTGACGCCGGCCTTTCGTTGCGGCGGGGACCGAATCCTTCGCGGACCGGCAAGATTTTGTTTGCGGACCGGCGGTTGAAGAACTGTGCTCTACACTGTGTGCGCTGTGACGAGAAACTTATGCGCTGCGAGGTAATATTTTGTGCGCCAGCGCACCCCAGCGCAGCTTAGCGGGAACAATCCCATAATATGACTTTCGGTTTTGACTTTTCTCAGTAGATCTGATCACTTTACTTGCAATAAACAGTTGGAAATTTTTTTAAAAGCAAGTCTTCCTTTTGATGTTGGGCTGGTTTAGTAATCTGCTAAAACATGAATTAAATCTTCAGAGATCTGAAGTACAGGAAATAATGGATAGTTCCTTGGTGTTTCATAGGATGTTACCATCGCACAGAGTTATGGTCAAATACAGAAATAAGTCAATAGCATGAAAATTACAAGAGACCTTCATCTGACCTTTCTCCGACGTGCTTCTTCGGTTTTACTCTAGCTGCCATTAAAGACTCTCTAGTCATGACCTGCAGCCACTCATATGTAAAATCAAAACTGGGGGGACTTTCAAGGGTTTAGTTAGAAAAAAAAAATCCATCAATCGATCCACTCACCCGTCTATCTGCAAGACGCCAAAACAGAACAGGACGCTATGTACTAAAGGGAAACAAGATAGGTCAACTTGACAAATTACAAAAACAAATCAAATAAAATACAGGCACAACTATCGCAGCTTCTCTTGGTATCTAAAGGTCAGTAAGACACTGACTTAAACGTGACACATTCTAATAGATGAGACTGTTTTAATCCAGTTGCATTTCTTTTCATGGCGTGTTATTCCACATGTTTATGAGCTGTTTTATTACCATGTTTTCCCACAGGGAAACTGGCTTTGTAAGATTACTCTGTGTGTCCATGTCTAATATCGCATGTGTGAGTTATGTTTTCATTCTGTGTTTCTCGATGATGCTATGTCGCCTGCTAAATCACAGTGCATTAAAATCACCAGAACCAGTTCATTAAGGAGGAAAGTTCTCAAGGTGCGGTAAAAGGTGAGCATTTTGAGTTATCATAGGAGTCATCAGCCCGCTGTATCACAGTCCCACAGGCTGCTGACTACCATGGTAAATGCAAGCAGTGTTATTTCATCGTCCTGGGAAGCGTCAGGCCTACAAGTCGTGACCTGATGCTTTCTAGCCACATCACCCACTACTATTACTACTATTTATCATTTCTGTAGCGCTGAAAGGCGTACACAGACAGTCCCTGCTCAGAAGAGCTTACAATCTAATTTGGACAGAGAGCCTGGACAACTCAGGAATGATATGATGGGTAAAGGTATTTGACAGTGAGTGGGAGATAAGAGCTGAAAGCACCTTCAGAACAAGTGGGCTTTTAGCTTGGATTTGAAGACTGCTAGAGACGGAGCATGGCACATTGACTCTGGCAAGAAACAAGGGACAGAGTCTGGAGTTGGCGGCGGAGGAGAAGGGTAAAGATAAGATGCTACTATTTTTACGGAGCTTTACCTTCTATCTACTATATTTATATTTCAAGAGTATAATCAGCAAATGCTAATACACATTTTATATCTTTTAAGAAGAAGATGGGAGGACATTCCTTCAGGTTAATTTTGCTTCTGTGGTACAGAAATTTACACAAAGTCATGGCAAGGTTCATTAAGTGAATTTCTGTGCAAAAAAAGTAGGATCATTAACTGCTATTAGAGGCTGTTTTCCCTATAGGAAACTCAACAAGAAATGGAGTCAGCCAGTAACCACAGATATTAACCAATGGCAAAGCAGCTTTAAAAATATAAGTGATTTCAACCAATGGATTGACAACTTTAAATCTATTCAATTACATCACAATATGCAGGGCCTCCCTGAGATACCAGCTAAGCTGAACTGAATTATTTAGGGCTCCTTTTACGAAGGTGCGCTAGCGTTTTTAGCACACGCACCGGATTAGCGCACGCTAGCTGAAAAACTACCGACTGCTCAAGAGGAGGCGGAGGCGGCTAGCGTGCGCTATTCCATGCGTTAAGACCCTAACACGCCTTCATAAAAGGAGTCCTTGATTTCTCAATAGGAAACAAAGGGGATTCTAAGTGCCAGGGTCTACAAAAATCGTTAGTGAGTTTCTTTTATCTGTGGTACAAATTTACATGATTAGGGTTACCCCGGACATGTCCTCTTTTTGAGGACTCTTGTCGGGAGTCCGGGGCTATATGCAGGATTTCTTCCTCTCTACCTCTATGTTGCATCTCTTCCTTCCTCTCCTCCACCCCATCTCCAACAATTCTTCTCTCCTCTCTCCCAGAATGTGCAGCAGCTTTCCATCCCTCCACCTATCCCCCTGAGCCGCACCGACCCCCCCCATCCACTGTGAGACCTAACATACCTTTGAGCATCCAAAAGCAGCAGCAGCAGTGGCAGGCCGGCAGAGGCAGCGAAGGGAACAGGCTGTTTGTGGCCCCTCCAGGGCTTCCCTCTGCCGCTCATGGCGCCATCAGGGCTTTCCTCTGCTGCATCATCAGTGATATTATCATTGATGCAGCAGAGGGAAGGCCCTGGCAGGGCAGGCCACAAGCAGCTTGTTCAGAGCACTGCCTCTGCTGGCCTGCCACCACTGCTGTTGGAAACTATTTTGTTTTGCCTTAGCCTGTGATATGGTTGTTACTGAGTGTAAGTATAATCCCTTTTTTGTCCCTTTTATTACCTGATGTCTAAGTTTAAGAAAATCCTTTTGGTTCAGAACCCAAACTCTGGCCTGGATTGTGTATGTGTGGATTAACAGTGCCAACGCGAACTGGTCCCAGCACTGATGCAACCAACAAATGTAAACATTTTGCTAAAGTAACTCGGCCCAGTTATCCAAGTGAAAAAAAGATTATACATGTGTGTTGCACTAATTACTTAAATTCATCATTTTATTCAGATAGAGATTGATCATTCTGTATCAATTAGCCTCATTACTGTCCTCTACGCCACTGTTCTTCAACCATTTTGCACTTATGGACCGGCGGAAATGGAGGAATTGTTTTGTGGACCGGCAGTTGAGGAGCGCTAATGTGGACTCAGGTGCCGCTACTGGACTGCCAAGGGAGACGGGGGGAGGGGTGACTTTTCCTATTAGGAGGCTACAAATGTTTTTTTAAGCAGTTTTCCAGGCACGCCACGGGTGGCATGGAGTTCAGCAGATTTTGAGTGGAATCTGGGTGCTGATTGGTCACAAGAGGATTGAATGTTGTTTTGGTCAGATGTCGATCAATTTGGGATTGGAAGAGAGGTGCAGGCAGTGGCGTACCAAGGGGGGGCGTGGGGGGCGATCCGCCCCGGGTGCCAAGCCCTGAGGGGGTGCTCCCGGTCCGGTCCTGTTCCCCCCCCGCGCCGGGTGTCGCGTTTGGAAACAGCCTGCAGCAAGATCGCGATGCTAGCGATCTTTGCCTGCTTCGGCTGTTTCCTCCGCCACGGTCCCGCCCCTCCTCTAACGTCATCGTGCTTCGTGGTGGTGGTGGTGGGGCCGAGCGGTCCTTCGAGGTAGTGGGGGGGGCAGCAGGCCTTCAGGGTGGGGCGGGCAGGCAGACCTTGTTGAGGGGGGGAGACAGGCTTTCAAGGGGGACAGGCAGGCCTTCGGGGGGGGTGACAGGCCGTCAAGGGGGTGCAGGCCTTCGGGGGGGGGACAGGCCTTCAAGGGGGACAGGCAGGCCTTTGGGGGGGGTGACAGGCCGTCGGGGGGGTGCAGGCCTTAGGGGGGGACAGGCCTTCAAGGGAGGGCACAGACCTTCAAGGGGGGGACAGGCAGGCAGGCCTTCAAGGGGGGTGTAGGCCTTCGAGGGGGGTGTAGGCCTTCGGGAGGGGGTGCAGGCCTTCAAAGGGGGGGGCAGGCCTTCAAGGGGGGTGTAGGCCGTCGGGGGGTGCAGGCCTTAGGGGGGGACAGGCCTTCAAGGGATGGCACAGACCTTCAAGGGGGGGCAGGCAGGCCTTCAAAGGGGGGACAGGCCTTCGAGGGGGGTGTAGGCCTTCGAGGGGGGGTGTAGGCTTTCCGGGGAGTGCAGGCCTTTGGGGGTGGTGCAGGCCTTCAAGGCGGGGCAGGCCTTCGAGGGGGGTGTAGGCCTTCGAGGGGGTGCAGGCCTTCAAGGGGGGGACAGGTCTTCAGGGGGAGGGCAGGCCTTCAAGGGGAACAGGCAGGCAGGCCTTCAATGGAGGGACAGGCCTTCGAGGGGGGGACCAACCTTCGAGGGGGGTGTAGGCCTTCGGGGAGGTTGCAGGCCTTCGGGGGGGGGGGATGCAGGCCTTCGGGGGGGTGCAGGCCTTCAAGGGGGGGGACAGGCCTTCAGGGGGGGGCAGGCCTTCAAGGGGAACAGGCAGGCAGGCCTTCAAGGGGGGGGACAGGCCTTCGGGGGAGTGCAGGCCTTCAAGGGGGGGGACAGTCCTTCAGGGGGGTGCAGGTCTTCAAGGGGGGGACAGGCCTTCAGGGGTGGGATGTAGACCTTTAAGGGGAGGACAGGCCTTCAGGGGAGAGGGGGCCCTGGTTTAGAAGTACACGGAGGGAAGGGGTTCAAAGAGACGTGCATATGCCGGACTTTGGGTGGGAAGAAATAATGGGTCTGAAAATAGAGGAGAGAGAGAGAGAGATGATGGACATGGGTTTTAGGGAGAGAAGGAATAGAAAGGGAGATAAGTTGGACACAAGGGATGGTGTGGAGGGGGGGGGATAGAGATACTGGTTAAAAGGGTAGTTGGGAAAAGAAAGGGAGAGATGGTGGACCCTGGGGTGGTGGGGAAGGAGGGAAAGCTGCTGGATGAAAGGGTAGTTAAGAAAAGGTAGATCTGTGGAGGGAGACAAAAAAAGGAAAGATGCCAGACATCCGGGGGAGAGAAGGGAAACGGAAGGGGAGGACAGAGATGGCAGATGGATGGTTAGCACGGAGAAAGAAGAAAGAAGGAGACCCTGGCAAGCAAGTTATCAGAAGACAACCAGAGCCTTGGACCAACAAGATCTGAAAAATAACCAGACAACAAAAAGGTTGAAAAACTGATTTTATTTTCTGTTTTGTGATTACAATATGTCAGATTTGAAATGTGTATCCTGCCAGAGCTGGTGTTAGACTGCAAACGTGAGCTAGGATTTAACAGCGAGAGGAAAAGTCCTTTTTGTTTCTTTATTTTATTTACACCACAGCGCCAGTGTGGTTAGGAGAAGCCAAAGGGGGGTGAAAAAGCTATAAAATAAACCCACCAGGATGTTTGGAAAAAACACCCAATTGGGCAGGAAAATCGAATCGATAAACCAATTCAATAGGCTGAATCGAATCGAAATTTTTTTCCCTGAATCTGGCAGCACTAGTTTGTGCTACTGTCTTAGACTTTAGGACCTGGGATTGGGGAGAGATGGCATCCTCAGTACTTTATAATGCAAGTGAAACGAGGATTTGGTCAGACTTTTGAAGGGTCTGCAGAAAAAAAATATTGTATAGGCCGGGGACATGAGACAGCAGGAAATGGGAACTTTTCTTCCTTCTATTTTTGTGAATGGAAAGGCTGAGGATGTCAGAGAGTTCAGTTAAAATATGTGCTTTATAAGAAAATATAATAATGTGTTTTATAAAGTTTATAGCATTGCTGGCCTACCCGGTGAGGTGTTCCTAGTGGTGGTGGTGGCAGCAGCGTGTCAATGTGTTGAGAGGAAGAGGTGATCTGGGAAATTCTGCTGAGTAAACTCCGGGCCCATTTCCACCTCCCAGTTAGTCCACTCCACTCAACTGGTTCACACACTGAGTGGGTCTTTGGGTGTTGTTCCTGGGTAGTTGTTTTGGGATCTCTTCCAGTGGTTTGTCAGCATCTGCTTCTGGTCCAAGGAAGGAAACTTTATTAACCTTAGCACTGACCTACAGAATATGTTTGTAACAGCGCTGCTTGTGTGGCATTAGTCTATGTAGTGATCGAAAGAAAAAACCAGACCTTTGCACATTTTTGCACTATATGGTGGGTGTATGAGGAGATTCACATTTCTTGCACAGCTAAGTCTGTGTGAAGTTACCTTGTGCTGTATTTGACATCTAGCAAAGTATCTGTTTGGAAGGAAAGATCTCAACTTAAAAATGAAGTGGCCAGAAGTTATGGTAAAAGCAGATAATGTAGTTGGTTTTAGGAAAGATTTGGACAAATTCCTGGAGGAAAAGTCCATAGTCTGTTATTAAGACATGGGGGAAACATCTGCTTGCCCTGGATCGGTAGCATGTAATGTTGCTACTCTTTGAATTTTGACCAGGTACTAGTGACCTGGATTGGCTACCATGAGAATGGGCTACTGGGCATGATGGACCATTGGTCTGACCCAGTTAGGCTATTCTTATGTTATGTTCTCATCTGTAGGGGCCTTTGTTTTCACTTCTTATTTTAATGTATTTTTTTTCTGGGAACTTATCAGTGTTTTTTATAATGGGAACAAAAATGGAAGAGAATTAATGTGTGTGGGATGAGGGGGTAACTAATTTCTTCAGCTAAATAATTCAATCCACTTCAAACAGACATAGGAGAACTCACGCACCATTCACACACCCTCCAACCAAAAACGTCAAAAGAAAAAAACAGTTCGACAACCTCCTAGCCATTCGAGCTGCAACACTCGACCCCCAACTCTACAACCTATTGACCTCGACCACAGACTACAAAACCTACAAAAAGAAATAAAAACCCTTCTATTCAAAAAAACACATAAAACCCTTCTATTCAAAAAAACTAACACAATCAGAACTGTCCCAAGCATCACCTGCAACTACTCCATATGTACTTCTGATGTCATAACAATTCAGACATAATTTATGTTATGTTTGGATTAATGGTTACATATATAAGGTTCAATAAAAGAAAATTTTCACTGCCTGTTTCTATTATGACTATTTATTCAGTTTCATGGTTATTACAAAAAATATTTTTTTACATGGGGGGGGGGGGTGTCAAAAAATTATGGGCCCCGGGTGCCACATACCCTAGGTACGCCACTGGGTGCAGGTTTTCCACTTTTTTTGGAATCTTTTTGCATTGGTCTTTCATTGCTGGAGTAGTGGTCCTGGGGCTCACTGAGGGCTTGGCGGACCTCGGGAAGAAACATCAAGGAGGTTTTTTTGAGAGATGGCAGAGCAGAGAGAGGTAGGGCCCCTGTCCTTCCTACCCCAAGTGCTAGGTGCAATGTGTAACTTTGGGAGAGCATAGACCTGTGTTGTTTGCGTGACTGCCGATCAGTGCTACCGCCGGACTGGTCCTTTCACCGGTCCGGGGAGTCTCTGGTCTCCAGCCCGCACGGTCAGGGCCCCGCCTTCCTGAGAGGTGCAGTTGGGTGGTGGGGACCCGCTTCTCCTCCTCAGCCCACCTGGGGGCTCAGGAGGTCACGTCTCACGCACTCTGTCTTAGCTGCTACAGTTCCATGATGTTGCAGCAGCGAGACCTTCATTCCTTTTGGCCAGGTCTGGGAGTGGAGAGACCTTCTGCACCCGGCCCAGGGAGGACCAAGAGGAGAGCGCAGGCCAGGGCAGCGGTAGCTTTCTGTGCATTCACAGGGGCTGCCTTCGGGCAGCGCGGTCGGCAGACTCGCTGCGTGGCGCCCGCTTCGTACACCTCCAGCTCTCCAGCGGCCTTTGACCCAGAGTTGCCCATCGACCACCGCGCCGGGTTTGTGCAAGCTCCCCGTTGGCGGCCCTGGCACTGGCTGGAGGTGTCGGCAGACAGCTGCACTGGTGTTTTTGCCTGGGTGGTCCGCGAAGCGTTTGCAGTGAGCTGCCTTTTTTCCGCGTTGCTTGTGGGGAGACGCTGGTCCTTCACGGACCGGCGGGAGATTTTTGCAGACCGGCACCGGTCCACGGACTGCTCTACGCTATGAGATCATACCGATTCGTTGGTATTGATCCTAAAGGGAGTAATTCTTCTCATATTTCTTTTTGTATAGAATTTAAGCTTCCAGTGATGCTGTACGTATTCTTTCATGAAAGTCTGAAAAACATGACATTTCCCTCTCTGTGCCTCCAAACAGCCAGTTGCATATCACTAAAAATTGCACAGCATCTTGAATCTCACCTCCTGGCCCCTCGGAAAAGCACCCCATATGTAATTGTTCTTAATAGGTCGACTATGATGCAGAATGAACACAGGGTCATGAACAAATCTGAAGCTTAACCCAACCTAGCATGAGACATTATGTCAGCAGGAAGCTTCTCTTCCTACAGGAAACACAAACTTTTGGCTGTCAGTAACTCCACACTGTGCAAGATTTTTCCAAATGATTATTTCCAGACACCATTTACAGCTCTGCATTTTACCACTGTGCAGCTGTCATCACAGCAGGCATTCCTACTTCTATGCCATCCAGCTAGGAATGTCTTGGTGCAGAACGTTATTCCTTCACTTGCTTTTTTCTAGTTCTTGTCTCTTCTCAAAGCTTCTCGCTGCTTCTTATAAGCTCTGAGCAGAATTATAGGTCTGGAAACATTCTGACTTCTTCCCATTTCTGACCCTAATGTACTGCTTGATAAGACGTAATTCATTTAAAAACATATCTCTGGGTTTGACACAGAAACACCAAATTTCTAGGAGATTCTGAGTCTCCAGAAGAGACTTCAAGAACTCGGGGTCCTATAACCACTTTCTTTCATCTGGCGTTAAAGAGAGGAATGACTGGGGTCAAACTTGTCCCAGTATCTTTCTGCTGATTGATTCAAGCGATCTCAATAAGCTACAAATTAGCCTACTCCAGCCTATCTCTGCTGATTGGGGCTTTGGGCATCTGGCCTACTGGATTATCAGGTATTTGGGGTTCCCCCCGCCAAAGTAGAGGATTCTGGGGGACCTCAGATTTAATGTGTGCCATGGGTGTAGGGTAAGTGGGAGACATGCAGAGGTTGTCACAAAATGGACTCGTTAGGCTCTGAGATGCAGTAGTATGCCATTTGGAAGGGGGAGGGGGTCATGCACTGGGGGCTGGGCAGCCCCAAGTAGCCTCTGCATCCTAGTCTGGTTCTTGCACTGCCTTTGAGGTAAAGTGGGCTAGTGACATCAAAGGCTGAGGAGTTTCTCTCTCTTTATCGCCAGCACCGTGAACCAGTGCTTCACCAGGTCCATAGGTTAAGCCAGCCCTGATAAAAGGAGAAAGTGCTAGTCTCCGCTGTGATACCACACTTTGTTTAATTTGGTGTGGAGAGTTGTAAGGGGGAAAGTCTTTAGCTCCATTTTTGAGGAACACAGAGTATGTTACAGAACTAGGGGTGTAGGTTTTAAAGTGAGATTCTGTCCAATTCTGTATAAAATCCAAACATCACTCTTATATAGAAGAATTAGTTGAAAGATTCTATCAGTTATAGGGGTACTGACTAGAGTTTTCTTTACGCTTTGTAGGTCCATGGGACTTTTAGAGTTAATTTAAAGGGAAGGGAGGAGCTGTGTTGTAGTGCTGGATACAACTAGGCACCCGTAATGACATGCTCCTACCTATGCCAATGTATGTAATATTTGATTGTTGCAGTTGTCCGGTCAGGGTTGACGTTAGGGGAGGGCAAACAGGGCAGTCAATTCAGAGCAGTTTACATGAGCTTCTGTAAAGGTGTTAAAATACAGAGCTGGTGTTTTCTGAGATGGTTTTAAATACCGACACATTTACAGGCAGTCCCCAAGTTACAGACGCCTGACTTAAGTACGACTCGTACTTAAGAACACCGTTGCAGCTTCATTCGATTTCACTGAGCAGTAGTTCCAGTGGCATGGACTCCTACACTTCTCCTGTAGCAGATTTGAGTGGCCACATTAAGCCACTCAAAGATTTTTCAAACTATTGTTTAAATTTATATCATGCTTTATGAAGCAGCTTATAATACTTTTAAAAGACACAAGGGGAATCTCAGAATGCCAATTGTCTGCTTGTTGATTCCTGCAGTACAATGGCCACATTAAGGACAGTGTGTGGTTGTGCATGCTATACCATAGAGGGAACACTGGTAGGGACAGTTGGCCCTTTTGTCAGCAAGAATCTTAAAATCTACAAGTTCTGAGTTACATACAAATCCAACCTAAAAACAGCTTTACAAACATAATTTGTTCTTAACCCGGGTACTGCCTGTGTATGAAGGCCATTGCGACATCACTGATGAAGTTGGTGCTTAGGCATTGGTGGAATGAGGCACTATGACATCACAATATGAGCTCTGGAATGTTGCTACTCCTTGAGATCTTGCCAGGCACTTGTGACCTGGGTTGGCCACTGTTGGAAACAGGATACTGGATTTGAGGGACCTTCGGTCTTTCACAGTATTGCAGTTCTTATGTGAGTCAAGTACTGGCAGCCCCGAGTTACAGATGCCCGACTTAAGAACGACTTGTATTTAACAACGCAGTTGTGGCTTCATTTGACAGACTCATCAAGCCCCAGGACCATTTCCCTATGCTTCTCATCCACGTTGGAACAAATGACACTGCCAGGAACACCCAGGAGAGCATACAAGAAGACTTTAGAGCCCTGGGTGAGAAGCTGAGGAGGATGGAAGCGCAGGTGGTCTTCTCCTCGATCCTCCCAGTGAGGGGCAAAGGTAGAGCCAGGGATGAGCGCATCCAGAGGGCTAATGACTGGCTGCGAGGATGGTGCAAGGAGATGAACTTCGGGTTTCTGCACCATGGAGAGGCGCTACAAGGACTACAAGGATCAGACGGGCTACACCTGACCAGAAGAGGGAAGAACGTCCTAGGACACCGACTAGCCCGCCTACTTCACAGGGCTTTAAACTAGGTAAGTTGGGGGAGGGTACAGGCTCAATCAACCCACCTGGCGAGCTAGGCTGCCAACACTTTTTGGAGACTGGGGTAAGTGGACACCGAAATTCTGGGTCCGGGACTGGGGCGAGTACACACATTTCCGAGTCTGGGGTGGGTACATGTTGTGATTCGGGGTCTAGGGAGGGTACACACCTTGCAAATTGTACCAAAAGAGTCCAAATAGCTCAAGCGGGAATTCCCCCACAGGGTACACACATTTCTGTGTCTGAGGTAGATGCTCACATTAAAACTAGCACTAAAAGCGAACATGCGACATGGAAAGCCATGTACGTCAACGCCCACAGTTTGGGCAACAAGATCCTAGAATTAGAGACTGAAATGAGAAACGCTGACCTGGATGTAGTGGCGATATCTGAGACCTGGCTCACGGACTCCCACGGGTGGGACATGGTCATACCAGGCTACAATTTACTTCGCCGTGACAGGGAGGGCAAGATGGGAGGAGGTGTAGCACTATATACTAAAGATGACATTAAAGTCACCAGAATTGCAGATGTCAGGTACACAGGGGAATCCCTTTGGGTAAATTTGGCCAGGGGGAAAGACAAATGCCCGTATCTTGGCGTAATATACAGACCCCCAAGACAACAGGAGGACCTGGATATGGAATTGATCGGAGACATAGAGAATATCACCTTGCGAGGGGATACAGTACTGTTAGGTGACTTCAATATGCCTGATGTGGATTGGAACACACTTTCCTCTGCATCCAGCAGCAGCAGGAGGCTATTGAACTCTATGAAGGGAGCAAGACTGAAACAACTGGTACTGGAGCCAACAAGGGAGCAGGCAATACTGGACCTGTTACTTACCAATGGCGAAAGTGTCACAGAGGTCTCAGTGGGCGAAGCGTTGGCATCCAGTGACCATAATATGGTATGGTTCAATCTCAAAAAGGGGTTCGCCAAATCTAACACATTGACCAAGGTCCTAAGCTTCAAGGACGCCAACTTCGAGGGCATGGGGGAATTCATCCATCAAGCGCTACAAAACCAAGCGGTAACAGATAACGTAGAAGAAATGTGGTCAGCTCTGAAAGATACCATACAGGAGGCAACCAACCGATATATAAAATCAGTAAGTAAACGGCGAAGGAACAATAGGCCACAGTGGTTCTCTGCGGAGATCTCGGGCCTCATAAAAGAGAAGAAAAGAGCGTTCATTTCTTACAAACAATCAGGGAATCAGGACTCGAGAGAAGACTACCTGGCCAAGGCAAGAGCCGTCAAAACAGCAGTTAGAGAGGCCAAATTCCGAAACGAGGAGACGTTAGCGAAGAACATCAAGAAGGGCGATAAATCCTTTTACAGGTATATTAGCGACAGAAACAGAAACACAGGCGGGATAGTACGCCTTAGGAAACCAGACGGGAACTATATAGAAGCGGACTCGGAAAAGGCTGTACTTTTAAACGAATACTTCTGTTCGGTCTTCACCCGCGAGGAGCCGGGATCTGGCCCTCTGCTACAGACAAGGGATAGTTCAGTAGACCCATTTAGTAGCTTCGAGTTTACGCCAGGCAGTGTCTACTGTGAGCTGTCTAAACTCAAGGTTAACAAAGCGATGGGGCCAGACAACTTACACCCCAGGGTGCTCAGGGAGTTAAGTGATGTCTTAGCGGAATCACTATCCGCGCTTTTCAATCTCTCCCTTAGTACGGGTATAGTCCCGTTGGACTGGAAAACGGCTAACGTCATTCCACTCCACAAAAAAGGTTGCAGAATGGAGGCTGCAAACTATAGACCGGTGAGTCTCACATCAATAGTGAGCAAGCTGATGGAAACTCTAATCAAACGTCAATTGGATACGATCCTGAACGAGGAGAATCTACGGGATCCCCGTCAACATGGATTTACTATGGGGAGATCCTGCCAATCCAACCTGATCAGCTTCTTTGACTGGGTGACGAGGAAGCTGGATGTTGGGGAGCCCCTGGACATCATATACTTAGACTTCAGCAAAGCTTTCGATAGCGTACCACATCGCAGGCTGTTGAGCAAAATGGGTTCTATAGGATTGGGTGACACTTTGACAAAATGGGTTGAGAACTGGCTTGGAGGCAGGCGTCAGCGGGTGGTGGTGAATGGCACCCCCTCTGAAATGACGGAGGTGATCAGTGGAGTGCCGCAGGGCTCGGTCTTGGGCCCGATCCTGTTCAATATCTTTATAAGAGACTTGGCAGAAGGGCTTCGAGGTAAAATAACGTTATTCGCGGATGACGCCAAACTATGCAATGTAGTAGAAAGGAGTGCAACAGTCAAAAACTCAATGTCCGACAATATGAAGCACGACCTACTCCTATTGGAGCGCTGGTCTAGGATCTGGCAACTAGGTTTCAATGCCAAAAAATGCAAAGTCATGCACCTTGGCAGCCAAAATACATGCAAAACTTACACCCTTAATGGCGAGATCCTAGCAAGGACTGTAGCAGAACGGGACTTAGGGGTGATCATCAGTGAAGATATGAAGACTGCCAATCAAATGGAACAGGCTTCATCTAGGGCTAGACAAATCATAGGGTGTATACGTAGGGGTTTCGTCAATCATAAGCCTGAAGTCATTATGCCATTGTATAGATCCATGGTGAGACCCCATCTGGAATACTGTGTACAATTCTTGAGGCCTCATTACCGCAAAGATGTGCTGAGACTGGAGTCGGTCCAGCGAATGGCCACCCGGATGGTCTCAGGACTCAAGGACCTCCCGTACGAGGAACGGCTGGATAAGTTGCGGCTATACTCTCTCGAGGAACGCAGAGAGAGGGGAGACATGATCGAGACGTTCAAATATCTCACGGGCCGTATCGAGGTGGAAGAAGATATCTTCTTTTTCAAAGGTCCCACGGCTACAAGAGGGCATCCATGGAAACTCAGGGGAGGTAAGCTGCACGGTGACACCAGAAAGTACTTTTTCACCGAGAGAGTGGTGGATCGCTGGAATGGTCTTCCACTTCAGGTGATTGAGGCCAGCAGCGTGCCCGATTTTAAGACAAAATGGGATCGTCATATGGGTTCTCTTCACAGAGAAAGGTAGGGGAGGGTCATTAAGGTGGGCAGACTAGATGGGCCGTGGCCCTTATCTGCCGTCTATTTCTATGTTTCTATGTTTCTATGTTTGTCAGCTGGGAGCAAAGGTAAACAGCAAGAATCTTTAAATCTACAAGTTCCGAGTTACATACAAATCCAATGTAAGAACAACTTTAGAAACATAACTCGTTCTTAACCCAGGGACTGCCTGTATACCATAATCAATCATCCTACGTATATACATATAATACTAGTATCGTTTACTATGTTCATACTGCATAAACCCTACTTATTTGCACACATAATACATGTATCGTGCTCTATGTTCATCTTAGATTTACATACATCCTGATAATTCTAGTTATCTGTACTTTATCATATCCTCAGCAATTCTGGGTATCTCTACTGTGTTCAACAGTTAGAAGATAGCAGGTTTACAGCAATATTCAGTGGCATTAACCATAAGTGGCATTTAATATTGTGTCAAAAAAATAACCAACAATATTCAGAATAAAGCTGCTAATAGTGGAAGGAAACAGGCTGAAAGGCAAGTAACTAACATGGAGAAAAAGACCTCAGTGTTTCAAGGAAACAACCAAGAAACTATATGTTCAGTTATAAACTGCCATACAAAACACATCCCAGGTCCAAAAACTCCATGGAAAAGATTCATAAAGATACAGTTTAAAATACACAAGTTAAACTGCAAAAAAAAAAAACCCAGCAAAAATCTGTAAAAACTTGCACTTATCTTCCATTCATCTCCCACAAGCAGTGGAAATAAATACCCGTTGCTCCAATACGGAACCAGACACACTTTTCAAAGAATGAACTCATACTGAGTTCATTCTTTACAGTTTTTTGCTGTTTTTTTTTTTGCAGTTTAACTTGTGTATTTTAAACTGTATCTTTATGAATCTTTTCCATGGAGTTTTTTGACCTGGGATGTGTTTTGTATGGCAGTTTATAACTGAACATATAGTTTCTTGGTTGTTTCCTTGAAACACTGAGGTCTTTTTCTCCATGTTAGTTACTTGCCTTTCAGCCTGTTTCCTTCCACTATTAGCAGCTTTATTCTGAATATTTGTTGGTTATTTTTTTGATTTTTTTTTGGATATTCAGCTTGTATACTTTTTGATAAATTGTTATTTAATATTGTGTGCCAGGTCTCTCAGGGGGGGTTTAATCGGGCAGAAGCCTCTCCTGGCAGCTTAAAACCATTTGAATCCCGGGGTATTTTTTTTTAAAGCTAAGAGAGCTTAGATATATCAAGAAATATCTTTTATATATCAGTTCAAATAAATGGTTCAGGTTTCCATATTATCACACATCGATTATTGTGATCTACTTTATGTTGGCTGCCCTGAAGCGACTGCAAACTTTATAAGACATAGCAGCAAAATTATAGTACAATGTGAACATATTACGAGGGTAAATCAAAAAGTAAAGGCAAAATACATTTAACAGCTTTAATAAAAGTAACTGTGAGTAATTGAACATATCACTTTTCCAAACAGTCCCCATGCAAGACGACGCATTGGTTGTATTGTTCAACTAGCTTCTGCATTCCTGCAGAGAAGCAGTTTTTCAGCTGCTGCCGAAGCCAGGTGAGCACCGCTTTCTTTCCTTCATCATACATTGTCTGTTGTTCGGGGTGA
Organism: Geotrypetes seraphini; assembly: GCF_902459505.1. NCBI lineage: Eukaryota > Metazoa > Chordata > Amphibia > Gymnophiona > Dermophiidae > Geotrypetes > Geotrypetes seraphini. The sequence continues at coordinate 19,554,429 of NC_047087.1, read as the reverse complement.
AGCGATGCGCCCATGTCTCATTGCCAGTGACTGTCCTTTCCAGAATACTCGAATCTTCTTCATACTGACTCAGGAACTCCACACGCTGTTGCTTGTGCAGATCAGTAAGTTGTTAGGGAACCCGTGTACAGACTTCCCTGTATCCTAAGTCATCATGCATTATGGCTAGCAAATATCCAAATTTAAGAAAATAAGGATAGCCTTACTGGGTCAGACCAATGGGTCAGACCAGTAGCCCGTTCTCAACGGTGGCCAATCCAGGTCACTAGTACCTGGCAAAAAGAGTAGCAATATTGTTATCTGTCGATCTTCTCTAATCAAGGCATCGGCCCTGTCAATGTGCTCGTCTGCATGATGATAGGCGACCAGAACGACCTTCGTTGGTTACACCTGTTCTTCACACTCGTAAATCTTTTATTGATTCACTAGTCTTTAAGCCCGTTACATTAACGGGTGCTAGAATAGATGTGTGTGTGTCTTTCTTTCTTTCTCTCTCTTTCTCCTTGGCCGCTTTCTGTCTGTCTTTCTTTCTTTCTGTCTCTCTTTTTCCTCGGCTGTCCACCATCACCCCTTGCCTGTTCCACCTGTCCAGCAGTAGCCCTTCTTCCTTCCTTTTACCTTCCCCTGTCCAGCAGCACTCCTTACCTGCTCCCCCTTTCCCTCTTCCCTGTTCCCCCTGTCCAGCAGCACTTCATACCTGCTCCGCTGTCCCTCTTCCCTGCTCCCCCTGTCCAGCAGCACTCCTTACTTGCTCCCCCTGTCCCTCTTCCCTGCTCCCCCTATAGCAGCACTCCTTACTTTCTCCCCCTGACCCTCTTCCCTGCTCCCCCTGCCCAGCAGCACTCCTTACTTGCTCCCCCTGTCCCTTTTCCCTGCTCTCCCTGTCCAGCAGCACTTCTTACCTGCTCCCCTGTCCCTCTTCCCTGCTCCCCCTGTCCAGCAGCACTCCTTACTTTCTCCCCCTGTCCCTCTTCCCTGCTCCCCCTGCCCAGCAGCACTCCTTATTTTCTCCCCTGACCCTCTTACCTGCTCCCCCTGTCCAGCATGCGGCTCCTCTTCTTTAAAACAGCCTACTGATGATCTAAGAGTTTTAGATTCTGACCTGCCGGCTAGGCTGAACCAAAGCGAGGCAGACTCAAAGCAATTCGCAGTCTTGGGTTTCTCGTGTGATGAAGCACCGTGCCAGCACGGAGCTGCAATAATTAATTGGTCTATGTCTAATTTCTGTTTTAGAAATAATTGCATAGTTTTTACAAATATAAATGATTCCCCCCCCCCCCGAGATGCGCCATACTGAAAGCTCCGGGGGAAGCTGTTCTCCTTTCCCTCGGTGCTGCTGTTGCGCTGAGGGGGGAGGGGGCGTATGCTTCCGTCTCCTGCGTTCTCAGTGCTCCCTTCTGGAAGCAGCGACTCCGACCTTTACCGGGCTAGCCCGTTACATTAAGAGGTGCACGAAACCTCCTCAGTGGATCCCAGTTGTTTAAAGTAGCGTGCCCCTCCCCCTCCTCCCTTCCCGCCGAAAGCTCGCGTGTGCAGCACTCTACACACGCTGCTTCGGGGCCTTCTACTGCCCTGATTTACTCTGGCATGTTCCTGATGACATCATCAGAGATGCGGCAGAGCAAATCAGGGCAGTAGAAGGCCCCGAAGCAGCGTGTGTAGAATGCTCCACACGCTGCTTGAATCAGCGTTTGGAGTCGGGCCCGCGAAGAAAGTAGCAGCTGGAGTCTTTTTTTGGCGCTTCCCTTCCCGCCCCTTGAGGTGTCGCCGCGGCTCCTCTCGATCCCCTCTCGATTGCGTCAGAGGGAACGTGCTACCATGTGGAGAGCGGCCTGCGAGGTTCGTTACAGCGGCCGCGAACCTCAGCAGGCCGCTTTGAACAGGAGCGGTAGCGGCTGTTGCAGGAGGATTGGGGGGGGGGGGAATTCGTGAGCGGCGGCAGGACCATGAGGCGGGATTGATTTTTTCGGCTTCCCCTATCTGGGGAAACCGCTGTGCCGAACTGAACTGCGCGTGGGGCCGTAGTAAGCGCGGGGCATGCTGCAGTCTTGGCGGCCACGGACATACGGATCATGGAAGCACGCTGATAAGACTGCGCATGCGCCGCCTACGGTTTTATTATATAGATAGTGCTATGTCCATACTGAGTCAATATGACATGATTGAGACATTTAAATACGTCACAGGTCGTGTCGAGGTGGAAAACGACATATTCGTTCCCAAGGGACCCTCGGTCACAAGGGGGCACCCGCTTAAACTCAGAGGAGGGAAATTTAGTGGTGACACCAGGAAGTACTTCTTCACAGAAAGGGTGGTGGATCATTGGAACAAACTTCTGGTGCAGGTGATCAAGGCCACCAGCGTGCTCGACTTTAAGAATAGATGGGACATCCAGTGGGATCCTGCGAGGGTCGAGCTAGAGAACTAAGTCATCAGCACTCAAACTTAATGGGGTGGGTCAGTAGAGTGGGCAGACTTGATGGGCTGTAGCCCTTTTCTGCTGTCATTTTTCTATGTTTCTATGTTTCTAATATCTGACAGTGAATTTCCACAAGTTTCATGTCCTCCATCCAAAGCGCACTACTGCACATTGTTCTTCGATGGTGCAATCTTGCAATGGAGCACCCATTTCTGACCTCGTGGCTGCCACATGACTAAAGACCAAGCGCTGTACTGTGTGTGGATGAACTATCCATCAGGCAATGTACAAGTACATACACTTCTCCCTACAGATTCGCGGGGGATAGGGGCAGAGCTGGACCATGAATGTTGAAATACCGCAAATATCTTCTGGTCCGGCTCTGACCCACCCCCGCCTCCCTCCTGCCTTCCCCCCGGCATCCTGGCCTTACCTGGTGGTCTAACGAGCTTTCAGAGCAGGAGCGATCTTCCTACGCTCCTGCCCCGTGGAGATCGCCAATAGGAAATAGCTGCCGTGAGTTCCCGTAGTCTCGAGACTACGGCGGGAGCTCAAGGCAGCCATTTCCTATTGGCGATCTACACGGGGCAGGAATGTAGGAAGATCACTCCTGCCCCGAAAGCCCGCTAGACCACCAGGTAAAGCCGGGACGCCGGAGGGAAGGCTAAACTTTTTTGGGGGGGTTCTTTTTTCCCCCTCCCCCAAAAATCGCGAATATGTGAAATCGCAATTGCCGAAACTGCGAATGGGGAGGGGGAAGTATATGTTGCATTTCGCTAGCTGTGTTCCAGTTATCGCATAATTTAACAATTGCCATTGATTTTCGATTTGCCCTCGTAGATGGGATGTTCCCTATGGTAGTGAAACTACTACACATTGGCTCTCAGTGTGAGTCTGTATCAATTTCAAGTTGTGGATTCTGATTTTTTATATTATTTAAGGTCAGGCTTCCAGATTACTTATGTAACTTTATAATATCCCTTACGGCTGATAGATTAGCACGCAATCATCATCAATTAACCTTATATTTTCCTTCAGCAAAAGGCATTAAGTAGAAAAAAAAAAAACTTTAATGCACCATTTCCATATCAAGCTGTGCTAATATGGAATTCATTAGCTCTGGTAATTAAACTGGAATCTAGTTATATCAAATTTAGAAAAAAAATGCACACACTCGTTTCACTGAGCTACAGCCAAAATGCTTCCAAAATAAATGTAGTTAAACTTTACTAATTATAGGTCACTGAGAGCAAAAATGATGCATAAGCAGTTGACTGTCTCAAGATATGTAGCTGGGTCAGAATCTATGACTCTTGACTTACGAATGGTGGTGGATAAGTGAGTTTAAAAAGCTAGAGATCTCAGCTTAAAACTGGAGGCGCTGGATTCCGTAAACAGTGCCTAAATTTATTTATTTAATTAATTTGTTTCCGATCCCATTGTCCCCAAAGAGCTCAGAACGGGTTACAGGGTAAAAGTGTGCCATATTCCGTCAACAGGTTACGATTTGCACTGGATTTGCCATAATTTCAGTATAAGCTTACGATACAAGTTTTCATCCACATTCTAGGTTAGGGGTGTCAAAGTCCCTCCTCGAGGGCCGCAATCCAGTCGGGTTTTCAGGATTTCCCCAATGAATATGCATAAGATCTATTAGCATACAGTGAAAGCAGTGCATGCAAATAGATCTCATGCGTATTCATTGGGGAAATCCTGAAAACCCGACTGGATTGCGGCCCTCGAGGAGGGACTTTGAGACCCCTGGTCTAAACCCTCCCCCCAAACCCATTGCTCATGCTAGTCTTCCCCATACCTTTTCCATTTCTGCGCGAGCAGCCACCAACTTACTGCCCACGTTGGCTTCAGCAGCTCCCTCTGACATCACTTCCTAGACACGAGTCCTGGAAACGTTGTCAGAGTGTGCCGACACTGACTTGGGCATCAAGTTGACGGCCGCTCGCGCTGAAGTTAAAAAGGTACTGGGGAAGGGGCGAGCACATGGCAGAGGGAGGAGTAGAAAAGGGGAGGCGGAGAGGAGGAGGGGTGCCGGTGCCCCGAGCAAGATGGCGCCTGGGGAGGACCGTCCCGCCCCTAGCTTACATTCATTTCAGAATTGCGTCTAAGGTCATCTCTACCTCTAACTGCATTTACTTTGACTTTAGGCATGGATGCCCCCCCCTCCCCGACAGATGAGAATAGGCTGAAGGGGCAGGGCTGGGGCATGGCGTGGGTGAACGGGGGGGGGGGGGAGGTCTATGGGTCAGGATTTTACACAAGCGAAATCTGGTAACCCTAGTATTTCCCCCCTCTCCTCCTTTTTCTGTATACTATTCATAGATCATGTCGTTTCCCAGCAGTTGTCTTTTTATGTATATATTCAATTTGTAAACTGCTCAGTTTTGGGGTTTTTTTTTTGATGAGCGGTATATCAAGATTTGAAACTCGTTCTCTCTTACTGTCCGCGTATGAAGTTGCAAAAGGACACACTTCTGTTTAGCCAAATATATGCCACATCTAATATAATAAAGCCCTAAGCGCGCATGCGCACTCCCACCTGGGTGCGCCCGTTTTCTGGGCGCTGTAGGGCACTGCATATAGGAGTGTGCATGCGCGAGAATCCTCCCCCCCGAGGTGATGTAGGCCGCAACGGCAGCTGTCGGTGGCTGCAGACCGCAGCGGCGGATGTCGGCGGCTGTAGGTCGCAGTGGCTGCTGTCAGCGGCTGCGGAGTCCTTTGCCGCCCCCCTCCCCCCTTCCCTTCCCATGGTCCCGACTACGAACCTGGTGATTCCAGCAGCATGTGCAGCAGTCTTCACATGCTGCTTCGGGCCCTTCTATTGCCCTGATTTGCTCTGCCGCATCTCTGATGATGTCATCAGGGACGTGCCAGAGTAAATCAGGGCAGTAGAAGGACCCGAAGCAGCGTGTGTAGACTGCTGCACACGCTGCTGAAATCACCAGGCTCGTAGTCGGGACCGCGGGAAGGGAGGTGGCAGTGTCAGTCTTGAAACTGTACGAAGGCTAAAAGCATAGCTTGGATGAAAAGTAAGCTTCTGGTTATCAGGGCTACAGAAAGTTTGATAAGAAACTATCTTAGAATTTATTACCAAATCAGTTATTATTGAACACTTTTTCCACCATTGTCTTCTGGAATTTATTTTTGTTGTTGTGCAAAGATCTGCAGTGAATTTTGCCATTAATAGTGAATAACTCACTCAGCAAAAACATATTTTGCTGCTCATGTCATGTCATGCTGCTGATTCATTAATTTTTTTTTTTTGCTCACAGTTCAGTGCAGGCAGCATTCTAATTTTGAAACTGACTCAAGATGAATGGATTGTGGTCCCATTTTGTTTTAGTAGATGGGGGAGTGTGCAGAAATTTAGGTGGATATTTTTTGGTGACTTTTTGGGAATTAAATCACTGTTTCCCTATGACTGCGTGGGGAGCAGACAAGAGGTGGTGGTGGACAGCCGAGGAAAAAGAAAGACAGAAAGAAAGAAAGACAGAAATACAGAAACAGGCTAAGAAGAGAGAGAGAAAGAAAGAAAAACAGACACACACACATATATTCTAGCACCCGCTAATGTAACGGGCTATAAGACTAGTACAGTATAATCTCGTTATAACGGACTCGCTTATAACAGAATATCGTTTATGGCAGATGAGGTCCGCTAGTCCCGGCCGTACACCTTTATAAACCTGCAGAAAATCACTGCATATAGCGGGCTCGCATATAACGGACTTTTGGATATAACAGACAAACAATTTGGCCCCAGAGCCGCTTTTAGCTGTAGTTTTGTTTGGCTATTACAGACATGCAGGCTCCGCCTACAAGGTGCATGGTATGCCAGTGATATAGTATCAAAATGCAGCCCAGAAGAAAATGGCAGAGTATTTTTCTTTCCAGTATAGTATGACATAATGCTTTAGAACATCTTTTAGGGTTCTGGTTTTGCAATCATTTCATGCCATACCAATGTTTTCCTGAGTTTTGTTATTGATGTTGCTGATATGGTTGTGCAGTGACTGTTGTTCATTGTGTACGTTGTTTCAGTTGACCTACAAATAAAGTTTTTAAAATGCAACTCTGGATATAACGGACTGTTTTTCCAGGTCTTTTGAAGTCCGTTATAACGAGATTATACTGTACTTGTTTGAATAATGTAGATAAATTTTGTTACCAGTTTTCACACTGTGTAGAGGCGTTACAGGAGCTTCACATCGCCTGTTTTACTTGGATTTTATGCCAATTTGTTCTACATGAGCGACATTGATACTATTGGACCCTTGAGGAAGGAGCGTTCTTCGAAACATGGGCTGCGTTGGGTCCTGTCTTCTCATTTATGAGAACCATCAGTTGGATTATCATTATTTGTTTGTTCCAATAAAGTTCCTGTACTTTGTACATCAACTCTGCAGTTCTCTTGGTTCATAGACCATGGCGCGAAAGACAAAAGCGTGCGCCGACAATTGAGCGCAGCGCACGCCGCTGCACCGCTCTAAATTACAGTTTTTAGGGGCTCCGACGGGGGTTTTTGTTGGGGAACCCCCCCAGTTTATTTACTAGACATCGCGCCGGCGTTATGGGGGGTTTGGGGGTTTGTAACCCTCCACATTTTACTGTAAACTGAACTTTTTCCCTAAAAACAGGGAAAAAGTGAAGTTTTCAGTAAAATGTGGGGGGTTACAACCCCCCACACCCCCCACAATGCCCCCACAACGCGGCGCGATGTCTATTAAGTAAAGTGGGGGGGTTCCCCCCCTCCCCCACCCCCGTCGGAGCCCTACAAACAGTAATTTAGAGCGGCGCGGCGGTGCGCCCTGCGCTCAATTGACTGGGCGCGCCTTTGTCCCGGCGCGCTTTTGACCTGACACCGTTCTCTTTTTTGCTTCGGCTGTGGGAAATGCATCAAAAACCATTCAATTCCTATGGGCTTCAGTGCATTTACCATGGCAGCATCTCTTCCGGGCTTTGTATAAGAGGCCCTAAGGGGCTCATAATTTTTTTTAAAAAGTCCAAAAAGTGGCCTAAATCAGTACTTGGATGATCAAAAAGCCAGATCATCCAAGTACCGATAATCAAAGCTGATTTTAGACGTATCTAAAAGCAGCTTAGGCCTTTCCCCTGACTCTAAATGCCTAGAGCGAAAAGAGGCGTTTTTAGAGGGGAAGTGAGGGAGGTGGGCCAACCTAGACTTAGTCGTACAGCAAGTAGAACCAAAAACTTGAACAGGTTGCCCAGTTGGAACTTATATGTTTTGACTTAAACCAAGTCAAAACAGGTATAAATTCAGAATAGGGGCTGATGAGTTGATCGCGGCCGCTGCGATCAGCTCAGCAGCCCGGGCAACCTGACCACTCCCTACCACAACAATCGTGGCAGGAGAGATGGTTCATCTCCCCTGCCGCGATCCCCACCCACCCCCCCGAACTGCCGCGACCCACGGCAGGAGAGATGCCCAAACTCTCATGCCGCGATTCGTGGCAGTTCGGGGGAGGATCGCGACTGCAGCAGGAGAAATGCCCAATCTCTCCTGCTGTGATCGCGATACACCCCGAAACAATACTGGCAGGAGGGAGCCCAACCCCGCCTGACGAGACGCACCCATGAACCCCCTAAAATATGGGTAGGAGGGATCCCAGGCCCCGCACCCCCGATCGGCCCCCCTCTGAACCCCGTGACCACCACCCCACCCCCAAACCCCCCCTCACCCTCCCTTTAACTTACAGTAAATTGGCCAGGCGAACAGGTCCCAAGCCCATCCACCCGGCAGGCTCGCCATCCTCCGAATGGCGGGCCTTAGGGCCTGATTGGGCCAGGTGCCTAAGGCCCCGCCCACAGGAGGGGCCTTAGGCGCCTGGGCCAACTGGAATTGGTCCAGTCTGGCACTGCTCCTTCTTCTCTCTCCCTCCCACCTACTCCTCCGTTACCTTGCATGCCGGTAAAAACAGCATGCACAGCAGGAAATTGCAGGCAGGTTGCGGCGATGTTTCAGCCATCATCGCACCCTGAAGAAAGCCACAGTATGATGGCTGAAATATCAGTTCTACCTACCCAGATGTGGCGAGACCCGGACAACTGTAACAATCATGACGCCAGCCAGCCACGGAAGCCTAAGAGAACATACAATCCAGAAAAGTCTGCGACATAAGCCCTACTGACTCGGTTATACTCATTAGAATTTCTCAGATATACATTTTTTTTTTTTTCCCGCTATGGAGGCAGAGTTTTAAACTTCATTATGTTTATTCACTTGAAACTGATTCAAATTGGATCCTATTCCCCATTTGAAAGGCTTGGAGGGAAGCCTGACAAATTGTCAGTTATGTAACTTACCTGCAAATGTGCTTCCCAGTATACAGTGCTATAATCTTGAATTAATGTATTTTGTAACTCAAGCGAAACACATCCAGCGCTGTGCCGTGGAACTGAATTGCCGCACTTGGCAGGCACTTGTGAGCTCCAGAGTCCCTTTTTATAGGGAAAGTGACAAGAAGCAGAAACATTATATTCTTTTGTTTGAAAACAATATTGTCACCTGTTAGACAGTCTTACCTTCGGCATATGGCACTTTCTGCCTGAGCAGAGCACATTTCTATAGGCATCTTCATAGCATAAGAACATAAGAATAGACTTACTGGGTCAGCCCAATACTCCGTCTAGCCCAGTAGCTCATCCTCACGGTGGCCAATCCAGGTCCCTAGTACCTGGCCAAAACCCAAGGAGTAGAAACATTCCAGCATCTCAAAGAATAGCAAGATTCCGGAACCCCAATGAGAACAACATTCCAGAGCTGAGATTGTGATGTCATAATGCCTCATTCCACAGTGCCTCAGAGCCAATCCAGGTCCCTAGTACCTGGCCAAAACCCAAAGAGTAGCAGCATTCCAGCATCTCAAAGAATAGCAAGATTCCAGAACCCCAATGAGAGCAACATTCCAGAGCTGAGATTGTGATGTCACAATGCCTCAGAGCCAACCTCATCAGTGATGTTACAATGGCTTGATTGTCCTATACTTGGCAGACATAAGAACAGCCATACTGTGTCAGGTCCAAGGTCCATCAAGCCCAGCAGCCTGTTATCACGGTGGCCAATCCAGGTCACTAGTACCTGGCCAAAACCCAAAGAGTAGCAACATTCCATACTACCGATCCAAGACAACCAGTGGCTTCCTCCGTGTCTTTCTCAATAACAGACTATGAACTTTTCCTCCAGGAAATTGTCCAAACTTTTCTTAAAACCAGCTACATTAACCACTCTTACCACATCCTCTGGCAACGCGTTCCAGATCTTAACTATTCTCTGAGTGAAAAAAAAATTCCTCCTATTGGTTTAAAAAGTATTTCCCTGTAACTTCATCGAGTGTCTCCTAGTCTTTGTAATTTTTGATGAGTGAAAAATCGATCCACTTGTACCTATCTCCCCTCAGCCGACTCTTTTCCAAGCTGAAGAGCCCTAACCTTTTTAGTTTTCCTCATACAAGAGGAGTTCCATCCCCTTTATCATCTTGGTTGCTCTTCTTTGAATCTTTTGTAGTTCCATTATATCTTTCTTGAGATAAAGAGACCAGAATTAAATGTAATACTCAAAGTGAGGTCGCACCATGAAGCGATTCAGAGGCATTATAGCATTCTTAGTCTTGTTAACCATTCCTGTTTTAATAACTCACACAATCCTAACAAGGAAGACCTCTGAATATTCTCTTTTCAGTAAAATAAGAATGTACTTGAGAGTTCTGATTATGGTGCTGGAAAACGTGGACGAGGTAAGGAGTTTCCCATGTACAGTACTCCCCCCAAATTCACGGGGATTCCATTCCAGGAATGCAGTTTTGCGTCTGTCAAAAGGCAGGAGAGGGCAGCTGGGGCGCCGGCGGGTGCAGAAAATCATTCGCGGTATGCTCTGACCGCCTCTTCCTGTTACTAAAGTCAGGCTACACCAATCAGGAGCTGCTTTGACACGCAGCTCCTGATTGGTGTAGCCTAACTTTAGTACAGGAAGAGGCGGTCAGAGCACACTGAATTACTGAGTCTGCAATTTGCGAACTGCGAACTTGCGGTGGAACACTGTACTCCACCTCATGCCATCCATCCCCCTTCTCTTTATACCTTAATTTCACAGGCAAAGAGCAAAAGCCAAGGCATGTTAGACTAGTTACATGTGAATTTCAACAATATGTAAATGGCACAGTTTCATGTCTCAGGGCCACCTAGGATGGGAAGGTCCCTGACCTCCATACCTTGTGGTCAGTTCCTACTTTCGGCTGACTCTCCCATGCCCCCAGTGGGCCAGTGAAAAGGCTGTCCAGCCTCTCTAGGAAGGGGATTAGGGATGTTTCCATCGGAGGTGTGGGTGAGTTGCATTGGAGACTGCGCCAGGCTTGTATGCTCTTCCTTTATAGATAGTTCAGGTTTAAGAAAATGGCAGTGGGGACGCTGGTTTGATCTGATGCAGCAGTTAGGCTTAATGAGTGAATTATTAAACAGAAGGAGGAGGCAGAGTATGTGCCATAAAAGAACAAATGTTTGTGTATTAAACCAAAATGGGCATTGGCATTTTTGAGCTCCTTGTAGATGGGAAGGACGGCATTCCTGTTTGACTTAGAATGACACGCTGGTAATAAGCAGTATGATTGAATAAAAGAGACTTTTCATGACTGGAACAGCTGAACTCAATTACACGCACTGAGCAAGGGTGCGCTTGAATGGGAGGTCCCAGGGTCACAGCAGCTGCCCAATCATGAACAGTAAACCAACACAAATTCTATTAATTGATCCTAATGGACTGTTTAACTCCAGCACTGTACTCATAACAAGACATCAGATTCTTGGTTTCATGTAATTTATTAGCTCTAGTTATTGGGCGGGGAGGGTGATGGAGGATGCTAGTCAAGATTGGCAGGTATGTCTGTTCACGACCAAAATCATCTGGAACTGAGAAGCATTGTCAGATAATTTCCTTCCGTCTACAGGCATCACCTTAGCCTCTAGAGACACGGAGAACCATTTTCAGCTTGGAAAAGAGACAGCTGAGAGGAGATATGATTGAAGTCTACAAAATCCTGAGTGGACTAGAACTTCGTCAAAAATTGCAAAGACTAGGGGACACTCAATGAAGCTACAGGGAAATACTTTTAAAACCAATAGGAAATATTTCTTTCACTCAGAGAATAGTTAAGCTCTAGAACGCATTGCCAAAGGTTGTGGTAAGAGGCTGTGATAGGCAGGAGCACGTTACAGGGCTTCAAAGAAGGTTTGGATAGGTTCCTAGAGGACAAAGGGATTGAGGGGTACAGATAAGAGTAGACGTGGGTTATAGGGATAGGAGTAGAGGTAGGTTATAGAAATAGTCAGGGACCACTGCTCAGGCAATGGGCCTGATAGGCCGCCGCGGGAGCGGATCGCTGGGCGAGATGGACCTCTGGTCTGCCTCAGCGGAGGCAACTTCTTATGTTCTTATGAATAGTGTAGCTGGTTTTAAGAAAGCTTTGTACAATTTCCTGGAGGAAAAGTCCATAGTCTGTTATGGAGACAGACATGGGGGAAGCCACTGCTTACCCTGGATCGGTAGCATGGAATGTTGCTACTCTTTGGGTTTATGGTATAGAACAAAGGGTATACAGGTAGTCATTGACTTACAACCTATTCAAGTTACGACTGTTCGACCTTATGACGTGACTTCCGCTCTCCGAAGTCTCGCAACATAGCTTGATAACATGCGCCCCACATGAGTTGTTTTGGCGATTTCATGCAGTAAAAATGACAACGAAGAGGAAATTGTCTCTGTCCACTCCTCAGCCTTCCAAAAAGGAAAGAAAGGCCATAGATCTGGACACCAAAATGATGATAATAAAACAGTATGAAGGAAGAAAGAAAGTGAATACGATTGCATGTGATCTAAAGCTATCACACTACTGTGTCTACTATTATAAAGGACAAAAATAGAATTTGTGAAGCTGTGTTGCGGTCAACAGTGATTTCGAAGCAATGTACTGGGCCCATCCATGAAATGGAAAAATCGTTAAACATTTTTTTTTGTTTGTTATTGATTTGTTCATTTTCATAATTTTTTAAAACACATTTTTGTCAAGCATGTATTTGCATATGCGATCTCACAGATATTATACACACAATTAGGGAGGTAGGTGAGGTGGGACAGGCATAGGTGATTAAAACCTGAAGTCAGGATGTAGACCTGAAATAATATATACCGATAGATTATAGGAGGTCCTTGTCAGTTTTGTAAAATGTAAGGATGGTCGCACCCCCACAATGTTAGGTTGGAGGGGTTAAGTGAAATGCGCACTGACAGACGCCAGGTCCCAGGTTCAGTTCCCTCACAGATGACTCACCAGAAAGTAGAATAAAGAAGGCATAGCCAGAGGTGTTTGCATAAAGAATATATTATAGAAATAGCCTTACAGAAAAGCAATATTTATAATCATTACAATTAAGCATTACAATTAAATAGAGAGCATAGCAGCTTCCCTGCCTTACAGAGGTCAGAGGCAAAGAGGGACATAGAAGCTTGCAGTTCTAGGAAGCTTCGTGTTCCATAGATAAAGGGAAGGATAGACAGAGAGAGGGAGAGCCAAGACAGAACCAGAGTGCCAAGCAAAGAGCCAAGAGATAGCTAGATAGAAAGAGAGAGAGAGAGAGCCAAGACCCCTCTCATGATAGCTTGATAGAAAAAGAGATAGATATTGATAGAACAGAGAGCAGGCTTTTATACCTTGGAATCTTATTCTGAATAGAGAAAATATTGTATCTCCCAGTATCTTTCTGTTTAGAACTTGCAAACTGTTTGAAACAATGGTTTATTTAATTGACAAAGGAGGGCGTAATACCTGCAAGCATGATGATGGGATTAGGTCTCCGGCTTCTTTGTTTCTTGATCTGTGCACTTGGACCTAAGCACCCTCTTAATCAGACATTAACACCTTTTAGCTAGTCATGATTCAATCAGGGAAACTTAACACAGTCTCCCTGCCTTACAGAGTCTATCTGCATTCCCATGCCAGGGTCAGATTGATATAATTTCCCATAGGCTTTTGCTGACATAAGTAATGCCAACTAAAATGCTGAATGGTAGCGACAGCTAGGCTGACATCTCCCATAATTTTTTTATTTTTATTCTTTGAAATGAGGGCAAGCTTGTGGTACCCTCGCTTACCTCCAACAGTACGTCCCCTGTCTTGCAGAATCTCCAAGCTATGAAGATAGGTTGTATAGTCCGTAAACAGTTCCCATTACGAGTTCAAACCTCTGTCTTAGGTCGTATAGGCCATAATCTGGGTGGGGATCCCAGTATGCTTATATCTTACCCGTCGTTGAGCGAATGAATGGTACATAAGGGATGCAGGAAGCTTTTTCTGGAGGTTCAGGTATAAAGGTACCAAGATGTCATGAGAGAGTATCTAAGATGGGATATGGGATAATATTATATCTGACCCTGGTAATGGTAATGCAATAGGCCATGCCAAATTAAAACCAAATTAGAACCAAATTAGCAAGTGTCAGAGAAGATACTGGAAATACATATATAACTGCCTTAAAAGCTAGAAGGAAGCTTGTGAGATAAAGAAAAGTACATGTGTTTCACTTTACAGCAAAGGAGAATCATAATAATAGATAGCAAAATTTGTACAATAATTAAGATAATGATAGGGTGAATTAAAACATTAAATACATGGTTTGCAGTTGGCGAATACCCAAAGAAAAGTTCCCAAACTGAGACATGAGTGTCTCGTAGCAAATTTTCTACAGTTTGTGCAATCTGTCCATTTTCAAAAGTGATAGTATGATTCACTTCTTTAGAGGTTTTCTTAAGTTGTTCAATGTAAGTAAGGAGTTCAGTAAAGTTCAGCAGCTTTTGAAATGTCTCGTTGCCCATACCAAGAGGTAGTGGATGCACAGCATATGAAATAAAGTCTGGAATGTCCATAGAATAGGTTAAATAGGTGGAATTGTACAGCAAAGCGTTAAGGTGGCTATATCCGATGAACAGGAAACATTGTGTACAGCATGTATGGAAAAGTCTTTGCAGTCAGGGTGCAGGAAGATGAATTAGTCCAGCAGGAACCGGCAGTCTCTTTAAACTGGTGAGATGCACGCTTGAAATGAAATGATGTCTGCACAGGATCTGATGTTTGCACAGGATCTGTTAAGTCACTGGAAACTGATGGTGTTCACCCTTGAGATGAAATGATGTCTGTGCATTCAGGGAGGGATTTGAAAAGAGTCCCGATATCATTCAGCAGCTGTACTCCAGTGTGATCCAAATAAGAGATAGAAAATGGAGGAGAAACCATGTTGCCAGTACTGAATGTATAGAGAGAGAGAGAGAGACAGAGACAGAGACAGAGAGACAGAGAGACCAGTTGCCTGTACTGAATGTATATATAGAGAGATGAATGTATAGAGAGAGAGAGAGAGAGAGAGACAGAGACAGAGACAGAGACAGAGAGACAGAGAGACCAGTTGCCTGTACTGAATGTATATAGAGAGAGAAACCAGGTTGCCTGTACTGAATGCATAGAGAGAGAGAGAGAGAGAGAGAGAGAGAGAGAGAGAGACCAGTTGCCTGTACTGAATATGGCAACATGTAACAATATTAATGCATTTACTTGGTATAGTTATGGCAAAAGACAGACAATATTCAGGTACTTAAGGTTCTTAATCAAACATTCCAAAAAGATATGTTTTTGTGTGCTGCATATAACTATTATGGCAATTCAGAGAGACAATAATTCAGTACTGAATGTATATAAAAAAAAATTATGTCAGAAATGTGTACTGAATCTAATGAGGAGCATAGAATAAACACGGTATAAAGTGAAACCTTTGCTTAAAAATATAACCCCTAACTAAACTAAATTTAGGATATAAAAAGAACATTGTGCAATTGGGCTAGTTAAAAAAATAAAATAAAAATGGGGAAAAGAGCTCTAGAAATGGCCAATCTTATGTTTCCTGGGGTACCCTCTAAACTAAAACAAATAGACAAAAGACAGACCACATGGCACAGACAACAATAAAACACAAATTTTGAGGCGTCCATCTGTCAAGTGTTCAGGGCAGAATTTAACTCTGCAAATAAACACATTGTTATAGAAAAAAAAAAACAGCAAAGATGAACACCTGAGTAGTACAACTAATGCATATCATAACCATCTCATATTCAGAAAAGGCACAAAGCTAATATCTTCTTTGGAACGTCTCTATCTCTGCAGTGATAAAGAGGAACCTTGGAAAACATTAGAAATATCTTTGTGCCAAAATTGGTCTGGGATGGCTATATCTGAACTGCTGCTAAGAAAAAGAAAAAAAAAACATTTCAAATTAGCAGCATCCTCAAGGTCACTTAGAGCAAACTTTGTCCATGTTCCATTCAGGCCGACCTGGACCACATGTCTGCCACCTGGGTCCCACTGCAATCGGAGGAATGGGCACTGCGGTGCAGAAGTCAGGTGCAGGCTAGATTTGTCTTCTTTCGTCTGCACTGTGGTATCCTGGCATTCAGAGGCAAAGGGCACATTCCAAAAATCATTAGTCATGTCTAGGATAGAGAAAAATGCACATTTAGGGTTAAATTTCACAGTAATGTCAGAGCAAGAGGCAGCCACTGGCACTACAGGTTTTGAAATCTTAGTTAGGGCCCGAGAGTGTATAGTGAGCCTAACAGAGCCCTCTGATTTAGCAAATGACCAAGCAGGAGAGCCACATGCTAAAGAGATAGGTCCACTCAGACCCCTCTCCTCCATCTTAGGCACCAGTTCTGTTGCTGGAGGAAGTACTGGATGCTGTGTTTGTGGTTCAGGATCTTTGCCCTCAAACTAAATTTTTGTGTACCTTTTCCCACAGTCTTGTGCCCAAATTGAAAGATCTGCAGCCTCTGAGTGAGTTACACTACGATCATGCTTCTGCACTAGCATGCTACACTGTGTGGCTAACTGCACAGGAATAACCTCATGAACCAAAGGTTTAGAAGCATTTAGAATTCCTGTACCTAATGCAAGACCAGTCACCTCAACTATTTCTTTGCCTGTATTCTCACTCATGCTGGCAGTAGTTTCTACAATGTCTTTCATTTGTTCCTTTTGTGGGATAGACACACACTTTGAAGCTTTGTCATTTAGACCCTGAATCTCACAAATTTCCATATTTTTCTGATCTCCAGTAGGAGGCGCTCTATCTGTGAAACTGATTCCAGCCCCTGTATCAATCAAAGTTAATTTATCCTGACCCTCTATGGTAGTATTAACATTGGGGCTGTCGGAAGTGTCCAAAATCAAAGGTGCAACATACCTCAAGCTGAATTCTGAGTCTGACTTCTTTCCCTTATCCTGTGTCTCCAAAAGTGAGTCCACAGGTAAGTGAAAGGAGTCTGGCTGGGCTGTGAAGGCCTGAGTCACCTTGGCATTCGGATACAGAGAGTCAGGACATCCCTATGGACTAGCACTGTTGTTCCTGGCTGTTAAATCACTTTTTATCCTGTCCAATTCTATCTGCATTGTGTGACGATCCTGTTCCCATTTCATTTTCTCTTTTTCTAATGCTTCTGTCTGTGCTCTGAGCTCATGGAAAGGAATGTAAGTGGAGGCATTTCTGTAACTACCTCTGACATGCCCTCTATGTCCTGTGTGTGGTGTGTTCTTGTATTGGGGTGCTCCCTCAGCACGCCACCTTCTAGCTTCTGAAACTGAAATAATTTGAGCTGGCTGGGTCTTCCACACAGACCCAATCCTGAGCAGTAAAGTGTCAAAAGGCGTAGTTTTAGGGTCCTCCGAGAACAACAGACAGTGTTTAGTAATCTCGGGAGATAATAATTCTAATAGGAATTCTTTATGTTCTCTCTGACCATAATCTGAGGAAATGGGCCAATGTTCATGTTCGTTAAGTACCGCGTTGATTACCCACACTCTATATGCAAACTGCTCTGGTGTATCACTTGGCAGGGGTGAAAGAGTTCTAAGTACTTGCAAAGAGGTGCAGCGAAATAGTTGTTCGATGCCCATCTTTACAAATTGGTATGGATGAACACGAGATCCAAATTTATAATAATGTGGACCCAGGTCTAGGTGCATAAGCTTATCAAAATCTGCATTGTTCCTTTTGTATTTCTCTAAACCCCAGTGAATCAGTATGTCAGTAGCCCATTTGCACCATTCATTTATGTTAAAAGGCATAGGGCCCACTTTCTCCACTATTCTTTCAATGTCACTGTCCTTCATATGTCCCTGCAGCACTATAGTTACTGGAGCTGTATCACTTATAGGGGTACTATTGGTATTGCTCTGGCCTGGTAATGAATTTTCCTCACTTTCGTTTGTCGGTTCTTCTTCCTGTTCTACATCTGTAGCTACTTTACCCTTTCTCTGACCTGCTACAAAAACGGTTTTCTGACTACATGGATTATATGGTGATGGTGGCACAGGTGCAGACGGCAGAATCTGTAAGGAGACAGCATTAGCCTGTCCCTGTGAGGCACATTTTGACTTTAAATACTTTAATTCTGCCTTGGCCTCTCCTAATTGTTCATTTACAGTTAAAAAGGAATTTGTGGCCTGAACAATTTGGGTTCTTAGCATGGATATATTAATTTGTGCCTCATCAAAGTCTTTGGACAGCTGATGGCACTGAGTGTTCAAGTCAGTATTATCTTGTTTTAGGCTAATAATTCCTCTACAGAGGCCTTGAATGAAAAGGCATTTGCATTTATCTGTTTTCTTTCTAAACTCCTGAGAATGAGAAACCATTTGTTTCTGAATATCGTGCCATGTGTGTTCTGGAAAATTACCCTCATATGGACCCCCTTTCTTGTCAAAATATTTGTGTACAATATCTAAGAGTTCTTGAAAATCAAAAGGGTTCATATTTGAGGCTGCAGAAGTCTGCCTTGGTTCGTGGGCAGAGAGAATGGGCTTCTAAATGTCCCTGTCTGTGTGTAGCCTTTGAGATTGAAATGCTCCCACTTATGAAGGAGGGAGACTTTAGTTAATAGGTAGAAAATCGAGGTAAAGCGTGTTAGGCAAGTCATTGGCATAAAATATTACACTTATGCCCACACTTGCCCACACTGGTTAGTACCTGAAATTTACAGGCAGAAGTTTAGCAGGAACAAATATAGCTGCCAGTTCCAGTCCAGTGTGCACTGGGCCTTTCACCAGGGCAGAGACTGACAAGAAATAGAATTAAAAGCACAAGGTAAAAAAAAGTAAAAGTTATTAGTACAGAATGTGGCGTGTCTTAATTGAGTGACTGTTTTCACTTTGAACCCTGCTTTTCTTCAGAGCAGCTCAAATATTCTTACATGCAACACCCTAGCAAGCTTATGATAGCAAATCATACAATGCAAACTGGCACAGGTAAACTACAAAGACTTTTGATAGTAAAATCTCACCAAATATAAAACCCAAAATATTACTGAAACTTTTCACAAGTGTGTCATCCAGTCTAAAACAATTTTAAGGATTCCAGAAGGACTTTTGATTTCTATCTCACTCTGTCTATCAATCAAAAATAGAAATAAAATCTCACCAAGTATAAAACCCCACAATATTACTGGAACTTTTCAACAGTGTGTCATCCAGTCTAATGTACAATCAATCTAAGGGTTTTCCAAGGACTTTTGATTTCTATATCACTCTGTCTATACATAATCCTATTGCACAGTGCATAAAAAGGAGGAGAAAAAAAACTTGAATTCTACTTACCCAAATGAAATCATCAGGAAGGACCGAGAAAGAGCCCCCAAAATATCAGTTTTGTAAAATGTAAGGATGGTCGCACCCCCACAATGTTAGGTTGGAGGGGTTAAGTGAAATGCGCACTGACAGACGCCAGGTCCCAGGTTCAGTTCCCTCACAGATGATTCACCAGAAAGTAGAATAAAGAAGGCATAGCCAGAGGTGTTTGCATAAAGAATATATTATAGAAATAGCCTTACAGAAAAGCAATATTTATAATCATTACAATTAAGCATTACACTTAAATAGAGAGCATAGCAGCTTCCCTGCCTTACAGAGGTCAGAGGCAAAGAGGGACATAGAAGCTTGCAGTTCTAGGAAGCTTCGTATTCCATAGATAAAGGGAAGGATAGACAGAGAGAGGGAGAGCCAAGACAGAACCAGAGTGCCAAGCAAAGAGCCAAGAGATAGCTAGATAGAAAGAGAGAGAGAGAGAGCCAAGACCCCTCTCATGATAGCTTGATAGAAAAAGAGATAGATATTGATAGAACAGAGAGCAGGTTTTTATACCTTGGAATCTTATTCTGAATAGAGAAAATATTGTATCTCCCAGTATCTTTCTGTTTAGAACTTGCAAACTGTTTGAAACAATGGTTTATTTAATTGACAAAGGAGGGCGTAATACCTGCAAGCATGGTGATGGGATTAGGTCTCCGGCTTCTTTGTTTCTTGATCTGTGCACTTGGACCTAAGCACCCTCTTAATCAGACATTAACACCTTTTAGCTAGTCATGATTCAATCAGGGAAACTTAACACAGTCTCCCTGCCTTACAGAGTCTATCTGCATTCCCATGCCAGGGTCAGATTGATATAATTTCCCATAGGCTTTTGCTGACATAAGTAATGCCAACTAAAATGCTGAATGGTAGCGACAGCTAGGCTGACAGTCCTATAATCTGTTTACCCTTGGTTATGATATGCCTGTCCTAAACCCAAAGTAAATTGTTTAGAAAATATAAATGTTTCTTATATTTATTAACAACTTATAATGGAAATAGATATTCTTTAAGATAGGAACAACGAAGTTAGCCTAAGTGAGGCATTTAAGAAAGTTTCTTAATGATTTATTGAAACATCCACAATACAAGTAGTCGTTGACATATGACCGCAATTTGTTCCGACTGCTAGGTCGTAAGTGTATCAGGACGTAAGTCGGCCTATGTTAAATTAAGGCAATTATCATCCTGGCAGTTGTAAAATATGGCCAGGTGATAAATTTCTCTGGGGATACCCTGCACAGGAAAATTTAACAAACAGCTCTCCGCTCTTTTAGGATAAAAGTGAGAAATACACATCCGAAGATTTATCAGGACCTGAGTCCAAAAAACAGCAACGATATTTCTTCCCTTTTATCAACCTCCTGTATGCTTCCTCTCCTCCAGACCTCATTCCCTTCACCAACTTTTTCTTCCTCTCTCCCCTGCCCTTTCTTTCTTTCTCCCTGCCCCCCTTCTTTCTTTCTGTCTTTCTGTCTCCCTGCCCCTTTCTTTCTGTCTGTCTTTGTCTCTCCATGTCCCCTTTCTTTCTGTCTCCCTGTCCCCCCCTTTCTTTCTGTCTCCCTGCCCCCCTTTCTTTCTGTCTCCCTGCTTGCCCCCTTTCTTTCTTTGTCTTTCTTTCTCCCTGCTTCCTGACGTTGGAAAGGAAATTCCGACCAGCCAGGCAGCGATTGGCTGGCCCGGAACTTCCTCTTCGATGCCAGAATTGACATTGGGGGGAGGTTGGTGGGACCGGCACTTCTGCATCCTGTTTACGGTGTCAGGAAGCAGGTAGAACATGAAGGCAACATGAGCCTGGAATGGGCTCCGCAACTGACTCGCGTTTCCTTCGCGATCTACTAGTCGATCGCCATCGACCTTTTGGGCACCCCTGTTCTAGACCATAGGGTTATTTCCCTTTACTCGCATGGACTGCAGAAGAGAACCATTCCAGGTTTTCCACTACGCCTCTAGGGTACTTCACAGGCAAGCTTAGCTCCACCTTTCAGTCAGTCACCAAGCATGAACGGACAGTCACATCTTTAAAGCAGAGGTACCTGTAACGACAGACTAAACAATGTTCTGCTCAAAACAATTAACAGTACCCATAACTGCCAACATCGGCTTCAAAGGAGCTCAGGAACTACTCCCAAAATCGGGTGAACTTATGTACAACTAATTCCCAGCCTCTAAGAGCTGACCAGCCTCCATGATATAAGATGGTAACAGCAAAGGAGGCAGAAATGTAATAATGAAGTCTGAAATCTGAATCTGAACCCTGAAAACAGGCACAGCAAAGACAGAGTGGGGAGTCTAGAATGTCTCACCTATCTACTGGCAAAGATCTTACCAGGGTAAGTACATAATCTCATTTTCCAGTGCAATAGGTGAGACATTCGACCATGGGGGACATACAAAAGCAGTCCCCAAGAGAGTCAGGGTGGGCTTGCTGCACCATCCCTCAAGACCGAGGACATAAAAGCCAAGTCACGCTTGGCAGAAACATCCACTCTATAAAACTTGGCAAACATCGCCACCTTGCAATATCTCCTCAGGAGAAACAGATCGCGCTTCTGCCCACAAAGAAGTCACACTCCTAGTAGAATGCACCTGAACAGAAACAGGAGAATGTTTTCCTACCAAAATGTAAATAGAAGAAACTGCCCTACAGATCCATCGCTTTACCAATTGAGTCAGCACAAAGAGATTGTCAGAAAAGCAAAAATCATCAGTGACCTCCAGGTATAGCAGCAGAGCTCTGCACACATCCAACTGCTTCAGGAGACAATCCTGATGTTTGGAATCTGTCGGCTGAAAAACAGGCAAACACACCTCCGGATTGACATGGAATGCCTACACCACTTTAGTCCGAAGTGAAACTCTCTCCTCCGTAATTCGGAGAAAAGGGTCCCTACAAGACAACGCCTGTAGCTTGGGAACCCTATGGGCAGACGTGATGGCGACCAGAAAAACAGTCTTGATCATAAGAGGCTCAAAAGGAGCTTTGGCAAGGCCCAACAAAACCACATTAAGGTCCCAGGATGGGACCTGCAGAGTTCCTTTCAAGAAACAAGCCACGTCTGGATGCAACACCAACCTGGACCGGCCATTCCGAGCTCGGAAACAAGATAGACTGGCACCGGGACTCTTAAGGATGCCACAGTGAGGCCCTTATCCAGACCAACCTGGAGAAAGGCAAGAACTCGTGACACAGGAGCTGAAAAAAGGTCTACCTGATCCTGGGTACATCAGTGTTGGAAGGTGCTCCTGGCCTTTGCATAGACTGACACTGTGGAAGACTTCTTGGATTTGAGAAGTGTAGCAATCACCAGCTTCAAAAAGCCTTTACGTTCTAAGGCTGCACGCTCAAGAGCCAAGCCGTAAGAGCAAAGCAACCTGGATCTTCTATGGCCATCGGGCCCCGAGTAAGAAGGTCCAAGGAGGCGCTCAGGCGCAGCCCGCAGCCTACTTGCAGTAGCATCAGATCCACGTACTAGGGTCTTCACGACCAGTCAGGAGCCACTAGAATGACTCAGCCTGAATGTATCGAAATTCTCCGAAGAACCCTGCCAATCATTGGCAAGGTGGGAAGACATAGAGAAGAACATCTGGAGGCCACGGCTGTAAGAGGGCATCAATTCCTTCGCTTACAGGCTCAAAACTGCGGCTGAAAAAGTGCGGCACTTTCCTGTTGTTTGAATGGCCATAAGATTGAAGTGGGGTTGTCCCCAACGTTGCACAATCTGCTGAAACGCCAGAGGCAACAGGATCCATTCGCCGGGATCCAGACTCTGAGGACTTAGGAAGTCTGCCTAAACTTTGTCCACTCCGGCTACATGGAATGCAGGCAGTGCCAGGAGATGACATTCCGCCCAAATGAACAGAAGCCTAGCCTCCTGAGCCAGAGGAGAGCTCTTGGTTCCACCTTGTCAATTCACATATGCCACTGCTGTCGCATTGTCGGAAAAAACTCGAACAGCGTGCCCCTCCAGACAATTCTGCAATGCTCAGGGCTAACCGAATGGCCCACAGCGCCAGCCTCTTGATGGACCTCTTCCCCTGTGATGGGGTCCAACAGCCCTGAAGGGGACAACGATTGCAGTGAGCCCCCCCAGCCCTGAAGGCTGGCATCCGTGGTTACCACAATCCAGGAGGCAATCTGTAACAGGACGCCCTTACAGAGTGATTACGAGCGAAGCCATCAGGCCATGCTTGCTCTGGCCTCCAACGTCCATGGCAGAAGCATCTCCAAGGCATCCCGGTGTGGTGCCTACCAAGAAAGCAAAGCATGTTGAAGCAGACACATGTGCGCCCTCGCCCAGGGGACCACATCCAGCGCGGCTACCATGGAGCCCAACACCTGTAAGTAGTCCCACGCTGACGGAGTCTATTTCTTCAACAGAGCTGAAATCTGCGCACAAAGCTTTCATCTGTGAGGTCTGGGCAGGAAACACGACTCTCTGCTGTATCGAACAGAATTCCCAGGTATTCCTGGGACCGCATGGGCAACAGGTGGCTGTTCCGGAAGTTGACAATCCAGCCCAAGGATTCTAGTACCCGGAGCACCTTTTCCACTGTAGAATGCCCCTCGTCCAAAGAGGGCACTCTGATCAACCAGTCATCCAGAAATGGGTGAACTTGCAATCCCATCTTCCTCAAATGAGCTTCAACTACCACCATCACTTTGGTGAACGTCCGGGATGCTGTTGCCAGGCCAAAAGACATTGCCAAAAATTGATAATGCTGACCTAGCACATGAAACCTCAGAAACATGTGGTGAGAAGGAAATACGTGGATGTGCAGGTATGCCTCTGTAAGATCCAAAGAGGCCAGAAACTCCCCAGGAGACACCGCCGCAATGACCGACTTCACGGTCTCCATCCTAAACCGAGGAAACTTGAGGGCTGCATTCACATGTTTCAGATCTGGATTGGTCTCCAATCTACTGACCCTTTCTTGGGCACGATAAACAGAGTATCTGCTTGAGCCCAAAAAAACTGCTTGTCACTGGCTCTATTGCTCGAATATCCAGCAAGCGCTGAACTGTAGCTTGGACTCTGCGCACTTTTTCCTGACCTTCCACAGGAGAGGTCACGAACCAATTGGACAGAGGTTGGTCGAATTCCAGCTTGTAGCCCAATCAAATAATTGCCAAGACCCACTGATCTGTGTTAATGCACATCCAGGTAGGCAGAAAACTCCAATAGCCGACCCCCCTATCTTTTGCTGGCAAGTCGAGTAGGATGGATGGCGGCAGGCTGAATGTCTGTAGTCCGCATATCGACCTCTGAAGCTCCGTGAAGATCTCTGCGATGAGGAGGGAGAAATCTGTTTGTAGTCCTAAAAGATTCTTCTGGAGCCACAAAAAGTTGGACGCCCAGGCCTCTTAGATCTGGCCCACCTATCTTGCAGAGCCTTAGGGCGTCAGTCCATCCCAGCATCCATGTGATCATTTAACCCTATGCCAAACAAAACCGCCCCTTAAAAGGCAGACGAGCCAGGATTGCCTTGGAGGTGGAATCTCCAGCCCACAGCCGAAACCAGAGCATTCGGTGAGCCATTTCTCTCACAAGGTCATATAAGCTATCTGCCAAGTAGTCCGTCCCAGCCATAAGAAGCTGAGGAGGATCTACTGCCTCAGTCTCTAATGTATGCAGCCGAGCCAAACAGGTGCGGGCCACAAATGACATAGCCACAGCAGCTTTGACTCCTAAATTTGCTGTCTCAAAATGTTTCCTGAAGATCACATCCACCCAGCAATCTTGCATATCTTATAATACAACACCCCCATCACCAAGTAGTGAAGTGCAACGAATCACCTGGGCCATCAAGGAATCCACCTTGGGTTGTCCCAGCAGCTGCTGACATTCCTGCGCCAGAGGATACAAACAAGACATGACCCGAGCATTCTGCAAGGGACCTTCCGGAGAGTCAAACTGTTCTGTGACTACAAAACTCAAATCTGGATGCCAGGGAAAAATGCAGATTGGGTGTGCGTACTGCGGAGCTATAGAGAAGAAGAGGAAGGAAGGGGCTTGTCACCCAAGTCCAATAACTAAAATCAAGAAGTGCAGCAACTTTAAACAAGCACACCACAGTCGGGTCTTCCCCAGGATCCGGAGCCCCTAAGGGATCCACTGACCCAGTATCCCAATCCGGATCCTCCAATCCAGGGAACAAACAATCAGCGAGGTCTGGATCTGCCGCTGTAGTTTCCAGCATAGACTGTGAGACAGCTGGAGTGGTATGAGAAACTGACGTCCATGCATAAATACCAGCAATGTGCGATGGCGGAGGGGCAACATCTGAATATCCAACAGCCAGACCCTTTGATTGAAACTCAGACCATAAAAATTTCAGGAACTCCGAGAAGGCAGTTGTACCCTGGGGCATAGAGGCACTCTTAGATGACTCTCACTGGTGCTTCTTAGGCTGCGGAGAATCCGTCTCACGGCAGACAGACAAAGCTGTAGAACCAAGACCACAAAATAAATGTGGCCACCCCATTGGGCTAGCTGAGTATGAAATCACCTGATTCTGTGAAGGGTTGGCTGAACCTATAGTTACTGCTCCTCCCCCCCCCCATAGCGCCACGTGGTGCAAAATGCTCTAAATGTGGCAATTTTATCCCAAATTTGGCATGAATCCACACAAGGAGACCCTAAGGACGCCATTCCAGCAGTTTTCCTGGCAAAAGTTTGAATTTTACAGAAGCAGGGAAAAGTTGAAAAAGTTCATTAAAAATTCAAAATGGCTGAAGGACCTGAATTTACTTCAAAATCGCGCCATAAAACACATTTCTGAAACTTTAAAAATTACAAAAATAATAAATTTCAGTGGAGAAACATAGAGAAACACTAGAAAACCTTCCAAACCCTCAAAATTACAGTTAAGATTGATTTTGGAGATTCTCAGCTCCTACTCACAGTTACAGAGAGACACACAGACAACCTGATTTTTTCCTTCAGCCTTTGCACTGACCCATCTAGAATTCATTACCACGCTGCTGGAAAGTCATCTTTCAAGCTGATCTTCGGGCTGATAGTCAAACACCCCAGCTTGACTATACCTCTACCCCTGCGGATCACCCGATGCGCATCTGGACGGGCAGAGACGCGAAAATGCAGCCATCTTGCTGCGGAAAACTGCTGAGTTTCCTAAGCGCGCTACACAATCTACGCTCTACCCCCCACCCCCGCTTAACAGGGAGTGAGACTAGGTCAGGGAGGGCCCTGAACTCCAAGGAAGATTAAGCAGACTGGCTAACAGGTATCCTGAAGGGATTGGCCTGTCAGCTGCAGACCAAAGTCAGTGATTTCGCAAGCAGGCAGCCTGTTAAAATTGCTTGAAATGCGAACGGGAACAAAACTTCATCGAATTAAAAATAATAAATGTGGGAGAACAGAACTCTAACACCTGCAGCCATGCAGAAGAGAAAGACTGAAGGGTGGAGCTAAGCTTGCCTGTGAAGTACCCTAGAGGCGGAGTGGAAAACCTGGAATGGTTCTCTTCTGCAGTCCATGCAAGTAAAGGGAAATAATCCTATGGTCTAAAACAGTGTTCTTCAATCGCCCAGTCCACAGACCAGTGTCGGTCTGCAAAAAATTCCTGCCGGTCTGTGCAGGGCCAACGAGATCAGTGCGCAAAATTTCTGTCAGTCTGTGCAGGGCCTGTGAGAGCCTCCAACAGTAGCTTCCTCCCCTCCCAGCAGTTTTCAGTACTTGCCTGCAGCAGCAATTCACTTAAGCAGCCTTGGGGCTTTTGCTGAGTCATGGGCCTCTGATGATGCAATTTCCTCTTTCCTCAGGGGCAGCGTGACCCATCAAAGGACCCAAAGCTGCCTAAGTGAATCGCTGCTGTAGGCATGTACTGAGAGCTGCTGGGACAGGAGGGAGGGAGAAGGAGAGATGCTGCTGGGAGGGGAAGAGAGTTACTGTTGGACAGGGGGAGGAGGGAATGGAAAAGGGGTACTGCTAGACAGGGAAGGAGGAAAATAGGAAGAAAACAGCTGGCAGGGAGATTAGAGGAGGGGTAGGGTCAGGGTGGAATGGAAAGAGATGAGGGCAAGGTGAGAGACAGGAATGAGAAAGTAGAGATTGATGCTGGGAAGGGGATCAGCAGAGAAATAAGGAGAGAGAGGGACAAAGATGCTAGATCTGGTGTAGGAGAGATATAAATGAAGAGAGCAGTGAAGCTGGAATGAATCATGTAAAAAGGAGAGAGGGGGCACAGGCTGGATGGAAAGGGGATAGGGGCATAGAAAGAACGCAGATGCCATATGGAAGGGGAAGAGGGCAGACAGTGGATGGAAGGGGCAGATGCTGTACTGAAGAGACAGCAGACGCTGGAAGGAAGAGAGTGAAAAGAAGATGAAAGCAGAAACCAGAGAAAAGGTAGAATAAAATAATTTATTTCTATTTTGTGATTAGAATATATCAGATTTGAAATATGCATCCTGCTAGAGCTGGTGTTAGACATAACTGGGGACTGCAAAGCCCAGGCAGTGCTTCTTTAGCTTCCAGTTGGCTTAGGGCTCTCTCTGAGCAGGGGACAGTTGCCCTAGTTGCACTCCCCTAACACTATTCCTGCCATGTGTGACTGCGGTATTCTGTTAGCATGATATTTCTGTGTAGCATTCTGTAATAATTTGGCTTGTTCAGTTTTCTTGATAGCAGAGGGGATATATGTGAAGGGGAGGGGAGACAGGAGTTTTGTTGGTCCATGCTCTGTATATTTGTATTTATAAAATGACAATTGTACAGAATATTGTTTCTTTTTATACTTTAATAAAATACATTCAATATAAAATCATAACTGAGGCTTTTGTGGATGGGATCAGATGGTTTGCGGGGACTGAGCTCACGGGGACGGGGCGGAATTTTTTAAAAAAATTTCAGTCTTAGTAGTTTGCCGGTCCACAAAATACTTTTATTTCTGCTGGTCTATAGGTGTAAAACGGTTGAAGAACACTAGTCTAGAATGTTTCACCTATTGCACTGGAATTTACAGTTTACTGGTTATAATTTACCCTGGTTATTCTATAGTACAAGTTCTATCCTAATTGACGTACAGACAGTTTATAGGTTGGATTTGCCATAGTTATAATACCAGATTTTACCTGATAAGCTTTCCTTAGGTGACACATAACGGGTTCTGGTACCAATGTATGTGAAGATGTATGTTTTTATTGCATTCTACAGTTGAGGTGTTTAGAGGAGTGGGGTAATAACAATGCTACAGGAAATCAATCTGTCCATTCACTTTGATGCATGTTTCAGCTGCATGTAAATCATTCTGTACGTCACATAACCAATTTACCTTTCCAAACCCCAAATCCAAGTTCAAGGGCTCCTTTTACGAAGGCGCGTTAGCGGTTTAACGCGTGTAATAGCGTGCGCTAAACCGCCAGCTGCGCTAGCCGCTACCGCCTCCTCTTGAGCAGGCGGTAGTTGTACGGCTAGTGCGGGGGTTAGCGCGTGATGAAAAGCCACTTGCGTTAAAACCGCTACCGTGGCTTCGTAAAAGGAGCCCCAAGTTTCCAAATTTTAACGCTTATAAAAAAAAATTTCTAAGCAATTTACATTTTTAAAAAGTTAAGGCAAAAACACATAACCAGACTGATACCTTAGAACTGTTTGTGGTATGGCGGTATATAAAAATAAAGTTATTATTATTATAATCCCTTCGCTCTCCCCACACACAAACTTTAGCTATAGAAGAACTTCACTTGAGAACCAAGAGAATGTGAAAGGGTTATATTTGTAACCCAAATCCATTGTCTATGAGAGAGAGAGGTACCTGAGAGAAATAAAATGATTAGCGGGGGATACTGGCACAGAAACGCACTAGTGTACCGCAGAAAAAATAAGCAAAACATGCCCAAGACATATGTGGCTGATGAAATGTCTCTGTATAGGATAGCAAAAAACAAAAGGAATTGACCCCAAAATATCCACAAAGAAGAAAATCCAGAGAAAACCAAAATAACTCTGTGGAGTGACGATGTTCCCCAAATGGACTTTATTTGAAAGTATCAAAGTTCCAAAGGTACACTAAAATCATCCACATAAAATAATTCCATCCATATAAAAGGAAATCATCCACATAAGAGCCTTAAAGGACCTAGTCCGCTAGGGATACAGGACCCAACACGGTCCGAGTTTCGACAAAAAGTCTTCTTCAGGGGTCCCTGGAGGTCCTATAAAGGTGAGCACGTGGGAAACAATTGTGTGGTGAACCGGAAGCGAGACACTGCTTGCATTTGCAATGGAAAAGCGGACTAGGTCCTTTAAGGCTCTTATGTGGATGATTTACTTTTATGTGGATGGAATTATTTTATGTGGATGATTTTAGTGTACCTTTGGAACTTTGATACTTTCAAATAAAGTCCATTTGGGAACATCGTCACTCCATAGAGTTTTTTTGGTTTTCTCTGTATAGGATAGCGACATCTACTGGCTAGTCTGAAGAAGTACTTTGATTTCTAGTTAGGTACATAAGCAGATAAGGATTGCCATACTGGAACAAAGTCCATCAAGCCCAATATCCTGTTTACAGCAGTGGCCAATCCAGGTCACAAGTACCACACATGATCCCAAAAGAGTAAAATAGATTTCATGCTGCTTATCCCAGGAATATGTTGTGGATTTTCCCAAGTCCATCTTAATATTGATTTATGGACTTTTGCCTCACCAAGCTACTACATTTCTTTGAAGGGGTGAATGACTATGTGGATAAAGGTGAGCCAGTCGATGCTGTGGATTTTCAAAAGGCATCTGACCTTGTGAAAGATTTCTCAGGAAATTAGTAACATCCTAGTTAAGTACTGCTGAATATCAGCAGGTAGCTCCCAAACAAGCAATTTAACCAGGGAGGAGAACTGTAGTGTTCCCTTTGAGCTAAGCAGGTGTCCTCCGACTGCATTGCTGCCAGTGGGATGTGGTGTTTCAATATAGTGTTTACAATTGCTAGGGACAGGCAAGTTCCCTGGAGGTCTGCAAAGCTTGCCTGTCCCTCACTATTGAAAATATGATTCATTCATTTTAATTATTTATATTCCGCATATCCTACAATTCTATGCGGATTACAAATTATTCAGGCACTCAAGCATTTTTCTCTATCTGTCCCAGTGGGCTCACACTCTTTCTAATGTACCTGGGGCACTGGGGGATTAAGTGACTTGCCCAGGGTCACAGGGAACAGTGCGGGATTTGAACCCACAACCCCAGGGTGCTGTAGCTCTAACCACTGCACCACAGCACCCCCCACTGGCAGGACTATAAGTGCAGGACTCCTGCTCAGCTTAGAGAGAATGATATAGCTAATAGGGTATTTGGAAATTTAGTAAATAATTCACATAGTAATAATATTTGGCATCTATTTGCCTACCAATCAATTTATATATTTAATGCCAAATATTATTACTATATGAATTATTTATTAAATTTCCAAATACCCTATTAGCTTTATCATAATTATTTATTGGGTTGAATTTTGAGTATAAAGATCCGTTGTCTATTGTTCAGCTTAGACAGAATGACATGGGGACAGAATTTGTCCCTGTGGATAACTGTGGGAAACCATCCTGTGTCATTCTTTAGTGTCTATCTCAACCTCAGACCTTATGTGAGCCAAGTATAGGATAATGAACCCACTGTGACATCACTGATGAGGTTAGCTCTTAGGCATTGGTGGAATGAGGCATTATGACATCACAATCTCTGCTCTGGATACCAGAGACTGTTATTATCTCAATCTCAGTCCTTCTACAGCAGCATTCTTCAATGCAAGGCTTGAGGGTCAGTGGTTGTGCCCATTCATACTCTGGGTTTTCCTTCTGTTCTTATTGGATGACATGGGGAAGGTTTCCCACGGTTAATTGCAGGGACGGGAACGGAGACAATTTCTGTCCCTGTGCCATTCTCTAGACGTTTTTGGCTGGTTAAATTCCTCTGAATATCAGCCCCACTGATTCTTCAGATAATGCCACTCAGATGCTATTATAGAATTGAGCTCCGCATGCTGTATCTAGGCATATAAATTTGCTGCCTAGAACAGAATTTATTTATTTGGGTTTATAACTCATCCTCCCAGAAGAGCCCAGAACGGGTTACAAGTTTACAAACATAATAAAATATAACAGGGTATAGTAATATAGAGCATGACAGTACATTTTAGATCATGGCATGATATACACTGGACATACAGCCAAAAATAAATTAAAAAAAAAAAAAATAGGACAATACATAGGGGAGCATGATAGTACTCAAAAAGCATAGCAATACACTTCTCCCTCCGTATTCACGGTGGATGCGGGTGGAACATAGCGAATATGGAAAAACCACGAATAATTCTTTATATGTTATTTGCGTTTTTTTGTAACAGCCAGCGTTTTTACTAATGAAACCACGAATAACTACATCTGAAGGGCCGGTAGAGAAGCCAAACCATCCCTATCAGGAATCACTCACCGTGCAAACTGCCCCCAGCTTGTCCAGGAAAGCAAGCACCGAAACTCCGAGCTCCCCGAACCTCTGGTTCCCATAGAAAAGGAGGCAGCACAGGATCAGGAGTTCCGTGCAGC
Source organism: Geotrypetes seraphini (assembly GCF_902459505.1). Classification (NCBI taxonomy): domain Eukaryota; kingdom Metazoa; phylum Chordata; class Amphibia; order Gymnophiona; family Dermophiidae; genus Geotrypetes; species Geotrypetes seraphini. The sequence goes on along the minus strand of NC_047087.1, from coordinate 19,522,700 downwards.
TCATCCTGGCCCCAGCTTCTGTACTGGCACTCATCGGCCTACAGCTAGGGCCAAGGGGAGTCCACCCCAGAGACTGCCTCGCGCTTCTAAGCCCTGCCTGCAAATACTGACGAGCACCTTTTCTGTTCCGAGAGCTCTCCCAGCCCGCCCATAGTCTCCGCCCTGCATTTCCAGTCCTGTCCACAGGCACAACCTTGCGCCGCTAGGCCATTTCCCCAAGACCCATGAGCTACAAATCCCGCCCTGCATGTCAATCCTACATCGCTGCTAGAGCTGCGGAGCAGGCGAAACCAGAACAGCGGCTTCGGCATGCTTCTTTTGTAATTTCCAGTTTTGTTAATTTCCTTGCGCTAATCTGTCTTGTCAAACATAAGGAGAGGTGGAAGGAAAATACGGAGAGAGAAGTGTATTTAATAGGCTATGATAGGACAAGACCTCATACAGTATGGGGTGTGATGTTATGAGTTTGGTATGTCACTGCGATAACTAATAGAGCTTGACAGTACGAAGCATGGTAAGGCGGTACATAACAGAGTACTGCAGTGCATTACAATGCATGACAGGACATGGTATGACAGACAATGCATATAGGAGGAACTTGGCAGGAACACGGTGCATGGCATGGCAGGACAATACATACATGTGGAAGTTACAGGCCGGTAAGTCTGACTTCTGTGGTAAGCAAATTAAAGGAAACACTTTTAAAACAGAGAACAGTCAAGTTTCTGGAATCCTGTGGATTACAGGACCTGAGGCAACATGGATTCACTACTAGAGGTAGGTCTTGTCAGACAAATCTGATCAATTTCTTTGACTGGGTGACCAGAGAATTGGATAGAAGGAATGCACTAGATGTAGTGTATTTAGATTTTAGCAAACTCTTTGACAGTGTTCCACACAGACATCTAATAAATAAACTGAGTGCTCTTGGGATGGGTCCCAAAGTGACGGGCTGGGTCAGGAACTGGTTGAGTGGAAGGCGACAGAGGGTAGTGATCAATGGAGATCGCTCTGAGGAAAGGGATGTTACCAGTGGTGTGCCTCAAGGTTCTGTTCTTGGGCCTGTTCTTTTTAACATTTTTATAAGCGATATTACTGAAGGGTTGTCGGGTAAGATTTACCTCTTTGCGGATGAAACGAAAAACTGCAATAAAGTAGGCATGCTGGATGGTGTGAATTATAGAATGACATGGTGACAAAATTCATCACCGTTCCTGTCCCCGCAGATAACAGCGGGAAACCATCTTCATGTCATTCTTTAAAGAGAGAGGGAAGAATCAGAGTATGAATGGCCACAACCACTGACCCACAAGCTTTGCTTTGAAGAATGCTGGTGTAGAAGGACTGAGGTTGAAATAGACACTAGAAAATGACATGGGTTTATTTCCCGCGGTTATCCACGGGGACGGGAACGGTGATGAATTTTGTCACCGTGTCATTCTCTAGTGTGAATAACATGAAGAAAGACCTGGCGAAGCTTGAAGAATGGTCTAAAATTAGCAGCTAAAATTTAATGCTAAGAAATGCAAGGTCATGCAAAAACCTGAGGGAATGGTGCAGATTAGGGAGTGAAGAGCTTATGTGCACGACAGAAGAGCGGGACTTGGGTGTGATTGTATGTGATGATCTTAAGGTGGCCAAACAGGTTGAAAAGGTGACAGCGAAAGTAAGAAGGTTGCATAGGGAGAGGTATGGCTAGTAGGAAAAAGAAGGTATTGATGCCCCTGTATAAGACTTTGGTGAGACTTTGGTGAGACCTCAAAGAGATATAAGCAGGATGGAGTCGGTCCAGAGGAAAGCTACTAAAATGGTGTCATAAGGCGTATGGGGACAGACTTAAAGATCTCAATCTGTATACTTTGGAGGAAAAGCGGGAGAGGGGAGATATGATAGAGACGTTTAAATACCTTTGTAATGTAAATGCACATAAGTCCAGTATCTTTCATTTGAAAGGAAACTCTGCAATGAGAGGGCAAAGAATGAAGTTAAGAGGTGATAGGCTCCAGAGTAATCAGAGGAAAAACTTTTTTACAGAGAGGGTGATAGATGCATGGAACAGTCTCCCAGAAGAGGTGGTAGAGACAGAGTCTAGGCTCCAGAGTAATCAGAGGAAAAACTTTTTTACAGAAAGGGTGATAGATGCATGGAACAGTCTCCCAGAAGAGGTGGTAGAGACAGAGTCTATGTCTGAATTCAAGAGGACCTGGGTTAAGCACGTGGGATCTCTCGGAGAGAGAAAGAGATAATGGTTACTGCGGATGGGCAGACTGGGTGGGCCATTTGGCCTTTATCTGCCATCATGTTTCTATGAATGATGATATATGTTAGGTATAGTATAGTATGGAATGACTAGCAAAATGTGGAAGTGTCAGCAATGACAGGGCATGACAGTACATGGTATGGTAGAATTGTCCCCCTATCAGTACACCAACCAAAACAGTTTCTGAAGAGAAGAGGAAATTTGGGGGGGAGGGGGGTTGTTGTTTTTTTTGTCAATTCCCAGCAAAAGTAACCTTGTGATTAAAGCAGCAGGTTGAGGGTCAGAGACGTCAGAGTTCAAATTCTGCTGATTCCATTGACATTTGAATTGCCTTATGTAACAATTTGGATTGTAATCCCTTAGGGGCAGGGATCTTGCAGCTCTACTTGAAATTGGATTTGGAAAATTGAGTACTTAAAAAAGGAAGAAAAAAACCCTCATAATTTCACTCTGGAAGAGAAGCATCTTCTTCCTTTGGTTTAGTAACAGCATCAAAAACCAGAGTCTGAAAACGCAGCCCTTCATCTTACCACAGTCTAAGGGCTCCTTTTACTATGCTGCGCTAGCGTTTTTAGCGCGCGCTGAAGATTAGTGCGTGCTAACCCCCGCGCTATGCGGAAAATACTAACGCCAGTTCTACGGAGGCGTTAGCGTGTAGCATGCGCTAAAACCTCTAGCGCAGCTTAGTAAAAGGCGCCCTAAGGCTCCTCCAGCAAAATCTTATCGTTTTCATTTGGAATATCTTTTTCTTTCCATCTGCCCTGGCTTTGTGAATAATTATAGAATTTGGCCCATTTTTATCTCTGCACTGCAGCAGCTTGTTCCTCTTATTGAAATGCAGAAGCATGATTGAATTTCAATAAATGGAAGGTGATCGTATTCTCAGTAATTAGGCTCAGCTGCTTCCTCCTTTTCCTGATTCTTTTTTTTTTTTTTTTATTTAGGGTTTTATGTAGGGTTACCATCAGGGCTCCAGAAAAAGGCGGATGGATTGAGACATCCGGGTTTTACTTTCATTGCTTTCCTTTTTCTGGAGCCATGTGGTAACCCTATTTTTATGACCTCTAGAAACTCAGAGGGACATGAATGTCAGAATTCATGAAATATTAGCTATGTAACATATTCTGGATATATGGGGCAAAAATTTTAACCCTTATTCACTCAAAAACAAGCCCCACACGGACAAACGATACACACACCCAGCAACACTACAAGGCCTTACTTACAACCCACAACATTCACACTCCCCAAAGAGAAAGGGAAAAAGGAAAAAGAAAAGAAGTGGAGAAAAAGGCCTCAGTTCAGCTTCATTGTAGGAATGGAGTTTTTTTGGCCAGATGAAGCTGAACTGAGGCCTTTTTCTCCACTTCTTTTCTTTTTCCTTTTTCCCTTTCGGGAGTGTGAATGTTGTGGGTTGTAAGTAAGGCCTTGTAGTGTTGCTGGGTGTGTGTATCGTTTTGTCTGTGTGGGGCTTGTTTTTGAGTGAATAAGGGATATATTCGGGCCCTAATCCTTAAGTATTTATTTCTAGTGGCAAAAATTTTAACCCCATAATTATTTTCAAAAGTGAATTAAAATCAGCTGCCATCATTTTTCAATCTCTGATTTCAGCTTCCTCTTTAAAACACCATCACTGGCTTTTACAAAAGTATGATAGAAGTTTTTACCATGGGCGGGTGAGGTAAATGCTGCCATGCTCATAGAATTCCTTTTTTTAATATATATATATATTTATTTATAACTTTCATCTTAAATATCAAGCATTATAACTTGTACAGAAAGAAATTAAACCTAGAACATTCTCCAACATTCCAAGTAGGTTGGCTGTTTAACAATTCAAAGTAATAACGAAATCAATAACACAGGTTTAATTTTCTCAAGTCTTCAAATTGGATAACATTTGGTAAGAAACATAAGAAAATACAATAAAAAAATTTGTGGATGATGCAAAGTCATTCAGAGTAGTGAAGATGCGGAAGGATTGCAAAGACCTGCAACATGACAAACACGCTTGAGAAATGGGCCTCGACATGGCAAATGAGGTTTAACATGGATAAGTGTAAGGTGATGCATGTTGATAACAAAAATCTTATACACGAATACAGGATGTCCGTTGCAGTACTCGGAAAGAGCCCCCAGGAAAGAGACTTGGGAGTACTGGTCGACAAGTCGATGAAGTCATCCGCGCAATGTATGGCGACGGCGAAAAGGGTGAACAGAATGCTAGGAATGATTAGGAAAGGGATCACAAACAGATCGGAGAAGGTTATCATGCCGCTGTACCGGGCCATGGTATGCACCCACCTGGAATACTGCATCCAGCACTGGTCGCCATACATGAAGAATGATACAGTACTACTTGAGAGGGTCCAGAGAAGAGCGACTAAAATGGTTAAGGGGCTGGAGGAGTTGCCGTACAGCGAGAGATTAGAGAAACTGGGCCTCTTCTCCCTTGAAAAGAGGAGACTGAGAGGGGACATGATCAAAACATGCAAGATAATGAAGGGAATAGACTTAGTAGATAAAGACAGGTTGTTCACCCTCTCCAAGGTAGAGAGGACGAGAGGTCACTGTATAAAGTTAAAAGGGGATAGATTCCATACAAATGTAAGGAAGTTCTTCTTTACCCAGAGAGTGGTAGAAAACTGGAACGCTCTTCCGGAGGGATTCAAGATAAAGTTAGACAAGTTCCTGCTGAACCAAAACGTACGCAGGTAAAGCTAGTCTCAGTTAGGACATGAGCGGACTGCTAGGCACGATGGACCACTGGTCTGACCCATCAGCGGCAATTCTTATGATCTTATGTGTTTAAGCCCGTTACATTAACGGATGCTAGTAAAGCCTCCTTCCCTCACATGTCCCCTATTTTCAGCCCCAGCTCCAGCTCCAAACCCATTTTTACCCCCCCAGCCCCCTTCTCCCATTTTTTCCCTTTCAGCCCCAGCCCCCTATTCTCACCAGCAGCATTTTCCTCCCCACCCCACTTCCCTGTGCAGTGGCAGCAGAAGCATTTTCCTGTGCAGCAGCATTTTCCTCCCCCACCCCACTTCCCTGTGCAGCAGCACCTCTTCCCTGCTCCCCTTGTCCAGCAGCACCTCTTCCCTGCTCCCCCTGTCCCTCTTCCCTGCTCCCCCGGTCCAGCACACCTTTTCCCTGCTCCCCTTGTCCCTCTTCCCTGCTCCCCCTGTCCAGCAGCATCTCTTCTGTGCTCCCCCTGCCCCTCTTCCTTGCTCCCCCGGTCCAGCAGCACCTCTTCCCTGCTCCCACTGTCCCTCTTCCCTGCTCCCCTGGTCCAGCAGCACCACTTCCCTGCTCCCCCTGTCCAGCAGCACCTCTTCCCTGCTCCCCCGATCCAGCAGCACCTCTTCCCTGCTCCCTCTGTCCCTCTTCCTTGCTCTCCCGGTCTAGCAGCACCTCTTCCCTGCTCCCCCTGTCCAGCAGCACCTCTTCCCTGCTCCCCCTGTCCCTCTTCCTTGCTCCCCCGGTCCAGCAGCACCTCTTCCCTGCTACCACTGTCCCTCTTCCCTGCTCCCCTGGTCCAGCAGCACCACTTCCCTGCTCCTCCTGTCCCTCTTCCCTGCTCCTCCGATCCAGCAGCACCTCTTCCCTGCTCCCCCGTCCAGCAGCACCTCTTCCCTGCTTCCCCTGTCCCTCTTCCTTGCTCCCCCGATCCAGCAGAACCTCTTCCCTGCTTCCCCGGTCCAGCAGTACCTCTTCCCTGCTCCCCCTGTCCCTCTTCCTTGCTCCCCCGATCCAGTAGCACCTCTTCCCTGCTCCCCCTCACTGCGTTCCATACTTTGTCCCACCCCCACCCTCAGAAGCCAGCCTGCCTGCCATCCCCCTGTGCAGTAGAACCCTCTCCCCCCCACCACTATCGCCGCGTGCAGCCGACCCCACTGATCCTCCCATCGCGAGCCGACCATCAAACCACCCGGCTCCAGCAGCAGCCGCATCACACTAAAGATGTCATCAGAAATGCGGCAGAGGAAATCAGAGCATGGGAAGGCCGCAAAGCAGCGTCTTTAGTGTGATGTGGCCGCTGCTGGAGCCAGGAGGTTTGTGCGTCTCGTGGTGACAGGGTCAATGGGGGTTCGTGTGCGCCGGGGAGGGATGCATCGGAGGTGGGGTTGGGTGACGACGGCAGCAAACTGCTTAGACAAAATTGCTGGAAAGCAAGGAGGGCCGCATTTTAAAATTTCTCTGCCGGCAAGTGGCACAGGTTGCAAGCGTATGGGGCTGTAGTAAGTTGTGTTGGGCTGTTGTGTGGTGTTGTAGTAAGTGCGCATGCGCACTCTTGCCGGCCACGGACCTACGGATCTTGGAACACACCGGTAAGAGTGCACATGCGCGCTTAGGGTTTTATTATAGTAGATACTTGCAGGGGTGCCGCAAGTAAAAAGTAGCCCCCAAAGCTAAGACTCCTGGCTTAAGTAAAAGAAAATTACGCCTGCGCTTCTGCGTCTCACGTGATAAATCGGGAAACATCTGTATTTTATAACCAATACATTTTTTCTCAGAATTCATGCCTTATCTGGTTGAAGAGCTACTGATTTTATTAATGTTGCTGGAGTCGCAATTTCTTTATCTGATGTCTCAAGAAGAGCTGAGGAATCCATTACTTCTTGATTACTAGACCTTTGATGTTGAGCTTGAATACTAGAAGGTAGATAATAAGCCTGAGAGAGTGGAGGTAGAAGTTCCTCCAAAGACTCCCAGAACTTCCTGAAAATATCTTTTAATCATTTCTCTGGGGGTCACCATAGCGACCCTAGGAAAATTTATCAACCTTAGGTTATAACTCCGTGCAGTATTCTCTAAAGTTTCAATGTTCCTCCTAAGATTTACATTGTCTTTAATTAAGGTCTCTTGGATCTGTTTGAAGGAAATTAAATCTTGTTCAGCTTTCTGAATGCTGGATTTAGAGCCAATCAATTCTGTCTTTATATCTTTCAAGTCTCTTGTATGCTCAGTCTGCTTCCCTTCTATATAGTGAAAATGGGGATTTATGGCTTTACCAAAGTTAGCGACAAGATCCCAGAGTGCCTCTAGAATCACTTCTGAGGGTTTGTTAATAAGAATTTGTTCCTGACCGGTGAAAATGTGCTCACCATTTGAAGAAACCTCTTGCCTCTCTTCCAACTGGACTTCTCCTGTACCCACAGATGGAACTGCCACCGGTTCCATGGTTGGGCTCTCCCGATGAAGTGCCCCCACTTCCAGGCTCTCCGATGCTGCTAAACTTGCTTAAGGGGACGGAAACAACCCTCCCTCTGGGGTTTCTTTACTCCTTGGAGAGCTTGTAATCCAGGGCTGCGGGGGCGGAGCTCGGGCATCGGGGCTGAGAGTTGTATCTGGCCCAAAGAGAGCTGCAGTGGTCCTGCCCATTCGCAGCGCATCAAGCGGACTACCGCCGACATTCCTGGCACATTTTGCATTCACCTTAGGAGATCGTCTAAAGTGCCGACAGAGACTCCGGTGTGCTGCGAGACAGCAGTGGTTCTCCGGCCACGTCGCTTTGGCATTTCAGGTAGGAAAAGCACAGTTACTTACCATAACAGGTGTTATCCAGGGACAGCAGGCATATATTCTCACATGTGGATGACGTCATCTACGGAGCCCCGATGCGGACAGCATTTCAAGCAAACTTGATTGAAGACTCAAGCTTGCTGTGCTGCATCACGCATGCGTGCCTCCTGCTCCACTAGAGGGCGCATCCCCTCCTCATGGTCTCCAGTTCACATATCCAGCAAAGAAGCCAACCCCGGGGAGGTGGGCGGGTTGTGAGAATATATACCTGCTGTCCCTGGATAACACCTGTTACGGTAAGTAACTGTGCTTTATCCCAGGACAAGCAGGCATGATATTCTCACATGTGGGTGACCTCCAAGCTAATGAAAAAGGGGCGGAGGGAAGTTGGCAATTTAAGAAAACAGATTACGTAAAACCGATTGGCCAAACGGCCATCGCTCCTGGACAGTGTATCCAGGCAGTAGTGGGAAGTGAAAGTATGAACCGAAGACCACGTGGCAGTCTTGCAGATATCCTCAATAGGCGTAGACCTGAGGAAAGCTACCGAAGCTGCCATTGCTCGGACTTTATGCCCCATAACTCGACCATGCAGCGTGAGACCAGCCTGAGCGTAGCAGAAAGAAATACAAGCGGCCAACCAGTTGGACAGGGTGCGCTTGGAAACTGGGCGCCCCAGCTTGTTAGGGTCAAAGGACAAAAACAATTGGGGAACCGTCCGATGAGACTGAGTGCGTTGAAGGTAAAAGGCCAACGCCCTCTTGCAGTCAAGAGTGTGGAGCGCCACCTCTCCAGGATGAGAGTGGGGCTTGAGAAAGAAGACAGGCAGAACAATGGACTGGTTGAGATGAAAATCAGACACCACCTTAGGTAAAAACTTAGGGTGAGTGCGGAGAACCACTTTGTCATGATGGAATACAGTGAAAGGTGGGTCCGCCACCAAAGCCTGCAGCTCACTAACTCTTTGAGCAGATATGAGCGCGAGTAGGAAGATCACCTTCCAAGTGAGAAACTTAAGATGACACTTATCCATAGGCTCAAATGGGGGTTTCATCAGTTGAGCCAGAACCACATTAAGATCCCAAACCACAAGAGGAGGTTTGAGGGGAGGATGAACATTCAAAAGGCCCTTCATGAAACGAGAAACCAAGGGATGGAGAGAAAGAGCCTTCCCTTCCAGGGGCTGATGAAAGGCAGCAATCGCACTAAGATGCACTCGAATGGAATTGGTCTTCAGGCCAGAGTGAGATAAATGAAGCAAATACTCCAGAACCAAAGACACAGGGACCGACACCGGGTCCTGGCGGTGAGAGGAGCACCAGGACGAGAATCTAGTCCACTTCTGGGAATAGCAGAGTCTAGTCGAGACTTTCCGAGAAGCCTCCAACACCTCCCTGACCGACTGGGATACCGGGAGAGAAGTCAGGGGGAAAGAAACCAAGCAGTCAGATGAAGAGACTGAAGATTGGGATGTAACAGTGAACCCCGACTCTGAGATAGCAGAGAGGGAAAAACAGGCAGAAGTAGAGGTTCCCTGACACTGAGTTGAAGTAGTAGGGAAAACCAAGGCTGGCGGGGCCACCGAGGAGCGATCAAGATCAGAGTGGCCCTCACCGACTTCAAATGAACCAGCGTCCTCAGAATCAGAGGAAAGGGTGGGAATGCGTAGAGGAACTTCCCCTCCCAATCGAGGAGGAAGGCATCGGCCTCGAGACGGGCCGGGGAGTATATCCTGGAACAGAAGAGAGGCAGTTTTTGATTGTCGGGGGAGGCGAACAGATCTATCTGGGGAATCCCCCATGTGTCGAACACCTGTCGCAGGACCTGAGAATGCAGGGACCACTCGTATGGCTGGAGGAGGCGGCTGAGCCTGTCCGCCAGACAGTTTTGTTCTCCCTGAATGTAAACCGCGCGAAGGAAGATGTTTTGGGAGACCACCCATTCCCAGAGACGCAGAGCTTCTTGGCAGAGGGACCATGATCCGGCCCTCCCTGTTTGTTTACGTAGTACATCGCCTCCTGGTTGTCCGTACGGACGAGAACCACCCGGTCTTGAAGCAGGTGTTGAAAAGCCACTGCGGCGAGGTAAATGGCCCGAAGTTCCAGCACGTTGATGTGGCAGCGACGATCCTCTGTTGACCACAGACCTTGAGTGCAGAGGCCGTCCACATGAGCCCCCCAAGCATACTCCGACGAGTCCGTGGTTAGGACCTTGTGGTGTGGAGGGGCTAGAAAGAGCAAACCCTTGGAAAGATTCGAAGAGTCGGCCCACCAACGGAGCGATTTTTGCAAGGAAGGAGTCACTGTCACGGGCCGGTTGATCGGGTCCCGATCCTGACACCACTGTGAGGCCAAAGTCCACTGCGGTAACCGCAGATGAAGACGGGCAAGCGGCGTGACGTGGACGGTAGAGAGCATATGCCCGAGAAGCGTCATCATTTGTCGCGCCGAGACAGAGGTCGACCTCGAGATCCGTCAGCTCAGATTTACCAGCGCCTCCAGACGCTGGGGAGGGAGGAAGGAACGAAGACGGACCGTGTCCAGCACGGCCCCGATGAACTGTAAGGACTGAGAGGGGCACAGCTGGGATTTTGGAAAGTTTACCTCGAACCCCAGACTCTGAAGAGAAGTAATAGTCTGTCAGGTCGCTGAGATAACCCCCTCCCTGGTCGGGGCTTTGATCAACCAATCGTCCAGGTAGGGGAATACTTGCAGACCCTGTGAGCGCAAGGCAGCCGCGACCACTACAAGGCACTTCGTGAAGACCCGGGGGGACGAGGACAGGCCGAAGGGGAGGACCCGATATTGCAGATGGAGATCTCCCACCTGAAAGCGCAGGTACCTGCGACAAGCAGGGTGCACCGGAACATGGGTGTAGGCCTCCTGCAGATCGAGGGAGCAGAGCCAATCGCCCTCGTTGATCAGGGGGTAAAGAATTGGAAGAGAAAGCATCCGAAACTTTTCTCGTACTAGAAACTTGTTCAGGCGCCTTAAGTCCAGGATCGGGTGCAGGTCTCCCGTCTTCTTCAGTACCAGGAAGTAACGGGAGTAAAACCCTTGGCCCCTCTGGTTTTGGGGGACAGGTTCTACCGCCCGCAGGCGTAGGAGATCCTGTGCCTCGGAGAGGAGGAGGGACAACTGCGCTCGATTGGGGGGACATGCCCTTGGTGGGCTGTCGGGAGGAACCTCTCGAAAGTTGAGTGAGTATCCTGATGAGATCACGCCAAGGATCCATGAGTCCGACGTTATGGCTTCCCAGCGAGGGTAATAGGCTTGTAGGCGTCCCCCGATGGGAAGGAGGCCAGGCGGAGGTGCGGAGGGGGCCTCGAGTAGCGAGGTTCTCACTCAGACCCTCGATCCGACACCGGGGATGCGCTATGGAAGCCGGGGTCGAGGACCTGCGTCGCCTCGAGGAGCCCCTCGGGGACGCCGCCGGGGTAAGGGGCACCGACCGATGTCGGGTCGGAGACCTCTCCCCGAACTCCCTCGGCGAAAGCCTAGAGCCTCGGACCGGAGCCCCGGTCCGAGGGGGAGTCAGTAACAGCTTGGGGTTAGCGAGAGACAGCTCAGTAACCCGTAGAGGTCCCCCCCGATCGAGTCGAGGGTGAGCGGCCTCGGGTCGGTGGTGAACTCCGGGCCTTTTTGGAAAGTCGGCGGCCCGAGGAGTCGAGGGGCTTCGATCTGCGTTTCGCCCCGCGCAGCTCCGCCGGGGACGAACGCCTCGAGTGCCTCGGAGAGGAATCTGAGGAAGAAGAGAGGCGGCGGAAACGGCACACTTTTTCCTGAGGGATCTCGACTCGGGGCTCAGGCTGATCCGGCACATGCGAGGTCGAGGTCGGGGCCGGTTGAAGGTGAGCCAAGGCAGCCGATAGCTCTGTTGTGATCATTGCTCGGAGCATATCCTGGAACACCGGCACAGACAGCATCGATGGCATGTCCGAGGCCGCGGTGCACTCCACCGAGGGCGATCTCAATTTTGAGCATTCCCGAGTGGTGGAGGCATGTCCAGAGGTCTTCGAGGGCTTCGCCGGGGCCGTGAGTAAGGAACTCGCCCCTTGCCCAGCCATTGTCCCCGAGGTTGGCTTCTTCGAAGGCATGGAACCTGAGGAAGGAAGAGGGGACTTACCCGGAGCCGAAGATTTTTGAGAACTCGGGGTCTTCGAGGTCGAGTCCCGAGGCGGGGCCGAGGTACCCGAGGCCGAGGTCAAGGCCGGGGCCGACCTCGAGGCCGAGGTCGAGGGTTGGTCGGAAGCAAACAGGTCCGCCATGCGGGCCCTTCGTCGGCGGAGCACCCGGTGTTGGAAGGTTGCGCACCGGGGGCAAGTTTCTGTCGGATGATCGGCCCCCAGGCAAAGGATGCACCAGCGATGCGGGTCTGTGATGGATAATAGACGCTCGCACCTGGTGCACTGTTAAAGCCAGTAACAGGCCAGGACATAGAAAAAATCAGGCGACTGCGGCCTAGCAGGCCACGCGGCCGCGACGACCCGGGGGCCCCCAGGTCGTGAACGAAGCGCGTTAAACACGATGAGCAGGAAAAAAATTTTAACTATAAACACAGCGACTTTTTAAACTATAAAAAAACAATAAAATTACAATAAATCGCGGTGCAAAGAAGGCACTTGGGGCAGAGCTAGGAAAAAACGAGTCTTCTTAGCACTGCGGAAAAAATTGAACTGGAGACCACGAGGAGGGGATGTGCCCTCTAGTGGAGCAAGAGGCACACATGCGTGATGCAGCACAGCAAGCTTGAGTCTTCAATCAAGTTTGCTTGAAATGCTGTCCGCATCGGGGCTCCATAGATGACATCACCCACATGTGAGAATATCATGCCTGCTTGTCCTGGGATAAGAAAATTTTTCACTACCGCGAAATATTTTCTTAGTGAAAATGAGAAAACTCCCAAGGCGTGTTACTCAGCTAATCAAGCCTGCGGCCATCTTGGATCCTATGTGTTTCTATGTTAAGTCTACAATCGCTCATAGAATTCCCATGAGCACCAGAGCCTTTACCTCGCCTGCCCACTGTAGAAACCTCTATTGCAGCTTTATAAAAGGAGTGCCATGTGAGGTTAGTCTTATGTCTCTGTCTTGCATAGGGTTATCCTCTTTAAAAAACAAAGCCATCTTGTCCTGCCCTGCTCCACCCCATGAACCTCATGTCTCCTTCCATGAGCTTGGGGCCATGTCTGGAGGAAGACCTCCATGCATGACCGCACACCAGCATGATGACATCATCACATCAATGTCCATGCATGAGCAGAGGCCATCCGGATGTGGCCCCAAGCTCATGACCTCCCAAAACCCAGACAAATTGCCGGGTTTTGGAAATCCCTCCGGGCATCCAGACTAGGGTTAGCAGAAGTCCAGGCGTCCGGACGGCTTTTCAAAACCTGGCACTTTGTCTGGGTTTTGAAAAGCTTCCAGCTCGGAACCACATCAGAAGGGCATCTTCTGCATGTCACGTGCATGCCTGCATGTCACGTGCATGCCTGCATGTATGTATGCGGTCATTGTGTCACACCTGCGAATGCGCAGATGCCCTCCCCATGCGGCTCCTAGCATAAGAACCGGTCGAGGAGGGCATGGCTTGGAGGCAAGACTGGGGCGGAAGGGGACAGCACTTGGCGGAACATGGTGGGTCTGAGTGGAACTGGGCGGGCCTAGGGATGGGACCATGGAGCCGGATTTTACAATAGTAAAATGTGGTAACCCTAACCCCCAACAATCCTTTCTAGAGGACTGTCCGGGTTTTCCCGGACATCTTGTAACCCTAGTCTTGCACATCCTGCAAAGTAAAGCCACCAAGGAAGCTGTTTATTGACTTTCAGTTGACAAACAGCTTGAAGATGCAAACAGATAAATCCTCTAGATCTTCTCTGAATACGATAATGCAAAAGATTGCATTGTTAGGCACATACCAGCTGATATTCAGTGCTATTTAGTCGTTAGGAATGGCTCCCTGCTGGCCAAATACCACAAAGCCAGCTATCTGCTAATATTCAGCGGGAGGTGGTCAGCTATCTCCCACTAAATATCCCTTTCAGCGAATTGACTGGTGACTGGCTATGTAATGCGACATAGCCTGTCACCGCCAATATTATTGGCTTGCCAGCTAAGTTCAGTAGCCAGATAGAGTGGTCTAAAAATCAGGTCTCTCTTTGGCCATAGGACTTAGCTTGTCATCTGATAACTATCGGCTTAGCCGAATTTCCAGTTTTGCCACCAATCATGGGAAATTGCCAGCCATCTCCCAAAATCTAAATATCAGCCCCATAATTCCTGTGGTTCATTCCCCACACAGTTCCATGGAAAGACACAAGACCCGATGCCCATAGCTCAGACAGCATGGTAATTAATACCGTGTTGGGAGTGATTTTTATTTATCAGGTGATGCTCAGCACAAATAGCATGCAAATCATATGCATGCTATTTGTGCAGAGTAGCCTGGTTAAAGAGGGTAGGAACTGTGACCGGCGCCTGCACAGAAGAGAAAATCAGTAGCCGCTGCTCTTCCTCTGCCCTGTTAATGGTGGCTCTAGAGCCATGATAATCTGAGTCGGTAGAGGGAGAGGAGAGACTGCCAGCTCAGCTGCAGGCTTGTTTTTCTTAGGGGGGGGGGCTGTTGTGTGTGTATGTGTCATGTGCACACAGGCACAAACAGCTACCAGTACATCCTGACCCGCTCGAAAATTATGCTCACAGAAAGTAGGCGTTCCGGGATTGTTGGTTTTTTTTCAAGACATGTGTGTATTATTTTTTTCATTTTTAACTTGTTTTTAAACATCTCGGAATTAAGCACAACTGCTCATTCAATCACTAGTGCAAAAACCATGTCCAAATAAACACGTTAGCTGACATGGAGGCTTGCTTCGGAGCGTGCGTAAATGCTGACATCCAGTTAAGTATATATGTACTGCCATTCCGAAATCAAAAAATCTTGCAAATTTTCTGTCCCGCTTTCAAAGTGTCTCTGCTGAAGATCTGCATGGGTAAATAGCAGTATTTTAAAATAGCTATTTACATGCACTGATTATTTACACACAACATTTACATAAATAAAAGCTATACAGGACTTTTAAAATGACATTCTATATATCACAAATATGTTGTGTAGTACATACATCAAGGTTGAGGTCTCCTTGGGTCTCCAATGAAATAGTTTCTACCTCTTCTTTATTCACTTCAGTAACTAGTGCTCCTTGAATGGACATCATTTTTGGTACCTCCTTTTTAGTAGAAATGAAGTCTGGGTTGGTTTCATTGTTTGCTATATCTTTGCTTGATGTTTCACCTAATTTCTCTTTATTGGCATTCATGTTTTTCTTTACAAAAGCCTGGATTTTTGGTTCTCCTTTATTCTGCTCATTTTGACTTGGATTTTCTTCAGTACCATCAGTTGCATTGTTATTTAACACAGGAAATGTTCCTCTTTCTTCCACCTTCATTTTGCGTTTTTTCTCTTCAGCTTGTCGCCTGATCTCCATCAAAGCATTAATACTCTTCTGGATCTCTTTTCTTTCTCTTGTTTCCCACTTCTCCATTTCTTCTTTCTCAGCTTCTCGACCACCTCTGGCCCATGCTTCTGCACATGCTCTGTCTTTAGGAAATACTGGCCTATCATCCAAGTAAGTTAGGTGATTTAATCGAAGAATTAATGTTTTTCTGTAATTTGAAATTTTCCTGGTTACTTCATTTCCCATTAGACTGAGAACATGCAAACGAGGCATCACTTCTAGAATATTTAGAATATTAGGATCATCCAGCCTGTTGTGTGAAAGGTCTAAGACGCAGATACTTGGGCATTCTTTCAAGTGTTCTATATCTTTCATGGTACTTAATTTATTATGGGCAATTTGAAGAGTGTTCAAAACTGTCAGGCAGGACAGATTTTCAATGGTCCTGATATAGTTATTGCTGAGGTTAAGAGAATCCAGTTTGGGGAGCGGTTCCAGATTCTCGATTTTAGAAAGAAGATTTTGCTGCATGAAGAGGCAGCGCAGTTCCGACTGGGCTTCTAGGTTCTCAATCTTCTGCAGCCCATTACACTCGAGCCAGAGACACTTCAGTCCAGTATATTCTTCAAGGTTCTCGATTCGAGCAAAACCTTTGAAATGCAAGTAAAGGGTGTCATTCAGATAGGGAGTCACGTACAACCTCTGCTGTTTGCAGTGGTCTCGCAGGAACTTTTTCGTCATCCTCGGCCCCCTCTCCTCCACTTCCTTTCTGTCACCGCTTTCTTTGAGGTTCTGCTCTTGGCTCGCTTCCTTTCTCGTGCCCTCGTGTTTCAAAGGTTCCGTTTGCTTTCCGTTCACCAACTCCCCTGGTTTCTCGTTCATTTCCCCGTCTGCAGGTCCCTCTCGCTCGGGTTTTGATTGCATTGCTACAACTGTTAGCTTCCGACGCTTTTCAGGTAACCATGACGACTAGGAAGTTCCGGAGCGTTCGATTTTGAGCATTACACGGAACGCTCATCTTCCATGTAATGTTCAAAATCGAGCGCTCCGGAACTTCCTGGTCGCCATGGTTACAGAAAAAGCGTCAAATTCGTTACGTTCGGAAGCAACGCATTGCAAGGCGCTCAGGAGTATTCCATACGATGCTCAAAACGGAACGCCCCGGAAGTTCCGGTTGTCATGGTTACAGAAAAAGCGTCAAAGTTCGTTACGTTCGGAAGCAACGCTTTGCAAGGCGCTCAGGAGTATTCCATACGATGCTCAAAACGGAACGCCCCGGAAGTTCCGGTTGTCATGGTTACAGAAAAAGCGTCAAAGTTAGTTACGTTCGGAAGCAACGCATTGCAAGGCGCTCAGGAGTATTCCGTGTGATGCTCAGAATGGACCGGAACTTCCTGGTCGTCATGGTTACAGGAAAAGCGTCGGAAGCTAACAGTTGTAGCAATGCAATCAAAACCCGAGCGAGAGGGACCTGCAGACGGGGAAATGAACGAGAAACCAGGGGAGTTGGTGAACGGAAAGCAAACGGAACCTTTGAAACACGAGGGCACGAGAAAGGAAGCGAGCCAAGAGCAGAACCTCAAAGAAAGCGGTGACAGAAAGGAAGTGGAGGAGAGGGGGCCGAGGATGACGAAAAAGTTCCTGCGAGACCACTGCAAACAGCAGAGGTTGTACGTGACTCCCTATCTGAATGACACCCTTTACTTGCATTTCAAAGGTTTTGCTCGAATCGAGAACCTTGAAGAATATACTGGACTGAAGTGTCTCTGGCTCGAGTGTAATGGGCTGCAGAAGATTGAGAACCTAGAAGCCCAGTCGGAACTGCGCTGCCTCTTCATGCAGCAAAATCTTCTTTCTAAAATCGAGAATCTGGAACCGCTCCCCAAACTGGATTCTCTTAACCTCAGCAATAACTATATCGGGACCATTGAAAATCTGTCCTGCCTGACAGTTTTGAACACTCTTCAAATTGCCCATAATAAATTAAGTACCATGAAAGATATAGAACACTTGAAAGAATGCCCAAGTATCTGCGTCTTAGACCTTTCACACAACAGGCTGGATGATCCTAATATTCTAAATATTCTAGAAGTGATGCCTCGTTTGCATGTTCTCAGTCTAATGGGAAATGAAGTAACCAGGAAAATTTCAAATTACAGAAAAACATTAATTCTTCGATTAAATCACCTAACTTACTTGGATGATAGGCCAGTATTTCCTAAAGACAGAGCATGTGCAGAAGCATGGGCCAGAGGTGGTCGAGAAGCTGAGAAAGAAGAAATGGAGAAGTGGGAAACTAGAGAAAGAAAAGAGATCCAGAAGAGTTTTGATGCTTTGATGGAGATCAGGCGACAAGCTGAAGAGAAAAAACGCAAAATGAAGGTGGAAGAAAGAGGAACATTTCCTGTGTTAAATAACAATGCAACTGATGGTACTGAAGAAAATCCAAATCATAATGAGCAAAATGAAAGAAAACAAAGCATCCAGGCTTTTGTAAAGAAATACATGAATGCCGATGAAGAGAAATTAGGTGAAATATCAAGCAAAGATACAGCAAAAAATGAAACTAACCCAGACTTCATTTCTACTAAAAAGGAGATACCAAAGATGATGTCCGTTGAAGGAGCACTAGTTACTGAACTGAATAAAGAAGAGGTAGAAACTATTTCATTGGAGACCCAAAGAGACCTCAACACTGTTGTATTATGATATACTAGTCTTTAAACCCGTTACATTAACGGGTGCTATAATAGATGTCTTTCTTTCTTTCTGTCTCTCTCTCTCCTTGGCCGCTGTCTGCCTGTCTTTTTTCTTTCTGTCTCTTTTTTCGGCTGTCCCTGCTCCCCCTGTCCAGCAGCAGCCCATCTCCCTTTATTTTACCTCCCCCCTGTCCAGCAATACCTCATCCCTGCTCCCCCTGTCCAGCAGTAGGCCTTCTCCCTTCCTTTTACCTCCCCCCCCTGTCCAGCAGCACCCCTTACCTGATCCCCCAGTGCAGTAATACACTTTCTCCTTTCCCTGCTCCCCCTGTCCAGCATCTGGTAGCCTGAAGAGGGCTGGCCTAGCAAATGCCCCGCGGCTGCTGCGTTTGCTGGTCCGGGGGTGAGAAGAGGCGTCCCGGCAGCGCAGGAGTCAAACTGCCACCACTGCTGAAATGGCTGCATGTGCAGCAAGTCGCTGCACGTGCTGCAAATAGAACACGGCATGGAAGCAGAAATCACGGTGGCAGGGATCACGCCGTGTCAACTGCGCATGCGCGGGTAAGGGTTTTATTATAGAGGATGGAATGTCATTTTAAAAGTCCTGTATGGCTTTTATTTATGTAAATGTGTGTAAATAATCAGTGCATGTAAATAGCTATTTTAAAATACTGCTATTTACCCATGCTGATCTTCAGCAGAGACACTTTGCAAGTGGGACAGAAAATTTGCAAGATTTTTTTATTTCGGAATGGCAATACATATATACTTAACTGGATGTCAGCATTTACGCACGCTCCGAAGCAAGCCTACATGTCAGCTAACTTGTTTATTTGGACATGGTTTTTGCACTAGTGATTGAATGAGCAGTTGTGCTTAATTCTGTGATGTTTAAAAACAAGTTAAAAATGAAAAAAAAAAAAAATGCACGCATCTTGAAAAAAAACCAACAAAAAAAATGGAACGCCTACTTTCTGTAAACATAATTTTCCAGCTGTGCCCATGTTAGCCTCCCCCCCCCCCCAACAAAAACAAGCCTGCAGCTGAGCTGGCAGTCTCTGCTGTCCCTTTACCGACTCAGCTGATTATGGCTCTGGAGCCACCATTAACAGGATAGAGGAGGAGCAGCGGCTACTTCCAGGAGGAAGGAACAGCCTGCACTACTGCTGCCCGATTAAGGAAAAAAAATTAGATTTGATTCAGACTATTGAATCGATTTTTCAATTTGATTTTCCTGCCCAATTGGGTGTTTGTTTTTTTTTTTCAAACATCCTGGTGGGTTTATTTTATAGCCACTTCACCCCTTTTGCTCTCCCCTACCCACACTGGCGCTGTGATGTAAACAAAATAAAAAAACAAAAAAGACTTTTCCTCTCTCTTTTAGGTCCTAGTTTGCGTTTGCTGTCTAACACCAGCTCTGGCAGTATACACATTTCAAATCCGACATATTTCACAAAACAGAAAATAAAATTATTTTTTCTACATTTTGTTGTCTAGTCATTATTGAAATCATGTTGGTCCTACGCTCTGGTTGTCTTCTGATAACTTGCTTGCCAGGGTCTCCTGCCCATTTGTTGTTTTCTTCTTTCTCGGTGCTAACCATCCAACTTCCATCTCTTTCCCCTTCCGTTTCCCTTCCCTCCCCCGGGAGGTCTGGCATCTTTCTTTTTTTTGTCTCCATCCCTGCAGCTGCAGCGATGGACCCCACCATCTCTCCTTTTCTTAACTACCCTTTCATCCAACATCTCTCCCTCCTTCTCCCCTCCACACCATCCCTTGTGTCCAACTTCTCTCCCTTTCTTTTCTTTTCCTCCCTAAATCTCATTGTCCACCATCTCTATCCCTCTCCTATGTTTTAGACCCATTATTTCTTCCCTCCCCCCAGTCCAGCATATGCACATCTCTTTCAACCCCCCTTTCCCTCCCTCCCTCTGTGTACTTCTACACCAGGGCCCCCCAAAGGCCTGCCCCCCCTGAAGTCCTGTCACCCTCGAAGGCCTGTCTACCTCCCTGAAGGCCTGTACCCCCCCCCCCCCCCCCCCCCCAGTTAAGAGGCGATAGGCTCCGGAGTAATCCAAGGAAATATTTTACAGAAAGGGTGGTAGAGTTGGTGGTGACAGAGACTGTGTCTGAATTCAAGAAAGCATGGGATAGGCAAATGGGATCTCTTAGAGAGAGTGGAAGAGATAATGGTTGCTGCAGATGGGCTGACTGGAAGGGCCATTTGGCCTTTATCTGCCATCATGTTTCTATTTTGCTATGCAAACACCAAAAAGTCCAGCAGGACAGAGATCCCACGGATATAAAATAGTACAAAAGGAATGGACAATGAACACTCCACTGAAGATCACTGATGTAAAACCAACTTGTTTAGTTCAGAAAAGGATACAAGTAGAAGCAGTGGACCTGACACAGCAATGTGTTTCGGCGTCTGAGGAACGCCTGCATCAGGGGTCACTGTAGTGTATAAGTTCACAGATGGCAGGTCTGGGATAAAACAAAGCTCAGTCCAACTAACATGCTAGAGTAACCAAAATCACTGAAAAGCTATAGAAACATAGAAATAGACGGCAGATAAGGGCCACGGCCCATCAAGTCTGCCCACTCCAGTGACCCTCCCTATCTATCTTTGCGGATAGATCCCACGTCTATCCCATCTGGCCTTAAAATCTGGCACACTGCTGGCCTCAATAACCTGAAGTGGAAGACTATTCCAGCGATCAACCACCCTTTCAGTGAAGAAGAACTTCCTAGTGTCACCGTGCAGTTTCCCGCCCCTGATTTTCCACGAATGCCCCCTTGTTGCCGCGGGACCCTTGAAGAAGAAGTTGTCTTCTTCCACCTCGATGCGGCCCGTGAGATACTTGAATGTCTCGATCATATCTCCCCTCTCTCTACGTTCCTCGAGTGAGTAGAGCTGCAATTTCCCTAACCGCTCCTCGTACGGGAGCTCCTTGAGTCCTGAGACCATCCTGGTGGCCATTCTCTGGACCGATTCCAGTCTCAGCACATCCTATGGAAGCATTTTCAAAAATCTTTCAGTTATTTTGGTTACTCTGGCATGTTAGTTGGACTGAGCTTTGTTTTATCCCAGACCTGTCATCTGTGAACATATACGCCACTGTGACCCCTGATGCAGGCGTTCCTCAGATGCCGAAACACAGTGCTGTGTTGGGTCCACAGCTTCTGCTTCTGAAATAAACAAGTTGGTTTTACATCAGTGATCTTCAGTGGAGTGTTCATTGTCTTTTCCCACTTTCTATTTTGCTATGCAACATCTTTTCTGTTGGGATGATGTAAATATGTTTGCAGGAAGGCTGGGCTCTGGGGTTTGGGAAGAGACTGGAAAGGGAGAAGGGGAGAGGGAGGTAGAGGGGTGGGGTTAAAGGAGTAGGGTGATTGTGATCTGGGGTTCTGGGTGTAAAATTAGGGAGTCTCTAGTTTGACAATGGGTAGCTTCAGGTTTCTGTATAACGCATCAGCAGCCAGAGGGCACTGCTTAGGAATTGCAATTAGACTGTTAGGGATTACAGCTCTGCGTTCAAATATGCTATGGACAAGCAATGATTCCCATTTTTTAATGGATAGAAAGGGGGAAGGGAAGACATGAGGATTACCAGTAAAAGATACTGGGAGATTAATATCACATTAAAATGGTGGTATTTTTGCCTGACAAGATTGTACATCTCTGGTTCATGGTTACTGTTCCTTTAGTATTTACATTAATAAGCGACATTGTTGTGGCTTTTAATTGCACACCAATAAAAATTGTTTAATCCTTTATTTGGCATTGTTGCTCAGAAGCAACATGTGTCTTCTATGGCTGTTATGGGAGATCTGCATCACCTAATGTCTGTTACTTGGCACTGTTGCTCTCGTTCAACATCAAGTTACATAAAGCAGCCGTTTCATCATCTGCCAATTAAAGGGTTAAACTAAATGGACAAACCATTAAGCAAATCAGCTTCAGGGTGATACCTAAAGTGACCATACGTCCCACTTTGAACGTGACCGTCTCGTTTTTAATTACCTTGTCCCGTTGTCCCGAAGCATAGCTTTGAGACGCCGAAATACCCCGTTTCAGAGCCCAGGATTTCTCCCTGCTTCCCCGATGCAGCAACACCAAGGCGCGTGCAGCAACTGCACTGCACAAGTGCCAGGCCCACAAGTCTCCCCCCACCCTTCCCCCCCCGACGTCAATTCTGATGTTGGAGAGAAAGTTCTGGGCCAGCCAGGCCACGATTGGCTGGCCAGGAACTGTCGTGGGGGGGAAGACTTGTGGGCCCGGTGCTTGTACAGTGCAGTTGCTGCACGCGCCTTGGTGTTGCTGTGTCAGGGAAGCAGAGAGAAGCGGGGGGGGGGGGGGGGGGGCAGGGGAAGCAGGGTGAGTCAGGGGCAGGGGAAGCAGGGTGCATCAGGGGGAAGAATGGTGTGTCAGAGGGGCAAGGGAAGCAGGGAGGCTTGGGGCAGGGAGAGAGAAAGACAAAGAAAGAGGGGCAGGGAGAGAGGAAGAAAAAGTTGGACTCATGGAGGAACAAAGAGAGATGTTGGTTGGGATAAGGAAATGCGGTCTGGAGGAGAGGAAGCATGCAGGAGGCAGAAAGAAGGGAATAATAATTGGATGCACAGTCAGAAGGAAGTGCAACCAGAGACTCATGAAATCACCAGGCAACAAAGATAGGAAAAATGATTTTATTTTCAATTTAGTGATCAAAATGTGTCTGTTATGAGAATTTATATCTGCTGTTTATATTTTGTACTATGGAGCAACCCAAAAAGCCTCCCTTAAAATCGCCTTC
This sequence comes from Geotrypetes seraphini, assembly GCF_902459505.1. NCBI lineage: Eukaryota > Metazoa > Chordata > Amphibia > Gymnophiona > Dermophiidae > Geotrypetes > Geotrypetes seraphini. Next base: position 19,499,961 of record NC_047087.1, on the reverse strand, counting down.
GAGCAGGAGGGCATCTGCACATGCACGAATGCCACGCGATGACATCACATGTGATGTCATCGCTGCACATGCCCTCCTGTCCGACCAGAGCAGGCAGCAGAAGGCAAGGACTGAAAATTAGTAGATGTCCCGTTTTGAGGAAAAATCTCCAAAATAAGATTGTACGATTACAGCCTGCGAATGATGAGGCTGATGGGATTCTGCTGGAGACGTAACAGTTTAATGCTTTTCTCTTGCCATTCAACAACTCCTCCAAAATGAAAGATTGATCCCATATATCCCTCATACTTACAGATATGCTGCAGTAAGCACAGACAGGTTTTACCATTTTGCAATGATTCCTTTGCCACTATGGGACTCATAATAATAATTAAGAAAAAAAAAAACGTCCAAAAAGTGGCCTAAATCGGTACTTGGACAATCAAAAAGACAGATGTCCAAGTACTGATAATCAAAGCTGGTTTTAGAGGTATCTAAAACAAGCTTAGGCCTTTCCTCTGCCTTTGAATGCCTAGAGCGAAAAGAGGCATTTGTGGAGGAGGGGAAAGGGCGGGAGGTGGGCCAACCTAGACTTACCCCCTCTTCTGAATGGCCTGCGCTGTGTCAGAATTGACATTGGGGGGAGGGAGGGAGGGAGGCTTGTGGGCCCGGCGCTTGTGCAGTACAGGTATAAGTTCCGTATAGGGGCCGCTGAGCTGATCGTGGCTACCACGATCAGCTCAGCAGACCCAGCAAACTGCCCACCCCCTGCTGTGATTGCTATCCCCCCAAACTGCCGCGAATACCAGCAGGAGAGATGCCCAATCTCTCCTGCCAACACGCAACCCGACACCCCCCAGTTTTGCAGGAGGGATCCCAGGCCCTCCTGTAGAGGCACACCCCATAGAAGGGGCCTTAGGCAACTGGCCCAATTCCAGTTGGTCCATGTGCCTAAGGCCCCTCCTATGGGCGGGGCCTTAGGTGCCTGGGCCAATCATGCCTTAGGCCGGCCAACGCAAGAGGGGTATATTAAGGGTTAGGGGAGACAGGGTAGTGGGGGGGTGCGCCTCGGCAGGAGTGCCTGAGATCCCTCCTGCTGGTATTCGGGGGGGTGGGGGTTGTCGGGGGTGTGATACGGCAGGAAAGCTTGGGATCTCTCCTGCTGATATTCGAGGGGGTGGGGGGTGTGCCTCGGCAGGAGGGCTTGGGATCCCTCCTGCTGGTATTTGAGAGGGATGGGGGGTATCGGGGGGTGCCTCGGCAGGAGTGTTTGGGATCCCTCCTGCTGGTATTCGCGGGCGGTGGGCGGTTCCGGGGGTGCGCCTCAGCAGGAGGGCTTGACATCCCTCCTGATGGTATTCGAGAGGGATGGGGGTATCGGGGGGTGCCTCGGCAGGAGTGCTTGGGATCCCTCCTGCTGGTATTCACGGGGGGTGGGCGGTTCCGGGAGTGCGCCTTGGCAGGAGGGCTTGGGATCCTTCTGCTGGTATTTGAGGGGGGTGGGGGTTGTCAGAGGTGTGCCATAGCAGGAGAGCTTGGGATCTCTCCTGCCGATATTCAAGGGGGTGGGGAGGATGCCTCGGCAGGAGGGCTTGGAATCTCTCCTGCTGGTATTCGTGTGGTGGCGGTTCCAGGGGTGCGCCTCAGCAGGAGGGTTTGGGATCCCTTCTGCTGGTATTGGAGGGGGGGCATTGGGGGTGCGCCTCGGCAGGAGGGCTTGGGATCCTTCCTGCTGGTATTCAAGGGGGTGGGGGTGGTTCCGGGGGTGCACCTCGGCAGGAGGGTTTGGGATCCCTCCTGCCGGAATGGGATTTTGTCTGGGGGGAGGCACGATCATTGCGGTGGGGGGTGGGCCAGTTATAGGAATCTGTAACCAGTGTTGTTTTTTGACAGACGTTGGTTACAGATCCCTGCTTTTAGGCGAAGGACTGCTCCCTCCTTCACCTTAAAGGTCTGGATTTGGCCGTTTGGGACTTCGGTGATTTTTTGGTCGGGAATGTGGTGTTGGGATAGACGTAGTGGCAGTCTGGGCCAGTAGATTGCTGAACATGCAGGTAGGCCATTCTCAAAAAAAACCCCTCAATTTGGATGTTTTTTTTGAGAATGGACATTTACCTGTTGCCAACTTCAGCATCTACTGACTTAGGCCAAAAGGGGACAGACGTTTTTTTAAATTATGCCCCTCCACAGGAACAGGATGCAAATATCAGCTGGTAAAGGCCTCCTCCCCCCCCCCATATTTTGTAAGTGTAATTTTTGTATTCAACAGTTTTGCAAGCCAATGAATATTATCTTTGAGGTGTACATATATAATGTAACAGGCAGAAAATGCAAGAAAGCACCCCAACTAAATTTGTGGATAATAAATATTTTAAATAAAAATAAATTTACAGAATTATACATTTCAGTGGCACTCAATTTTGTATAGGGTTTTGTTTATTTAGGGCTCCTTTTACAAAGCCGCGCTAGTGGTTTTAAAGCACGCACTGGATTAGTACACCAGAAATCTACCGCCTGCTCCAAAGGAGGCAGTAGCAGCTGGCGCATGCGACAATTTAGCACACGCTATTCCGCGCGTTAAGGCCCGAGCGTGGCTTTGTAAAAGGAGCCCCTAGTCTCACTTCCTGTCGTATTGCTAATATTGTTGTGTGCTTTGCTATCTTTACTACCGTCACATCTTGTCTTTTGCTGGGAGTGGCCACCATAATTCCAAGTTTCCAAGTTTATTTAAATTTTTCTATCCTGCCCTAGGGAAAACCTTCAAGGCGGCTTCCAATCTACAGCATATTTAAAATGCACAAGATACAAAAGATAATCAACACATAGTACAAAATATAAATACAAAAATATACAAAAATTATCAATAATATTTTTTTGTCTTCCAAGATCCACCCATTATACCCAAGAATAAGCATCAGAAAAAAATTTAAGTCTTTAACCCCCCCCTTTTACTATACCGCGATGGTGGTTATTAGCGCAGGGAGCTGTGCTAAATCCTCCGCGCTGCTCTCGATGCTCATAGCATTCCTATGAGCGTCGGGAACAGTGTAGAGCATTCATCGCAGTTCCCTGCACTAATAACCACTATCGTGGTTTTGTAAAACGGAGGGTAAGTTTTTCTTAAACTTGTCTACTGAGGTTATTAGTTTTAAGTGCCAAAGGAATAGAATTCCAATATTTAGGACCGTCCACAATATCTTTGTATGATGGAATTATAAGCAATCGCTTATTTAAAGATCTCTAATTTCCCTGTGTACAAATGCCACCCCCACCTTCTAGTTTTAACACCTAGAAACATATTGCCTGAATTCCTCAACAAGGAAGACCGATAATATAGTATAACTGGATTTTAAAATAAGTTTGGGGAGGAAAGGCACATTGCACTTATTAGCCAGGTGGTCTTAGTGCCTGCCGCCTCTTATTTTTGGGGAAAAAACAACAGGAAATGGATCTCTCCATTAGAATTCCCTGTGCACTGTCGTGTGATCTGACTGAGACACTGTCAGACAGAAAGCTGAGGATGCTGAATCACTGGGTGAACTCAAGGTGGCAGTTATTATGTGTTAATGGATCTAAATATTTGTGCATTTATTGGGATTTAGTGCATTCAGGTACACTAGATTATTTCCTTGTCTCCAGAGGGCTTACAGTCTAAGCTTGTACCTGAGGCAACAAAGGGTTAAGTGACTTGCCAAGGTCACAAAAAGCAGTAGTAGGATTTGAACCAGGTTTTACTGGTTGTTTGCCTTGTCCTCTGACCATTAGTCTGTTCCACTCCGAATTATGCATGATGTAGCAAAGAGGGAGCGGTGGGATATGATAGCAAAGTTCTCTTTTTTTTCAAAGGTATCAGTAATGCACAAGAAGCCTTTATTGATTGGAAAGGAAGTTCAAAGGGTTCCAATGGAGAATCTCAGGAGTAACATATGGAGTTATTTCTTCACAGAGAGAGTGAGAGATGTGGACAAGCCTTCTAGTGAAGGTGATGGAAGCAAAAGTAACATCAGAATCCACAAAAGCCTAACAGCAACGTCTTATAAGACCATTCTAAGGACTGTCCAATAATAGTCTCCAGCACCCTGGTGGAGGCTGGTATTTCTGAGCCTCAGCGGCGCTTTCTCTTAGTGGCTTTGGAAATAACTAAAAAAAACTCATCCTTCGACATTGGGTGGGAGATGCGTGACCTACAGTCCAACAGTGGCGAGCTAATATGTCTCAGATGGCAAGCTGGGAGAGACAACACAGAAAAGGGACATCCAGTTGGAAATTTGTAGCTTATTTGGATTGTTGGAGTTCCTTTAAGTGCAGGATGGAGTCCTGGGATGCATGGGAGGGGGGGGGGGGCGGTCTATTTCTTTATTCAAAATTGGATTTTGCATAGGAGATGCTTCTATAGCTCTTTTTGCCTGTTTTTGTTGTCTCTTGTATGAGACATTGCATTTTGCTGTTCTCTTTGTTGGTTGCCTTCTGTATTTTCTCTTGTGCATTGATCCTTTAATAAAAACATTAAAAAAAAAAAAAAAAAAGAATCCACAAAAGCCTGAACCTTAGTCATGAAGGAGAAAATAATCTATAGGGGAGTTTTCTGCCACTCTGCCTCTACTCAGGCTCAAGAGAGAAAGGGGAAAGTGGATAGGGGGACAGCCACATTCTTGAAGGACAAGGCATTTCTCAGTAGACAAAAGAGAATGCATTTAGAAATGCTCACAGCCTTGAGGATACTCCATAGACGTCCGGATTTCCCTGGACATGTCTTCCATTTGACAACAAAACGAAATAAGTTATCCTGCCGTTGTATCGGGCGATAGTGATCCCGCATCTGGAGTACTGCGTCCAATATTGGTCACCGTACCTTAAGAAGGATATGGCGATACTCGAGAGGGTTCAGAAAAGAGCGACACGATTGATAAAAGGTATGGTAAACCTTTCATATGCTGAAAGATTAGAGAAACTGGGGCTCTTTTCCCTGGAAAAGCAGAGACTTTGAGGGGACATGATAGAGACTTACAAGATCATGAAGGGCAAAGAGAAAGTGGAGAGGGACAGGTTCTTCAAACTTTCGAAAACTACAAGAACGAGTTTGGAAAAATTAAGAGGGGACAGATTCAGAACCAATGCTAGGAAGTTCTTCTTCACCCAAAGGGTGGTGGACACCTGGAATGCGCTTCCAGAGGGTGTGATAGGACAGAGTACGGTATTGGTGTTCAAGAAGGGATTGGACAATTTTCTGAAGGAAAAGGGGATAGAAGGGTATAGATAGAGGATTAATATACAGGTCCTGGACCTGATGGGCCGCCGCGTCTGAGGTACTGCTTATGCTCTTATGACATGTCCGGGGTCCGGACAGCTTTTCAAAATCCGGCACTTTGTCCGTCAACTGGGTGCATAATAACATCAAACCTATTCCAAGCACAACCAGCTTCAAGACCAGACAGAAAATCAAACCCACCACCTTCTGGGACACCGTAGACCCAGCATTAGACTTAAACAACCACAAGGAATTCATAAACACATGGCATACCATTAAAGTGAGACCGCTTTAAACAAACTAGCACCACTAAAAACAAAAAACAAAATATGCAGACCATCAGACAAATGGTTTGACGCCGAACTCCTACACCTAAAGAGGCATTGCAGACAACTAGAAAGGATATGGAAAAAACAGAAACAAGACCACATTAAAACAGAATGGAGATCCCAAATAAAACAATACAAAATCAAACTGAAGGAAAAACGAAAAGACTACTACTCCAAACTCATTGGCACTGAAAAACCAGACACCAAAAAACTTTTCAGCATTGTAAAAAACCTCACGGATACCAAACCCTTCCTCGCCACCCAAGGAACCCAGACTCCAACAGCTTCACAACTATCAGAACACTTCAAAAATAAAATAATCACAATCAGAGCCACATTCAACAATTCTCAAAATATCATAGAAGAGATACTAATAAAACCCACAAATGACGATGCCATCTCAGCAGATAGGACCTGGACCAACTTCCCAACGACACAATGGTCAGACCTGGACCGGCTGTACAAAAAATACAGCAAATCCTCCTGTGATTTGAACAACTGTCCTCCTTACCTACTAGCTACAGCATCCACCAAATTCATAGCTTGTCTCACGCTATGGTTGCAAACCACTCTCAGGAAAGGTCAGTTCCCTCCGGAACTTGGAGAAATCATAATCACTCCCATACTAAAAGACCCCAAAGGCCCAATAGACAACCCAACAAACTATAGACCAATCGCTTCTATCCCACTATACATCAAACTCATAGAGGGTCTAGTAGCACAATATCTATCCAACTACCTAGAAGACCACCACATTCTGCATCCAACTCAATCTGGTTTCAGAGCTAATCACAGCACAGAAACATTACTGGTATCTTTACTAGATATAGCCAGACAGCACCTCAGCAAAGGAAACAAGTTACTAATCATCCAACTCGACCTTTCAGCAGCATTCGACTTAGTAGATCATCCAATACTTCTCCAGATACTAGATGCCATAGGTATAACTGGTAAAGTTCACAACTGGTTCCAAGGATTCCTTCAAACAAGATCATATAGAGTTAAGTCAAAAGATCTTTTATCCGACCCCTGGACAAACCCCTGCGGAGTACCACAAGGATCCCCACTATCGCCCATACTATTCAACCTCTTCATAGCTTCCTTAGGCACTGCCCTAGACGCCCTAAATATAACTTCCTTCAGTTACGCAGATGACATAACCATCATTCTCCCATTTGACATCCAAGACCCCATTTCCAAGGGACGCCTGAAAACAACATTGGAAACTGTAGAAAAATGGATGACGAACCATAAGCTGAAACTGAATGCGGAGAAAACCAAATTCCTATTACTAGAGAAGGAACAAAAACCATCACTAACAGAACTGGAAGTAAACGCAATCAAATATCCTATACAGAGCACTCTCAAAATTCTAGGAATACAATTAGACAGACGCTGCACTATGCAGACACAGATACACAAAGTCATACAGAAGGCATTCTTCACCATGCGAAACCTAAGAAAAATAAGAAAGTTCTTTACCAAAGAACACTACAAGATCATTGTACAATCCCTCACACTCAGTACTTTGGATTACTGCAACAGCATCTACCTACCATGCCCAAACTACATGATAAAACAACTACAGACCGTTCAGAACACAGCCATCAGACTCATCTACTGTCTCAGCAAATATGACCACATCACCCCTGCCTATGTAGACTCTCACTGGCTTCCGATAAAAGCAAGAACTCAATTCAAGTTCTATTGTCTTCTATTTAAAGTAACCCATGGAACTGCCCCCTGTTACCTAAACAACCGCCTATACCGCTACCACTCATCCAGATCAAGAAGAACTCAAAACCTATTCACTTTCCCCCCTCATAATGGAACCCGACGTAAGAAACTATACGACTGCCTTCTAGCGACACAGGCAGCGAAAATTGACCCCACCATCACCAAACTAATGATCAACACAACAGACATCAAAGTGTTTCGAAAAGAAATCAAAACATTTCTATTCAAAAAACACGTCCTTACTAACTAGTCTCCTCCCCTTTCGCACAAGCTCTCCCTCTCCTGAATATCACATTAGTCAACTCCTAGAACCTTTCCCTCCAAAAATACTCAGATTCCTAAATAAGCATTTACCTCACTATCCAACAAACTTCTTACGTCATTGTTAGGTAACTTCTCGTCTGTAACCCGCATATACTGATATTCACCACTATATCCTGTTATCACTTGATTCTCTTAAATGTAATTCTTATAATTGAATGTAATTCTTATAACTGAATGTAATTCTTATAATTGAATCCTCTACCACACCATGTAAAGTACATGAATCACGGTTATGCAATATCTCTAGATAATCTATTAAGTAATTTCTCTAGATAATCTGTTATGTAATTTCTCTGGATAATCTTTGTTTTGCAATTCTCTCGGTAATGTCCAGATCTCTTATAATTTGTAATCCGCCTAGATCCTTATAATTTGTAATCCGTCCAGATCTCTTATAATTTGTAATCCGCCTAGAACCGCAAGGCACAGGCGGAATAGAAATCACTAATGTAATGTAATGTAATGTAAAAGCTGTGTCGGGCAGAGAGGAAGTCTACACATGCATGTGATGCCATCACATAGCATCCACGCATGCGCAGACTTCCATCCTGCCCAATAAGAGCAGGCAGCGGAGGGTGGGCTTAAGGGCGGAGCTAGGGCAGGGGTGGGCGTAACTAGGCAGGCCTAACGGTGGGGCTTGGAGTCCGGATTTTCCAAAAGGAAAATCTGGCAACCCTACCCATTCCCCCCAATGGAGTTTGAAGGTGGGCTTGTGGGGATGGAGGTCATTGACACTTACTGGTCAGCAGTATCGTGGCCCCACATGGAGAAAGATTTGGCATCTCTCCTTCAGCTCATTAGAATCCAAAGTAGCCCCAGCTTAAAAATGAATGAAGACCACTGAAGTATGGCTTGTGGTACTGGTCTAGGGAAGCACAAGGGAATGCCAATGTCAATCTCTCTCTCTCTCTCTCTTCATGTTCCACACTTCAGTATGTCCTTGATGGGTGATGGAGAGATTAGATTGAGACTCAAGAGTTTACATAACATTTGGAAACCGCACGCTACTGGAGATAAAAAGAGCAAGATGCCTAATCGCTCAAATGTTCAAATAGCAGAAAAATGAATATTCTTAAAGTTCATTTACATATACTTTGATTACTTTGTCATGAGCTCCTCCATTCCACATGTTAAAAAATCACTTTCAGTGGTGAATTAAATATTCACGGTAGATAATGGAAGACTTTGCAAGTATTAACAGTTGCAATCATCAATATTCAAGACAATGTTCTTTTCATTAAGAGGGTTTATTTTCCTGTTTCCTGATTATATTCATGCTTAACTGTTCACCTTTTATTTATTTTTACTCATTCTAATGTCATTATGTATTTGCAAGCCAGGAATATAATTTTACAGTTAAAAAGATTCATAAATCACATATGCATGTTGTCTTAAAGAAGATATATCTCAGACATAGATTAGACTTTGATTTGTCCCAACAAGAGCCCAAAGGTAGAAGTGGTTGACGGTTTCATAGGTGTACAAGGGAGTTTCACATCTACAATACAGGAAAGCAAAAGGATTGTTAGACATCAAACAAAGGTTCAAAGATGCGAAATTCATCTCAAGGTAGATATCCACTTTGTTGGCCTGTTTCATGATGGTCTTAAACTGGACATATGAACACATAAGAATTATCATACTGGAACAGACCGAAGGCCTGTCAAAGCCCAGTATCTTGTTTCCAACGGTTCATAAGTCATTCGTGTGCGAGACTTCAGCGCGCTGACATTGCAGTGCCGACAATTCGGCGCAAGACACCAGCGCACCGCCTGAAAATGACTTTTAAAGAGCTCCAATGCGGGGTGTGAGTGGGGAACCCCCATTTTACTTCATATTCTTCACGCTGCCGTTGGGGGGGGGGTTGGAACCCTCCATTATAGAGTAAACTTAACTTTTTCCTGATTTTTTAGGAAAAAGTTGTTTTCTCTATAATGTGGGGGGGTTGCACCTCCCCCCTCCCCCATGGCAGCGCGAACAGTCTGAAATAAAGTGGGGAGTTCCCCCAACACACACCCCTGTTGGAGCTCTTTAAAAGTCACTTTTTAGGCAGCGCGCTGGGGTCTTGCGCCAAATTGTTGGCGCTGTAATGTCGGCGTGCTGAAGTCTCACGCGCGAATGTCCCGTCACCGTTTCCAACAGTGGCCAACCCAGATCACGAGAACCTAGTTAGATCCCTTTTCTAATTCCGCTATATCTCTTTTGAGATACGGCGATCAGAATTGCACACAGTATTTGAGATGCGGCCGTACCATAGAATGACACAAAGGCATTACAGTGTTCCCCCGTGAATTCGCAGTTCGCGGACTCACTCATTCGCGGTCTGCTCCAACTGCCTCTTCCTGTAGTAAAGTTGGGCTACACCAATCAGGAGCTGGTATAGCCTGACTTTACTACAGGAAGAGGCGGTCGAAGCACACCGCGAGTGATGTCCTTCACTCGCCGGCTGCCCTCTCCTGTCTCCCCTGCTAAAAAACATATTCGTGGATTTTTTAAGATTCGCGGGGGTTCCTGGAATGGAACCCCTTCGAACATCAGGGGAGTAATGTATATACTTTTTTTTAATAAATAAATAATTCTTTCTAATTGGAAGTCCTCTAATTCACTTCATCTTCAACAGTGGTGGAACTTAGGGCTCCTTTTACTAAGCTGCGGTAGCGGTTTTAGCGCACACTTAGCGCGCGCTGCATTGCCCCGCGCGCTAGATGCTAACGCCAGCATTGAGCTGGCGTTAGTTCTTGGCATGCAGCGCGTGCTAAAAACACTAGCGCACCTTAATAAAAAGAACCCTTAGTGCTGCAACATCATAAATGCGAGTTGGCACTAGCAGAACGCAGGGGGCAATTATATTCAGCAAACAAATGTTGGTCTCCATTATGCATATATCTACAATCCAAGCAACTCCAACCGTGGCCACTTTTTATATTAATTTATATCCAGCCAAATAAATATCAATAAATCCCCAATCTTTATTGGTGGTCTGGATATTTTGTCAACTATAGTATTTGAAAGGACGCCTCAGCCCTACCACTCCACCGCAAAAAGTACTTTTTCAAATCGCGGGAAGCATAGTGTGGTGCTTCATCATTGGCTGTCTTTTCCAATTGTATACGAATATGTTAGTTTTATACTTTTTGTGAACATTTAACAGATTATACTACAGTACTTAATCTTTCAATTGTGTGTATAAATACTAATCCAAAGATTTGGATGATACTTATCTCAGCCAAACCAGGGGAGTCAGACCCGACATGTTTCGCACATAAATAAGGGTCTCCCGAGGTCGCTGCCGTCATCCGACTCCAAAAGTTTAATGAGCAAAAGATCATTAAACTTTTGGAGTCGGATGACGGCAGCGACCTCGGGAGACCCTTGAGAAAGCACTATTTATGTGCGAAACATGTCGGGTCTGACTCCCCTGGTTTGGCTGAGATAAGTATCATCCAAATCTTTGGATTAGTATTTATACACACAATTGAAAGATTAAGTACTGTAGTATAATCTGTTAAATGTTCACAAAAAGTATAAAACTAACATATTCGTATACAATTGGAAAAGACAGCCAATGATGAAGCACCACACTATGCTTCCCGCGATTTGAAAAAGTACTTTTTGCGGTGGAGTGGTGGGGCTGAGGCGTCCTTTCAAATACTATAGTTGACAAAATATCCAGACCACCAATAAAGATTGGGGATATATCTACAATCCAACATCTCTGTCTAATCTCTTACTTTTCGGCTCTATCCTTTTTTCTTCTTTTTACCTCATATAAGAAGTGTCATCATTTTTGGTTTACATCTTTTATTGTGCTGAACACATGTAATACCATTTGATGTTACTCTGTGCAATGTGCTTTTTATGATTTATTTTTCGTTTTGTTTGCTTTTTTTTTTTTTATAAATAAAGTTTCAAGGAAAAATAACAAACCCTACATACTCTGTAAGTTTCAGATATTTTCACGTGGTCCAGCACCATTTTCCCTTTTCAATGCAATTTACTCGTTTCTTCTTTGTTGTGGCAATTGTATTGTCTTTTTTTAGCTTGGCACTATGATGTAGAGAATGACACAGGGACAAATTTTTCCCCGACCCCCGCGGGAACTCATTTTCCCATCCCATCCCTGCGAGTTCTTTTCCTGTCCCTGCCCCATTCCTGCAAACTCTGTCCTCATCTGCACAAGCCTCAAACACTTTAATATCATAAGTAGCAACATCCTAGAGCTCAGATTGTGATGTCATAATGCCTCATTCCACCAATGCCTAAGCTCCGTCCTCATCTGCACAAGCGTCAAACACTTTAAAATCATAAGTGTTTGAGGCTTATGCAGCTAAAGCAGAGCTTACGGGAATGGGGCAGAGACAGCGACAAAACTTGTGGGACAGGATGAGGAAATTGACTTCCTGCAGGGATGGAGTAAAATTTATCCCCATGTCATTCTCTACTATGAGGTTTAAAACTGGCTCCAGATTGTCTATTTCTTCAAGCTAAATAACCAAGTGGATAGATTATAGTCTTTAATAATAATGATAACAAATTAGTGGATGGGAGAAAGACCAAACTGGCCCATCCTGTTGGTCCAGTTATTCTGTTCTGTTCTGCTATGAACCTATCCCAGCTATAGAAGCGAGGGGTGGGCAGCCCAAGAAAATTTGCTGTTTATGGGAATTTTTGTTTTGCTTAGGTCTTTTTTTTTTAATGTTTTTGATTTCAGGATCAAAACCTTTAAGACTGCACACACAGGATGAGGGGTGCCCCTCCCCCTCCACATGCACTCCCCTTTCCCGTACTTGTTAACTTCGACGACAGCAACCATTAACTTACTGGCCCCGTCGGCTTCAGCGCTCTCTCTCTGACATCACTTCCTAGTTGCAGGTCACGTGAGTGGCGTCAGAGAGAGCGCCGAAGCAGGCAGCCAGTTGTTGGCTGCTCGCGCTGAAGTTAAAAAGGGACGGGGTGAAAAAATGGCATCCACATCTCACGTGATCTACAAAGAGGAAATATTAGCACACTGAAAGGCAAGACAATTTGATATCAAAACAGAGATAATCCAAGAAAGTGTAAGGGAAGTGTGCCTGTCGAAAAACAGCTTTGTAGTGATAAAAGACAGTTTGGCGATGGTTTTAACGTAAACGGGTACAAATTAGCATCAGCAAGTGTCAAGGTTACAAAGTAACAAATTAGAGTATGTTTCAGTAGTGTCTAAAACCATTGCCAGTCATCTTGCTGGCTGACAATTCCCATGGCAGCCCACAGCCCATTAAGTTTAATTACTGCGGTGTATCCGTGTCAGTCAGTGCTACGGCAATATGAAACAATGCTAATAGAAACGGCAGTGAATGCTGCCGTACTTGCAATTACTTACCTGCTAGAATAATTGATTTATAGGATAAGTGATTACATTTATTATTACCATTAAATTTAAGAAGGACACAAGAAAGCAGAACTTGCAAGTTCAATCATATAGTGTTTTGATAGACTGCAAATTTTATTAGCCAAGGGGGATTGTGCTTCTTCAACCAGTATGGAAGAGAAAGCAAGAGGGAGAATGGTTTCCCGTGGGGCAGGTTCCTGTAAAGAAAGAAGGGCCATCATTTGTCATGTCCTCCTAGCTGTAAAGAGTCAAAAGTGTCAAACTCTTGCCTGAGAACAGCATCTCCTGACAGTAACTCTAGAGGTTCAGAGATCCACAACACTGGGCTCCAATCCTCAGAATAGTTGGAAAACAGCAAGCGCAATAAAGCGTGGGCTTGCTATGAAGCTGGGACGTGTGAAAAAGTACAGCCGACCTGCATTTCTAGCTTATCACATTAAGTTGGCTCATTCACTAGCAGTTTATCCTTGGTGAGAAGTGTTTTGAAAAAAAAGAAAGCAGCCATGTACAATCCACCTATTGTGCTATTGTGCACCTTACAGCTGTAATTATTTTTATGTACTAAGAACATAAGAATTGTCGCTGCTGGGTCAGACCAGTGGTCCATCGTGCCCAGCAGTCCGCTCACCTGGTGGCCCTCTGGTCAAAGACCAGCGCCCTGAGACTAGCCCTACCTGCATACGTTCTGGTTCAGAAGGAACTTGTCTAACTTTGTCTTGAATCCCTGGAGGGTGTTTTCCCCTATAACAGACTCCGAAAGAGCGTTTCAGTTTTCCACCACTCTCTGGGTGAAGAAGAACTTCCTTACGTTCGTACGGAATCTATCCCCTTTCAACTTTAGAGAGTGACCTCTCGTTCGCTCTACCTTGGAAAGGGTGAACAACCTGTCTTTATCTACTAAGTCTATTCCCTTCATTATTTTGAATGTTTCAATCATGTCCCCTCTCAACCTTCTCTTTTCAAGGGAGAAGAGGCCCAGTTTCTCTAATCTCTTGCTGTACTGTTTGTGGATGTGGTATTATTCGGGTTTTTTATTTTTTCTATTTTTAATTATATATGTACGTTGCTGCAACTAAGGAAGCATTAAACAATGTTAAATGAAATAAATAAATATCGAACAACAGGATCCCAGTCAAAACAACTGTTCGAAGTGCCATCATTGCAACTGATACATAAAGTATCAGTTCATTTTCGGATGTTCGGTGTGGCAGGTCGTCAACTGTGGAATACCCTCCCAGAGTACGCTTGTCATGCTAGTTCGTTATCAGTATTTAGAAAGTGTGTGAAGATATCTCCCCCCCCACACACACTTTTACAATACCGCAATAGTGTTTTTTTAACGCAGGCCAGCGTGCTGAATGCTCTGCGCTGCTCCCAACGCTCATAGAGTTCCTATGAGGGTCGGGAGCAGCGCAGAGCATTCAGCACGCCGGCCTGCGCTAAAAACCACTATCGAAGTTTTGTAAAAGGGGGGGAGGTGTTATTACCAAGAAGCCATTTATAATATTTGATTTGATTTTTTGTTGTACTGTATTATATTGCTGCTTGTGCATTTGATTGGAATTGTGTATGTTTTATGTAACCCACACAGATTTGGGTATGTGCAAGATAGAAAACTTTTTAATAAAATAATTAATTAATTAATTAATTAATTAAAGAGTCGATGAGGAAGCCTGGCTGGAGAGGGTGGGGAGGGTGAGCCCCCACAAATCGGATCCTTGAAAGGACTCCTGGACTTTAGGAAAGCAATAAAAAACATCCCTCTTCACCTAACTCCCCTGGCTTTCAAAGAAATGTATACTGGTTCTAGATCCTCAGTATATGTCACATTAGGATATAAACTTGTATTGAAAAAACATTAACAGCGGGATCTGGATAGCCCCCACTACCGCCCATACCCCCCTCCTTATATCGTGTCCCAATAACTGAGAGACCACACACATAATTTGGAATATAGCCGCAGCTCAATTTATTAATCAAAAACAGCAAATAAATTTATTTGCATATATTAACATCCTCAACATGTTAAACTTCAATATAACAACATCTGCAAGCTCCTCCCGAGCTACCCGGTGTAACCATCAATAATTGCCCCTGACCCCGCCATAAACAGCAAGAGTCTGAGGAGTGGCATGACCTCATGCCCCTTTAACCGGGTCACTAGACCCCAAGGCACGGCTCCCCGCCGGCCCACCGCTCATCGCCGGATGAGACCCAGCACCCAGTAGCTCGGGAGACCCGCCAACCCGAGCTACCAAGGCCTCCATAATGGGCGGGTGAGCAGGGGAAAAAAGCCGCCCTGGAGGACCCTGAAAAAGCCTAGTCCTCCAAGGTCCCGGCTTTAAAACCTCCCCCGTGCCGCCCACACTTCTTTCACCCAATCCAGCGCCAGCTTATTGGCGCGAACCACGCCCCCCACTATTTTCTAACTCTTCCTATTCCTATCCCTCCCCTCTGCTAACCTAACTCAAGGGCAACATAGGGGCTCCCAGCCCCGTGTTACACTTCGCCCGTCGAGATGGGCTCTCGGGCTACTCTGTGCCGTAACTATGGCAAATTATAACTCATTAACTGTAGGTTATGTATGTTAACCTGTAACCCATTCTGTTCTTGCTAGGGAGAATGTGATAGGTCAGTGTCTCTCAAACTTTCTCGAGCTGGGGCACACTACAGGTAGTGGCCAGGGCTTGAGGCACCCAGAAGTGCGTGGACGTCGCCGTGATGACATCACGCATATACGTGACATCATCACGCCGCCGTCCGCACATGTGCAGAGGCGCTCCAGAGGGCCCCTGAGACGCCAGCATGGGGTGCCAACAGGGAAGACGGCTGGAAAGAAGGAGAGGCGCTGACGCCAGCTGATTGCCTACGGCAGCTTTTCTCAACTGTTTCAAGCTAAGTACCCCCTAAGTCTAACAAATGTCAACTGAGTACCCCAACCATAGACCGCCCTAGGCCTACCCAAGCTCTTTCCTAGATCCCAAACCCTCTACTAATTGTAATGCAATTTTTTCCATTCATTTTTCATATACACAGCAGATATAAATTCTCAAAACTGACACATTTCGTTCACTATATTGAAAATAAAATCATTTTACCTACTGGCGATACTCTGCAGGCTGCTGTAATTAGCTTTAAAGGTGAGATCAGGAGGCTAGAGGGAAGCTGGAGGATGCTAGAGAGAAAATGGGGGGGGGGAACATGCAGGCCTTCGGCGGATCGGGCAGTGCTGGCGCTGTACCGCGTAGGGAAGTCAGCTGGCAGGCGCCTCTCTTCCTCCTCAGTGTGCCTCGGCACACAGTTTGAGATACACTGTGACAGAAAATGAATTAAATACATAAACATATTTTATAAGTTGACTGATGTTTCTGAACTACTACGGGTGAATTATTTCTAGAGCGCTACCAGGCATACACATCACTGTACAGGGTCACAAAGGAGACAGTCCCTGCTTGAAAGAGCTTACAATCTAAACAGACAAACAGGATGCCAGCTTGGGGGATACAGTTAGGGGGAATGGTTAATCTGCTGGCTAGGGTGGTGGACAGTGGGGTGTGTCATTATAAATTGAAGGGTATATTAAAAAAACGTGGGTTACTGTTAAACAAGGGAAGAAAGGAGCATGATGGACAAACTCAGGTAGTTTGTTCCAGGCATAGGGGGCAGCTAGATGAAATTGGCACTGGAGGAGAAGGGTACAGCTAAAAGCAACTTATCTGAGGAATGGAGTTCTCGGGGATGCGTATAAGGAGAGATAAGAGAGGAGAGATACTGAGGGACTGCGGCATGGACCCGATTGTGGGTTAATAGTAGGAGTTTGAACTGATTGAGAAGGCGGATAGGGAGCCAGTGAAGTGATTTGAGGCGAGGGGTACGGTGAGTGTAGCAAGGTTGTCGGAAGATAAGTTGTGCAGCTGAGTTTTCCACTGATTGCAGGGGAGAGAGGTGGTTTGGCGGAAGACCCGTTAGAATTAATACTCAGAGAGGAAGGGGCAAATTTAGGTGATGTTGTAGAGATAAAAACAACAGGCTATAGCAGTATGTTGGATGTGCTTAGACAATGAGAGGTCAGAGACGAAGATGACTCCAAAACGTTTACAAAATTGTAATCGAAAGTCACTGTCATTGTAATTCCCCCATATACTATATGGGCCTCTATAATTGTAAATCATCTTGAACCTATTACTACTACTATTAATTATTTCTATAGCGCTACCAGACGCATGCAACATTGCACAGAATCACAAAGAAGAAGAAAACAGTCCCTGCTCGAAAGAGCTTACAATCTAAACAGGCAAAACAGACAAACAGGATGTCATGGATACAGTTACGGGGAAGGGTTAATCTGCTGGCTGAGTTGGAGGGCAGATGGGAGTATAAGACAATCAAGCCATTGTGACATCACTGATGAGGTTGGCTCTTATTGGTGGAATGAGGCATTATGACATCACAATCTCAGCTCTGCTTCCCAAAGACTGAAACTCTTCACACTATTACTACTACTACTATGAATTATTTCTATAGTTCTACCAGATGCACGCAGAGCTGTACAGAATCATAAAGAAGAAGAAAACAGTCCCTGCTCGAAAGAGCTTACAATCTAAACAGCCATGACAGACAAACAGGATGTCATGGATATAGTTATAGGGAACGGTTACCTAATTCTGGATAAGTGTGATACAGAAATTCAGATTAGATTAGAAAATTAATAAAACTGGAATCTATTGGCAGAGGACATGGTCAAGGTGGCTAAAAGAATTGAGTTCAAAAGAGTATCGGAGAAGTTGCTAGAAAAAAAGTCTAGAAAATAATGAGAAAGTCATTGTTTGTCCCTGAAAATTAGCTATGAGAAATCTGATCTACTTTTGGGAGATGCTGGGTACTTGTATTCTAGGCCTCAACCTGACTTTTTTTTATGAGATCCAGTGTGTGCAAATCTATCTCAAGATAAAACCAAATTTTTTCTCGCAACCCCTAACGATAAAATCAAAGATTCTAAAATCTCCTTGAATGGTCAGGACTTCCCTATTGTCGATTCCATAAAAATTCTGGGAGTGACTCTTGACCGATACCTTACTTTAGACACTCACACGGATTTATTGACTAAAAAATGCTTCTCGACATTATGGAAACTAAGAACCATCCGAAAATACTTTGATGCAGCATCATTCCGTTTACTGGTGCAATCTTCTATTCTAAGCATACTAGACTATTGCAACATCATCTATTTGGGAACTTTCAAGAAAACCCTTCACAGACTCCGAATTATTCAAAATTCAGCAGTACGCCTGATTTTCAGTTTAAAAAAATGGGAACACATAAGTCCCTATTATCAAAAACTCCACTGGCTGCCCCTCGAAGCAAGCGTTCTGTTTAAATTTTCTTGTCTCTGCTTCAAATCAATCTTTGGTTTGGCCCCTTCATATCTGGTTTCCCACTTTAATCTGGGTTATACTACCAGGCCCACACGCAGAATCCACATATTTACCCACCCAACAATAAAGGCTTGCTATTACGAAAGATTCCTGGACAGAACTCTAGCTTTCCAGGCAGGCAAACGAAATGATTGGCTGGGAAACATTATCACCCACTCCTCATCCTATTTTAGTTTTAGAAAATTAGTAAAAACGAAACTGTTCAACCGATTTGTTACCTAAGAATTTTATCCGTTCACCATCTCTCCTATTCTGTACACTGATATTCATTTCTTCTACATTGTAACCTTATCACTGATTGTCCAGCTTTTTCTTGTTGTATTTGCATTCTTTGTACTTGTATTCATTGATTCTTCATTGTAACCTGCAATGCCATCTACTTAAGCCTATCAAAAAAAAAGTCTTCAAAGACTCCAGCTAATCCAGAATACTGCAGCCAAGTTGATCTTTGCAAAACGCAAGTCTGACCATGTCTCCCCACTCCTAGCCAAACTTCACTGGCTCCCAGTGATTTCCAGAATCCATTTCAAATGCTGCTGCCTGGCTTTTAAGATCATTCACGGCATCCTTCCTCCCTTAATCCCACTATCTTATAACTCCTCGAGTCCTGACTCTACCAGACCCTCCCAAAGGTATAAACTATCCTTCCCCTCTCTACACTGTATTCGCTATGCAGGCAAACTGGGAAAATCCCTTCTCTTCAGAACCACAGGTCTTTGGAACGACCTTACTACCCCGCTGCGGAACCTGGGCTCCCTCCAATTATTCCGCAAGCCACTGAAAACCTGGCTTTTCACTAAAATGTAATTCTATCCCCCCTTACTCTTCTCTTCTATATATAAGTTCATGTAAACCTTTTTTTTTTTTCCTTCTCTTCCTATATTTTAACTTCTTGTAAACCGTGCCGAGCTCCACATCCGTGGAGATGATGCGGTATATAAACTTAAGGTTTAGTTTAGTTTTAGTTATTAACTATGTCGCTGATTGTCCAGCTCTTCTTACTGTAAACCGCCTAGAACTTCCATGGCTTTGGCGGTATATAAGAAATAAAATTATTATTATTATTATATTTATTACAAAAATTTGGAATGCCAGAAAGGCTGTGTGCTTCTAGGACAAGGTTGGGAAATATTGACGTAGCAGTCTTAAGTATTGGAACTGAAGAAACAAATGCCTAATAGAGAGCTGAATTAATCTTTAAAAATAGCAACCCTCCCCCTTCACTGTGCACTTCTAATTCCTAATGGGGGAAACCCCACGTGCTAAAAACCTTCATATTAGGGGTTCTTTTTCCCTTCTCCTGTTTTCCTGCATAGGTTTATTTCTCTGGTCGACAGCTCTACAGTCAAGACTTCTTAATCCTCTCCTGGAGGCTCACCTAGACAGTCAAGCTTTCAGGATTCTCACGATGAATATATCAGAAATGGATTTGCATTTACATAAATCTCTCACATGCATATTCATTGAGGGAATCCTGAAATCCCGATTGGCTAAGTGTGCCTCCGGGAAAGGGTTGACAAGTACTGCTGCAGGGCAGTGATTATCATGTTTTCGGGGGCCGTGACTCAATTATTGTGGCCACAGAAAGCACGCGACCTCCAGCTGCCTGCTTTTCATCTATGCTTCTGCTTGCAGCCCCACTGCTGCATCACAGCAAATGTTCTCATCATCCCCCATCTTCCACGGAACCTGCACAGGCCTAATTATAGCGTGAGCTTGTCAGAAGATGCAGGCCGATATACTTTTTTTTTTTAACCTGTCCAGGTGGGTCACGACTCATAGTTTGGGAAGCCCATTAGGGGGCTGCAACACTGCAGTTCATGATTTCAGAGATGGTAAAATAACTCCAGCTGAAGTTGCAAATATGCCTAAGAAACGCAGGTCACCCATGCACAAAATACTGCATTGATCAAAGAATAAATAAGTTATTCATTGCAGGTTTCTCTTTCAGTCTTCTGTGTATTTCAGGATATTTTTGTTTTCATTCCATATTTCTGTTCTTTTCGTTTTTTTGCTATTGTACATATTAAAACCATATAGGGAAATAAAATGTTGGGGGATGTGCATGTGGTTTCATGGAAAACAGCAAAGAACAAAAGAAAATGTTATTTTCCTGTCATAAGCTCCAGAATTGAAGGATTTAAGTGACATCTTCCCTGTTGTCACTCATCTGTTGGTCTGGTCACTACCAATCTGTGATATCACCAATCATTGCTAAAGGTCTTCTGCTATTACTTGCTAGCACTAAGGCAAAAATATCATCTCAGATCTCATTGTTTTTGTGTATTGACATTGTAACACGTAAATCAGTTAGCTTAGCAGGGTTTAAAAAAGGCTTGGATAATTTCCTAAAAGGGAAGTCCATAGGCCATTATTAAGATGGCTTGGGGAAATCCACTGCATATTCCTAGGATAAACAGCATAAAATCTGTTTTACTACTTGGGATCTGTGTTGTGCCACCGTTGGAAGCAGTATACTGCACATGATGGACCTTCGGTCGGGCCCTGTATGGGAATTCTTATGTACAATAAAATAAAGAATAAAAATATTAACAAGAAAAGAATGCCATTAAATAAAGGAGAGCAAAACAGTCACACAACACAATAAGGAAGTGAATCTAAACAGATGCAGCAAATCTCATGGGAAGGCATTAATCATTTATTTTAAAAATTTATATACTGCCTATAATCTAAGCAGTTTCCATAAAATAAACATGCATAAATATAAATTCAGAACAATAAAATTGACAGATTTCCAGTCCTTTCTAACTAAAATCACAAACTTCACATTCTCCACAAATAACCAATTCATAGCATTAAAAAAAATCCTATAAACCATCATTTATAAAATAGATGATCAAGAACTGCCTAATTGTGAACTCCAAAAGCCAATACAGAAACTACTTATTCCATGAGGAGCAAACTCAACCTAGGCAGGATTGGCTCTACAAATAATTGTCCACTAACAGCATAGTTTTTAACAGTTTCTTAAAACTTTAACGATCAGTCCATAATTTATTTATTTATTTCGTCCATTTGTGCGTTGCACATACCTATACAAGCTCTTGGTGACATTACATAGGAAGGGGTTAGAAGAGGGTAGGGAGGGCAGGAAGGTACAGGAGAAGAGGATACAAGTGACTAGGTGCCAAATAGATGAGTTTTCAGTTTCTTCCAGAATTTGGTGTGGTTAGGTCATTCCGAGTCTCATATGTCCTGACAGCTTATTCCAGGGAGACACTCCAACAATTGAAAACATCTTCGATCGCAGAGCTCTGTTTGGTCTAGAGGCCGCCCAGAGAAATTGAAACCAGTAAGGGGCCGATTGATACAAAATCTGGTAAACCAGAGATAACACTTGAAAAGGATTAGGTCCCAATTCCTGCCCCATTCTTTCTCTGCCATTTGGAAGTCAGATGCATCTGGGGACATATTGTAGAGGCCAGAAATGATCTCCAAACATATCCAATTTTATTATGAACTTCACATTCCTATTATATCTTTTACATGAATCAGTGTTGTCAGCATGTGTCAGCATGTGACGTAAACACAAACCATATATGGACACAGGTCACATGAAACTTTAAAGACATCAGCATTTTTCCTATCTGGAGATTGGAGTCCAAAAGGTCAGAAAAAGCCTTGACCAGCAGAGCTTCTAATCTAAATCTGTCTGTAAATACGGCTTAACAAAACAATTGAATTCACTTCACAACATCTCTGTTCAAACATACATGTCCTTGTAGTATTTTCAAAGAGGGAAAGACAAACAGAGTCTGGCTTTCTTACAGCTGGAAAACATGGCCTAAGGACATGATACATGTCCCTTCAATCCCCTCTTACGTCATGAAAATGACGTCATAAATACACAGCATGAGCTGGAAGGGAGTGATGCTCTAGATATGTCTCTCAAGGAGGGGTTTTTTTTGGAGCTGTAATACGAATAACACAGTACATGAGCAGTCAAAAACAAGAGTGCAGATAATAATAGAGATTATAACAATAAAAAGGTCTTTTACCCAACCCTGCATTCAACTAAAGTGCTGATCCCAAGAATTAGATAAATCAGAGTTACATTTGAGCTCAGCAAAGAGGTCTACTAATTTCTGAATGTCCATAGTAGGACCTATATTGTCAGAAAGAAAAGTACAACAGCATAAAATACTGAGGAAAGTTTTTCAGCTAGAATCATAGCTAGGGCCATACGATTTAACCATCTGAGAAGTGGAGCCTAATTGATCAGTAATACCTTGTAAGGCGTCCCTAGAGTAGTTCACAAAGCGTTGCTGATTATAATAATTTTAACTAATCTGATCAACATTCTTATTAATAGTAATAAAGGGAATAAGGAACTCAAACCCAGCCTTAACCTGAGCTCGGGCCTTAAATTCATCTGGGACCCCTCTTGGGACCCCTATAGCATCTATGTATACATGTGGATCAAATTTATATCAAGACAAATAAAAGGAAAAACCATGTGAATAGGAAGGATGCCTTTCAGAAAAATATGCAGGAGCATGGTAACCTTAACTAAAGTGCACTGGCCTATCCACTGGCTGGGTAGCTTAACATGGAGCCAAAAGTCTCCATAAAGCCAGTAAATATCAAATCTGATGCAGCAACAATGGGGCATACCTATGAGCCAAGACAGAACAATAACCTGGGGGTAAATTACCTACAAAACTACCCTGTGTCAGATTAGAAACATGACATGTGTAATTGCCCTTATAGATGGTAACGGCAATATCAAGCTTTTGCTGTCCTGGCAGCAAAAGGTATTTAGAACACCACAGTGCACAAAGGGGATAGGTAAAATTAGAGGAGATAGATAGATCCCATAAGAAATCTGATGGGTCGGATAGCTAGACCCACCCTTAAACCACATGTCCATAATGTACATACCTTCATCAGTAGGTCTAGGGTTGTCAATAGTAAGAGAAAGCTTAATAATTTGTGCAGGAACACTTTTCCTATAACAGTGTCCAACCTTATAAAAGGTCATACAAGTAAGCAATGATTTACCATTTTGGTCCACTGTTTTTCAGAGTATTTTCTAGTTTATAAGCCCAGTCAGTATCAATATTCCACCCTACCGCTCCCCAGAATGCACACTTATCCCCCAACGTGAGTCAGTAACATATATATATATACATATGTCTTTAGTTTTAGGAATCTCTGAGGACCAATGGCACAGCCTTGGGATATCAATTGATGAACAGTCCACAATGTCACAATACTCAAAGGAGAAGGTGGCAACTTGCACACTGCTGGAATTATACCATAAGGTAGTATACTGTCTGTCTTTCTGGATTCCAATTGAAGGACAGCCTTTGCGAGGGAGTAGTCCAGCTTAACGTGTGTTCGCAAAGAGGTGCCGGGGGTGCTGTTTACAGCAGAAGTGTCATTTACTGATGGGTATGGGCAGAAAGAGTCGTGGACCCAAAACACATCATCCCTGTAGACCCAGTTAGAAATGATCCATACAGGGAGAAAAACTAGCAGCAGCGGTGCCAGTAAGAGAATAATAAAGTTGGTAGAATGCTGCAATGAGATCATCATGTTGTTCCACTGGAGGAGGTGAAATCTGCGCAGGGAAGACTTGCTTCTGGGGTTTTAGGTTAACCCTCTTCAAGCGACTTGCGTGGATCCAAACAGGAAACTCCTCAGTGAGTGCAGCGGGACTGGTCACAGCGATCACAGTAGTGGGAAGGCCAAAGGGGAAATCCGTCTGCTTCCGATCCTTGGAAAGCTGCTGGATAATCACCAGGCTGGAAAAAATGGGTAGGAATCTGTGGAGAGAAAGGAGAAGTGCAAGACACGTTTCTTTGAACAAGCCCTAATATTTCAATTAGCTTTTAGACGTATTCCTCCTGTATCAAGGGAAAATCTACCCATGGGGCGGGGAAAGGTCATCCCGTGAGAATCTCAAAGGGAGAGCAGCCAGATGTCTGTGCATACAGAAAGAGATACTTGAAAAGAAATGCTTGAAAAGCATTCCAAATATCATTCAGCAGCTGTACTCCAATGTGATCCAAATAAGAGATAGAAAACAAGAGAAACCATGTTGCCTGTACTGAATGTGGCAACATGTAACAATACCAATTCATTTACTTAGCATAGCTATGGCAAAAGAGAGACAATACTCAGTTACTTAAGGTTCTTAATTGAACAATCCAAAAGGATATGTTTTTTTCGTGCTGCATATAACTTATTATGCACTTCAGAGAGACCATACTGATGTACTGAATGTATTCAGAAATGTATATTGAATGGATCATATGTAGGGAATACCATGAAATAAACGCTGTTTAAAGTAAAGCTTTTTCTTAAACATATAACCCCTAACTAAACTATATTCAGAATATAAAAGCTATAAGTAAAAGAACATTGCGCAGTTAGGCTAGTAAGAAGTGGAAAAAGAGCTCTAAAAATGGCCAATATTATGTATCCTGGGGTACCCACTAAACTAAAACAAGTAGACATGACACAGACAAAACATAAAGTTTTAAGCGTGGAGCTATTACTCCATCTGTCAAGTGTGCAGGGCTGAATTTAACTCTGCAAATAAACACATTGATATAAAAAAACCAAAACTACAAATAATGTATATCATAACCATCTCATATTTGGAAAAAGGCATAAAGCTAATGTCTCTTTGGAGCGTCTCTATCTCTGCAGTGATAAAGAGGACCCTTGGAAAACATTAGAAATATCTGTGCCAAAACTGATCTGGGATGGCTATGTATCTTAATTTCAGCTAAAACACTGGAAAGGAATTGTATTTTCCAATTTATTTTCAATTCACAACCGTGCCAGCTGTAATTATCGAGCTATATATATCTGTATCAAGGAGCAAAAGGTCAAGAATGAAAATATCACTAGCAAGAAGTTAAAATGTCGAGCGAGCACTACGATAACCAATACCATGATATTGGGCAATGAATAAGGGAGAGCTAGCAGCTGGTATCCAGGGTTTCCCCTCTTTGCACCAAAGTCCATCCAAAAGGGCGGCTTTGGGCACCTGCCAAACGTCAGGCATCAAGTTCAGAGGGGGGGGGGGTAACAAAGGACTGAAGCTGTGAAAAAAGAGAATCCTGTTCACCCGTGAGACCCAGAAGCCCATTTAAAAGAAGGGCTTGGACATCGTGAAAAGTGTGAAGGGTAATGGGGTGACCAAGGGTCAGAGGAGTAACCATCTCTACCACCAGAGCACATGCAGCCAGGGAACTTGAACAGGAGTGACTATAGGAAAAAAAGGCAACAGAGCGTAACTTACCGCCATGTTCTCCCTTCATGGTGTTACAATAGTCCCAAACAAAGAGATAAACATATGGGCATAAGCAGGAGAACCCAAACCTGAGCTAGAAACCAAAGCACATTTCATAAGTCCATCTGATAAGAGCAGTCATTTCAGAAACCAGGGTCTGTCTCAGAATCTGGTCATAGAAGGAACAAGCAGAGATCCATTGGCGGCAGTGACCAATCATAGCAAGAAAAGTAAGCATGTCTTTCTTGGTAGCTGGGCGGAGCAGACCCAGAACAGCAGCAGTGCGGAAAGTGCAGATTTTCCTCTGACCATGAGACAGGACAAAACCCAGGTATTTCACTTCAGATTTACAGACAACCATTATAAAAGGTGCAAACTATCAGCCTGACAGGTCTCCTGAATTATGGAACACAAAAAGATGTACAAAATAAGGATAGGACCATGAGGGGCAGTGCATGACTGTAGAATAGCCTGAAGGACAATGAAGTCAACATAGCCCTGGGGCATTCCACACTAGGTATACTGTTGCTTAAAGGTGAAGGCAAAAAAGAGCTGAAAAGCCTCACCAACAGGGACAAAAACAAAATATTCTTTAGGACAATAACAGAAAAAAAAAACCCATTGGCTGCCGGTGGAATGGGGGAGAGGAAGAAACATAAGAAAACAGCCCTAAAATCTAGGACAAAACGGGGAATGCCATCAGCTTTGACAACAAGAGCGATGGGCGTATTGTAAGAAGAGATGGTGGTTTTGATAATGCCTGAGAAAAGATAAGTGACAAGCAGTGGAATCACACCATACTGCTTGATAAAACCAAGAATGAGTAACTTCAAAGAAACACTATAGGGGGTCAGTGTAAGCCCAAACTGAGAAGTCTGGGGGAAGGGGCAAAAGCATTCATGCACAGACCCTGATAATGAAAGCAAAGAACAGATTAGCTTTGCTCTGCACAAGAAAGAAAGCCTCTAAAACGGATTTTTTCTTTTTCTTGTTTCTTTTTTTTTTTTTATGATCCAGCACAGAACACAAAGGAAGCAGCCGTAGAAGAAACGCACAAAATTAGTCAGGATCAAAAGGAAGACAAGAAATAGTGCTTGTGTACAAACTACAAGGGAAAGATCTTAGACTGATTCAAACAGCGCTTTCAATTCATTCCACATAACAGCACGTCCTACCTCAGTATTAAACATTGGTGACACAGAAAGATGTGAGCTGAAGGAAAAATGTCATACACACACACAGCCGTACAAGTCTCATTTGTCTAGGAGTATCCTAAATACCTTATGACTCATTACAAAACCAATATAACAATGCAAAAATATTCGCTTATCTTACCTTATAAGCGAGGTACAGTAATAAGAGACAATAAAATCTTATACTCTATAAAAGTTTTAACCTTACAAATGACAGAGTGGGCAGGGGGGTTCTATAAATAATTTCATTCTTCCCGAAAGAATGGCAGCTGCTTATATTCACGAGGGGCGCTTACCGAAAGTACCCCGAGATTTTTCCCAAAAAAACTCCATAATAGAACCCAAAGCTTGAACTTAAAATAAAGGGTGGGTAATAATAATAATAATAATAATAATAACTTTATTCTTATATCCCGCAATACCATGTAAGTTCAATGCGGTTAACAATAGAAGAGACTGTACATTTACAGCGATGATACATATTACAGTGTTATTACATTTACAAAGATGTTACATAAATAGCAGTAATAAAAAGGCATATACTAAAGAAGAGACTGTACGTATACAGCGATGTTCCATGTTAAAGCGGTGGTACATTTACAGTGATGTTAAATATGAGGCTATGAAAAGGCAGGGCAATTAGATAAAACAGAGCTTGAGAAAGAGAGGCCATAGTGGCTTGGGAGGGGGGCGTAGTCAGAGGGAATGGAGGCATGTCGAGGTCAGGAGGGTGCAGGGAAGGGGGGAAGGCAGCGTTAGCGGAATTTGTCGAAGAGG
Source organism: Geotrypetes seraphini (assembly GCF_902459505.1). Classification (NCBI taxonomy): domain Eukaryota; kingdom Metazoa; phylum Chordata; class Amphibia; order Gymnophiona; family Dermophiidae; genus Geotrypetes; species Geotrypetes seraphini. Next base: position 19,472,301 of record NC_047087.1, on the reverse strand, counting down.
TAGGTTTTTAGTGACTTCCTGAACAGGTGGTAGGGTGGAGAGTTGGAGATGAGGGCGGTAAGGCAATTGTTCCATTTGCCCGCTTGGAATGCTAGGGTTCTATCAGTGAATCTCTTGTAGAGGCAGCCTTTTAGGGAGGGAAAGGTGAATAGGTGGGCGTTTCGTGTGCGAGAGGGGCCTGCTATTTCAAGGTGCTCAGACAAGTAGATTGGGGAAGATCCTGTTAGAGTTTTGAAACAGAGGCAGGCGAACTTAAAGATGGTCCTTGCCTCTACTGGGAGCCAATGGAGTTTGGTGTAGTAGGGGCTAACATGGTCGTATTTTTTGAGATCATAGATGAGGCGGACGACCGCATTTTGGACTGTTCTAAGACGTTTGATGGTATTTGGGTACAGGTCACCAATACATGTGAGTATTAAAGAACAGAAAAAATTCAGAAATACTCACAAAATACTGGTGATATCATCTGCCCATCGCGGACGTGCCCCCAACTGAAAAGGCTTAGGTCCCAATTCCTGCCCCATTCTTTCTCTGCCATTTGGAAGTCAGATGCATCTGGGGACATATTGTAGAGGCCAGAAATGATCTCCAAACATATCCGCTTTAATATCAACTTCACATTCCTTTTATATCTTTTACATGAATCAGTGTTGTCAGTATGTGACGTAAACACAAACCATATATGGACACAGGTCACATGAGAACATAAGAACATAAGAACATAAGAAATGCCTCCGCTGGGTCAGACCTAAGGTCCATCGCGCCCAGCAGTCCGCTCACGCGGCGGCCCATCAGGTCCAGGACCTGTGCAGTAATCTTTTATCTATACCCCTCTATCTCCTTTTCCAGCAGGAAATTGTCCAATCCTTTCTTAAACCCCAGTACCGTTCGCTGCCCTACACGTTGGGTAAAGAAGAACTTCCTAGCATTTGTTTTGAATCTGTCCCCTTTCAACTTTTCTGAATGCCCTCTTGTTTTTTTATGTTCTGAAAGTTTGAAGAATCTGTCCCTCTCTACTCTCTCTATGCCCTTCATGATCTTGTAAGTCTCTATCATATCCCCTCTAAGTCTTCTCTTTTCCAGGGAAAAGAGACCCAGTTTCTCCAATCTCTCAGCGTATGAAAGGTTTTCCATCCCCTTAATCAGTCGTGTCGCTCTCCTCTGAACTCTCTCGAGTAATACCATATCCTTCTTAAGGTATGGTGACCAATACTGGACGCAGTACTCAAGATGCGGACGCACCATCGCCCGGTACAGCGGCAGGATAACTTCTTTCGTTCTTGTTGTAATACCCTTCTTGATTATCCCCAGCATTTTATTCGCTCTCTTGGCGGCCGCTGCGCACTGTGCCGTCGGCTTCATTGTCATGTCCACCATTACCCCCAAGTCCCTTTCTTGGGTACTCTCATTCAATAACATCCCTCCCATCGTATAGCTGTGCCTCGGGTTTCTGATTCCCACATGCAATACTTTACATTTCTCAACATTGAACTTCATCTGCCATCTCTCTGCCCATTCTCCCAATTTGTCCAAGTCCCTTTGCAATTTTTCACAATCTTCCTTTGTCCGAGCTCCACTAAATACTTTGGTGTCATCCGCAAATTTTATTATCTCACTCTTTGTTCCTGTTTCTAGATCATTTATGAATATATTAAATAGCAGTGGCCCGAGCACTGAGCCCTGCGGGACACCACTCGTGACTTTCCTCCAGTCTGAGTAGTGTCCCTTCACCCCTACCCTCTGTTTCCTACCCGCTAACCAGTTTCTGATCCATCTATGCACGGCTCCGTCCACCCCATGGTTCTTCAGTTTCCGGAGTAGACGTTCATGAGGCACCTTGTCAAAGGCTTTCTGGAAATCTAGGTATATGATGTCTATGGGGTCTCCTTTGTCCATCTGTTTGTTAATTCCCTCGAAGAAGTGCAATAAGTTGGTCAGACATGATCTCCCCCTGCAGAAACCATGTTGGCTGGTTATCAGAAGTTCGTGTTTTTCAAAATGTTCATCAATTTTTTCTTTTATTAGTGCTTCCGCCATTTTCCCCGGAACAGAGGTCAGACTCACCGGTCTGTAGTTTCCCGGGTCTCCTCTTGATCCCTTTTTAAAGATGGGCGTAACGTTGGCTATCTTCCAATCCTCCGGAATCACACCTGTTTTCAGAGACAGGTTGCAAATTTGCTGTAGTAGTTCCGCTATTTCCTCTTTTAGTTCCTTCAGCACCCTTGGATGGATTCCATCCGGACCCGGGGATTTGTCAGTTTTTAGTTTTTCTATCTGTCTGCGCACATCATCAAGGCTCACTTCTATGGATGTTAACTTTTGTGCTTGATTTCCATTGAAGAATTGCTCAGGTTCCGGTATGTTGGTTGTGTCTTCGTTTGTGAATACAGATGAAAAGAACATGTTAAGTCTTTCTGCGACCTCTTTCTCTTCCTTCACCGCTCCCTTCCTGTCTCCGTCATCCAGTGGTCCCACCTCCTCCCTAGCCGGCTGTTTCCCTTTAACATATCTAAAGAACGGTTTGAAATTTCGTGCTTCCCTGGCTAGTGTCTCTTCATACTCTCTTTTGGCTTTTCGTACCACACGGTGACATTCTTTTTGATACTTCCTGTGCTCTCTCCAGTTTACCTCAGTTTTGTCCCTTTTCCATTTTCTGAATGAATTTTTCTTATTGCTTATCACTTCCTTCACTATTTTAGTTATCCACGCCGGGTCTTTTATTCGACTCTTGTTGCACCCTTTTCTGAATTTGGGGATATATAGATTTTGCGCCTCGCTCACCGTGTCCTTGAAAAAGGACCAGGCATGTTCTACCGTCTGCCATTTTTGGGAAGTGTTCCTAAGTTTTTTCTTTACCATTCCCCTCATTGCTTCGTAGTTACCCTTCCTGAAGTTAAAAGTTGTCGCTATGGTTCTCTTTCCTTTCAGTATTCCTACTTCCATCTTGAACTTGATCATATTATGATCGCTGTTTCCCAACGGTCCCACTACTTCCACTTCCTTTGCAGGTCCCCTTAGCCCATTTAGGATTAGATCCAGAGTGGCATTTTCTCTTGTCGGTTCTCTAACAAGCTGTTCCATGAAGCAATCTTGTACAGCCTCCAGAAATTCTGTCTCCCTAGCGCATCTTGAACTTCCGAGACTCCAGTCTATCCCAGGGTAGTTGAAGTCTCCCATAATAACCGTGTTACCGCCTTTGCATTCTCGCTTCATCTCGGCTTCCATTTCTTCATCGATGTCTCCGGTTTGTCCGGGTGGACGATAGTATAGGCCTATCTTTATTTCAGGCCCTTTCCTTCCTGGTATTTTAACCCATAGTGATTCTAGCTTGTTGGTCGTCTCCGCTGTGTCCATTCTTGTTGATTGTATGCTTTCTTTTATGTATAGTGCTATTCCACCTCCTTTCTGTCCTGACCTGTCCTGGCGATAGAGCTTGTACCCCGGCAGTGCTGTATCCCATTTGCTTTCCTCATTCCACCATGTTTCAGAGATTCCAAAGATGTCTATGTCTTCTGCAATGATCATGGCTTCTAATTCCCCCATTTTGTTTCTTAGGCTCCTTGCATTAGTATATATGCAATTTAGCTCCTGGAATTTTGCTGCCTTTAATTCCTTTCCCTGCGCTTCGGTCTTTAGATACTTCTCTTGGGCTACAATCTTTCTAACCTTCTCTTCTTGGTTAGTTGACTCCTGTAATTTGTCCATTGTTTCTTCCCAGCCTTTTTTCCCCTCAGTATCTTCACGGGATACCTTTTTCCGAAACATCGACGCTTGGTCGACTGTCGGCTTTCCCCTTCTTCTTAGTTTAAAGCCTGTTCTATTCCTCTCTTGATATTGTTTGCTAGAAGTCTAGTTCCCGCTGTGCTCAGGTGCAATCCATCTCTCCTGTAGAGCTTGCTCTTGCCCCAGAACGTCGTCCAGTTCCTCACGAAGTGGAATCCTTCTTCCTCACACCATCTCCTCATCCACGCATTTATTGATTGTAGTTCATCCTGCCTTTTCACATCTGCCCTCGGTACCGGTAGGATCTCTGAGAATGCTATCTTCTGGGTCCTCATCTTCAGCTTCCTTCCCAGAATCTTGAACTGTTCTATCAGCGAACTTCTTTTGTAGTCTCTCCTGCTGACATCATTCGTCCCAATGTGGATCATTACTGCGGTCTCTTCCGTCTCCGCACCTTCCAGGATCTTTCCAATTTTGTCCACGATGTCCTTGGTTCTCGCTCCTGGGAGGCAGGTCACCAGTCGGTCCTCCCTCCCTCCTGCTATGTGGCTGTCCACATGCCTCAGGATCGAGTCCCCCACTAGGATCGCTGATTTTCCCTTCTTCAATGTTCGCTTCGGTCTCAGGTCAATGTCCTCGGTGTGCTTCGCTCTCTCTTCTTCTGGGCATCGACTGGTCAATTTCTCTTTGTGGGTGTCTTCTTTGAGGTCTTCTGCTTCTTGTTCTCCCTTCGATGTAGGTGTAGCTTCTTCTATCATCTGAAGCTCGTTCTCTTCCACCCTCCTCTTGTATGCTTCTTCAATGAATTTCTCAAGTTCCCTGACTTCCTTCTCAATGTGTCTCTCGCTCGTGAAATCTTCAGCTGTCCTGACTGGGTCTTCCGTGGTGTAAAGTCCTTCTAGTTCCTGTATCTTGTCCTCTAGTCGCTTGACTTCCTTCTTCAAGCTTTCCAGCTCCTGACACCGACCGCATACATATGACTGTCTCCCCGAGGGGAGGTAGTCATACATATGACAGCCGGTGCAGAACACTGGAAAGCTCATCTTCTGGTTTCCCTCTGCTTCCATAGTCGTTCCTACTTTAAGATAACACTTAAGATTACGTGCTCCTTGTGTGCCTGCTTTCTTCAGCGCTTTCTTCTTGTGTGTGCTGCCCTCGCTCTACCTTACTATACTTTGTTTGTGTTTGTTCTTTGTGTGCCTGCTTCTTGCCTTCTTCTTGTTTGTACTGCCCTTGCTCTACCTTACCTTACCGTTGTTTGAGTGTGTCGTTCCTTCTGCGCCTGCTTCTTCCGTACCTTTCAGTCTTTCCCTGGTGTTCCTGGGTGTAGTAACTTGGCCCTTCTTGAGGCCCTTCGCAAAGGCGCTCTCGCTAAGGCGAGCGCCTTTGCCGCGCGCCTTTGCCGCGCGCCTTCGCCGGGCGCCGAACGGCTGGGCGCCGCTGGCTCCTCCCCCTTTAAGGGTTAGTCCGGCGCTGCCTCTGACGCGGGGGGGGGGGGGCGGAGCGAACTCTCGCCGCTTCCCCTAGCCTGGTTCCTGCCTCCTTTCTTCGGTGCTCGGCACCGACGCTGTCTTCCTCCCCTCTGAGCAGTGAAACGCTGCCTTCTCCGCTTCTCCTCTCCTCTCTTCGGCACTTTAAAGACATCAGCATTTTTCCTATCTGGAGATTGGAGTCCAAAAGATCAGAAAAAGCCTTGACCAGCAGAGCTTCTAATCTAAATCTGTCTGTAAATACGGCTTAACAAAACAATTGAATTCACTTCACAACATCTCTGTTCAAACATACATGTCCTTGTAGTATTTTCAAAGAGGGAAAGACAAACAGAGTCTGGCTTTCTTACAGCTGGAAAACATGGCCTAAGGACATGATACGTGTCCCTTCAACACTTTGTAGTGAACCCGCTGTAGAATAGGGGTAATGTGTGATGTCCTAATCAATCTAGCTGCCAAATTCATTATACAGAGCCACTATACTTCTCCCTCCGTATTCGCGGTTTCGATTATTCGCGGTTTTTAGCTTGCTGGCTCCTCCCTCCAAATTACATCAGCTTGCATAGAGAAATCGTTGATTCCAAGCGTTTACAGAGAAAAATCGCCGATTTCCAGCCCTTTCTTCACCATGTTTTGCCTCTCCTTCAGGAACAGGCCAGGTCTCCCACCATGTTATTTGTGGTTTCACCATATTCATGATGGTTTTTAATAGAAAACAACAAATAACATGAAAAAGTTATTTGTGGTTTTTCTGTATTCACGGGTCTGTTAATCCCCTATCACAGCGAATACGGAGGGAGAAGTGTATTTCCCTCTTTTTCCTGCTGGCCATTCCTCTCCCTATGAACCCAACTTATAGAGTTGCCGATTAGCAAACTTTCTAAGTAGTTTACAATATATTCTGAAACAAAATAACTTTTTCCACCTGCTAGACCAGTGGTCTCAAACTCGCGGCCCGCCAGGTACTATTTTGAGGCCCTTGATATGTTTATCATAATCACAAAAGTAAATTAAAACAGTTTCTTGATCATATGTCTCTTTAGCTATAAATGACAATATTATTATTAAGACTTAGGGCTCCTTTTACTAAGCCGTGTTAGGGCTTTAACGTGCAAAATAGTGTGCGCTACATTGCCACACATGCTAGACCTTAATGCCAGCATTGAGCTGGCGTTAGTTCTAGAAGCGTAGCATGCGGTAATTTCCTGCGTGCGCTAAAAACGCTACCGCACCTTAGTAAAAGGAGCCCTTAGCCAAAAAGAAAGATTTATAAACTATAAAGAGTTTTACCTCATGCGAAATTGTCATTTCTTTAATAAGACATTAACTATTTTTTCTGAGGCCCTCCAAGTACCTACAAATGCAAAATGTGGCCCTGCCAAGGGTTTGAGTTTGAGACCACTGGCCTATAGGAAGAGGAGATGCAAATGCTAAGAGCCTTAGCCAATAGGGAGAGGAGGAGATAGTGGATGCTCTGGATGAGCCATTTGGCCTTTATCTGCCATCATAAAGTTCTATGACATCACAATGCAGCTGTAAAGAGCCTTAGCCTATAGAAATGTTCTCAAACTCGTGGCCCACCAGGTACTATTTTGAGGCCCTCGGTATGTTCATCATAATCACAAAAGTAAAATAAAAGAGTTTCTTGATCATATGTCTCTTTAGCTATAAATGACAATATTATTATTAAGACTTGGCCAAAAGGAAAGATTTATAAACTATAAAGAGTTTTACCTCATGCAAAATTGTCATTTCTTTAATAAGACATTAACTATTTTTTCCGAGGCCCTCCAAGTACCTACAAATCCAAAATGTGGCCCTGCCAAGGGTTTGAGTTTGAGACCTTGTGCTAGACTACCTTAAGATCATCATATACTGTATATATAAAAAAAGAAGTGTCTTAAAATAATGGATAATAATAAGTAGCAGAACAAATAGATTATACGTAAAAGCTAAAAGCACTTTGCAAGAAGACCAAAACTAACCCCAAGTGTAGACAGATCCAAACCCAACAAGAAAGAAAAAAGATTTACAACAGGGCATCAAAGAAATGGAAACTATGACACTTTTGAACACTTAACGGGACTTCATAAATCACAGTCATTAATCTAATCATCTCATTGACATTCTGAGAGAGGAGTAATGGAGCAAGCTGAGCAGCCACTGGAACGCGCAGAAGGAAGAGCTCTCCATAGAAAAGGACAAAACATTTTTCTTCTGCTTCAGGGGCTGATAGAATATGCCGGGTGAAGGGCACCTGCTTTCCCAGCACTGCAGTGCACCACATTCTGAAATTTTAGTCATGTGGAAGGTTAAGTAGTTCAACGTATCCCTGCCAGATTTAGGCATTCATACTTATACTAGCTGTATGATGATTACAAGCTATGCTCGTATTTTATAACTAAAATTTGCCTCCCCCCTTTTTACTAAACCGCGATGGCGGTTATTAGCGCAGGGTAACTGGTTACCGAAATGATTGGATAACCACAAACGGGTGATTTAACCGGTGACCATTTCTAGGCAATTAAATTATTTTAAAAATGGGTCAGTATATATACAAATGGTTCCAATTAACTACCTAACTACTGAATTTCACAGTGGCTGAATCTTTACTTTCATTTGTATTTATCCATATAATAGATATATATCTAAAATTATTCTATAAGACCAGCCCTTTCCGTTTATTTTCCTATATAAGATTAAAGACCGAGTAGTGTTATCCAGATGGCCCGAAGATTTTGAACGAACCTGGTCTCAGTAAGCCGGTACTAGGTAATATAATACAATATGATAATCTCATTAGTTAAGAATTGAAAGAGAATTTAGAAGAGATGTAGCTTAGATTGCATTATATAAGAATTTACATGATCTTTGAGAAAAGTAGAATTAATAAATATTTTGATTTGATTTAATTTTCCAGTGTCCCTCCCCGACGAAGGAGACGAAACTCGAGTCGGGGGGACGGGAATTGATGAGGACAAATACAGTCACCTTTGAATTTTAACCTTCACTTTATTGGTTACAACACAGTCACCATTGAGATTTAACAAGTTCAACAGCTAAAACCTCCCAATTCAGATAAGTACAAATATAGTATCTGAACAGCTATTAGATCATTAAGGGCAGGTTGGGGACAGGTGGTTGCAATGATGGTCCCCTTGTTAAACTCATGGTAGTGACTTCACTATTTATTGGGTTGCAGGTCTGAGCACATCACCATAATAATTTTAGATATATATCTATTATATGGATAAATACAAATGAATGTAAAGATTCAGCCACTGTGAAATTCAGTAGTTAGCTAATTGATAGTAGTTCACAGAATATCACTGCATATCTTCCCATCATTGTCTAAGATAGAGTCCAATTAACTACCAACATGGCTAAAAGGGGCATAAAAAAATGATGCAAGAAAAAAAGACAGAGGATTAGGGAAAATGATCCTTTTAGTCTTCATTAAAGCCCTGTCCCAAATTAGTGCTTTCATGAAAACTGTAATTGGTATGGAGTCTGTGCAAAAGCCGATGGGGACACGGGAAATATGCATTACATTTTCAGCATTCCCAAACCACTCACCCTTGAAATTTCTGCACACTGATCACCAGCACATGTCAAATAGTGGCTATCTGAAATCACCAATTACACGAGGAACCTTTCTACACAAGTAAATGCCCCACGCTGCTCCTTGTGACCCTGGGCGAGTCACTCAATCCTTCATTGCTCCAGGTACATTAGATAAATTATGAGCCCACCGGAACAGATAAGGAAAATGCTTCAGTGCCTGATTATAAACCGCTTAGATAACACGACACCTAAATAAATAAAATAAAAATAAACTTCAGAAATAGATTCAACTGCAATGACCTCCATTACCTTACAGAGAGTGACATAACAGCCTATAATTCAGCTAATGAATATAACTCACTATTCACTCACCCATCATCCAAAGATGTCAAACGAAAAAAACTTTATGATAACCTAATAGCCTCCAAAGCAGCTAAACTGGACAGACAAATCACCACCCTGTTGTCTTCAACTACAAACTACAACACCTTCAAGAGAGATATTAAAACTATACTCTTCAAAAAACACATAAAACCTATCCAGCCCAATGTCCAACACTCTATTTACCCTTAGATCTCTCTAATACTCTTATCTACCAAACGTTATCTACAACCCATAATTTCACCCTATTCTTATCTCCTAAAGACCTCCACTTCCCTTTGGTAATTCTTTACCCAATATATATTACCTTAAAAATTCTATGTCATCGCTTATTCTATTCCTTCAAATTTTGAATGTAATTTTGTTTTAGTTTGGATGTAATCTGCCTTGAACCGCACAGTAATGGTGGAATGGAAATCACTAATGTAATGTAATAATACCTTGTTGGCATTATAATAATCTACAATACAATGGACCATGACAACATATGGGCACTAATCTATATATATATATATATATATATATATAAAATCGGAGGTATGTATGTGTGTATGTATGTATGTGCCGCGATCACGCAAAAACGGCTTGACCGATTTGAACGAAACTTGGTATGCAGATCCCTCACTACCTGGGATGATATGTTCTGGGGGTCTCGCGGCCCACCTGCACACGTGGGCGGAGCTACAAACAGAACATCAGATTTCACTCATTCATGTCAATGGAAAAAATGTAAAAAGCTGCCATTCTCACAGTAATTCAAAAACGGCTTGACCGCTTTGAACGAAACTTGGTATGCCGATCCCTCACTACCTGGGGTGATATGTTCTGGGGGTCTCGCGGCCCACCTGCACACGTGGGCGGAGCTACAAACAGAACATCAGATTTCACTCATTCATGTCAATGGAAAAAATGTAAAAAGCTGCCATTCTCACAGTAATTCAAAAACAGCTTGACCGATTAGAACGAAACTTGGTATGCCGATCCCTCACTACCTGGGGTGATATGTTTGGGGGTCTCGCGGCCCACCTGCACACATGGGCGGAGCTACAAACAGAACATCAGATTTCACCCATTCATGTCAATGGAAAAAATGTAAAAAGCTGCCATTCTCACAGTAATTCAAAAACAGCTTGACCGATTAGAACGAAACTTGGTATGCCGATCCCTCACTACCTGGGGTGATATGTTTGGGGGTCTCGCAGCCCACCTGCACACGTGGGCGGAGCTACAAACAGAAAATCAGATTTCACCCATTCATGTCAATGGAAAAAATGTAAAAAGCTGCCATTCTCACAGTATTTCCAACTACCTGGGGTGATATGTTCTGGGGGTCTCTTCACCCAAGAATTTATATGTTCTTGCTCCTGGAGGTGAAACTAAAAATGTTGTTTATAATCAAGTTTTGTGTTAGTTGTATTGTATTCATTTTGTCAAATATTTCACATTATAATTTGAATACTGTACTTTTTATAAAGCTGTTAAAAAATAATTTCATTCACCACTATAAAGTATCTTTATTTGAATCCATTTACAGTGTTATTGCTATAATTAAATACCCGTGCAACGCTGGGGCATCAGCTAGTTTACTCTAAAGTAATCAAGATAACTCACACCACTAAAACTCTCTATTGATGGACTTTGATAAACAGACGTTATCTTGTAATGAAAGACTCAAGAAAATAACAAGGTCGTTAGTCTACTTGAAAATGTAGAAATAAGTGCACTAAGGGCTCCTTTTACTAAGGTGCGCTAGCGTTTTTAGGGCTCGCAGCAGATTAGCGAGCGCTGGTGTTCGTGTCTAGCGCACACGGCATTGTAGCACGTGCTATTCCATGCGTTAATGCCCTAACGCAGCTTAGTAAAAGGAGCCCTAAGTATATCTACGGCTAGTTTTCAAGAGCTGTACTCTCTTCATCAGGACGGCGAAAAGAAATGAAGGACTCAAAGTGAAATCTAGTTACTATTACTTGTGTGGCGTAGCGGTTAAAGCTACAGCCTCAGCACCTTGAGGTTGTGGGTTCAAATCTCACGCTGCTCCTTGTGACCCTGGGCAAGTGATCCAGGTGCATTAGATAGAGTGTGAGCCCACCGGGACAGATAGAGAATGTAAACCACTTAAGCTATAAGTGGTATATAAAAATAAAAATAAATAAAGCTTTACTAGAAGACGGCAGTACAGATACACATGAGAGACAGTTCCTGCTCTATGGAACTTACAGTTTATTTATCCAAATAAATCAAGAGAAACATACATGACAAGACCAGTATTCAAGATTTAGAAGCCATCTTGAAAAAAGGCAAGTTCTTAGACTGAGTTTGAATATGACTAGTCAGGAAACATGATGCATTGAATCAGGAAGTCCACTGTATATAATGCAGCAAAGTGGAACGTTCAGAATCCGATGGACAAGATAGTCCGAGTAAGAGCAATTTACTCATTGAACAGAATACGTAAAGAAGGGTAAAAGAGAGAGGAAAGAAAATAGGTCATGAGGAGTTGCAGAGAGAATGTATTAGAGAGTAAGAGAAGCTGGAAGTGTAGGTGGAAGCAGATGGGAAGCCAATGTAATGACTCTAAAAGTATGACATTTTGGCATAATGATGTTGAAGGAAGGAATCGTGCAGCTGAATTTTATATCGGCTGTAGGTGGTTCAGTGGGAGACCCGGGTTTTGAAAAACCGTCCGGACGCCTAGATATGCCCTCTAAAAAGAGAACATGTCTGGGTAAATCCGGACGTCTGGTAACCCTACAAATATAGGACCACAAACGAAAACTCCTAATATAAACCAATGAAACTCTCAGATGCCTGACTCTGCATGTAGAAAGAGGAACAGAAATATATTTCTTCCTTAACAGTGCAAAATATAGACAACAGATGTAAATTCTGAAAACTGACACATTTCAATCACTAAATTGAAAATAAAATCACTTTTCCTACCTTTCTTTCTGGTGATTTTATTTTTTTACTTATCTTTTCCCAGTCTCTGCTTGCACTTTTCTCTGTCTGTGCTCTTAACTCTGTTTTCAGGGCTTTTTATACATTTGCTGTTTTTCTCTCCTTCACTTTCTGCTCTATATCCATCTTTGGTATTAATTTTTAACATTCAACTTTCATCCATTTTTCTGCTCTCTCCTCAAATCTATCTACTTTTACATGTCTTCCCTTCCCATCAATCCATGCATACTCTCTCTTCTTTCCTTCTACCCCTCCCCACCATCCATGTGTGCCATATCCTCCCTATTTCTTTTTACCATTTTCTATTATCTTCCATCTCTCATCCCTTCCCCATCCCTCCCATCCCTGTGCACCATGTCCTCCTCCCTCTCTTTCTCCTTCCCCTCTATCTCCTCCATCTCTTTCCCTCTCCTATGGTCTGACATCTGTCTTCCCCTTTCCCCTTCCTATGGTCTGGGATCTTTATCCTTTCCACAGTCTGGCATCTATCTCCCCTCCTTCCTTTCCCTAGTCCGACATCTCTCTCCTTCTCTTTCCCCCTTCAGTGGTCTGGCATCTTTATCTGCCCCTTCCATTCCCTCCCCTAGAGGTCTGGCATCTTTCCTTTCCTTTTTTTCCCCATCCCCGCGGTCCAGAATCACTCTAACCCTCCCCCACCCCCACCGATCTGGTGCTTGCTAACCCAGCACTGTTCTAACTCTTCGGACCACCGGCAGCGTGACTGAAGGAGACACACTGCTTATCCTAGGAATATGCAGTGAATTTCCCCAAGCCATCTCAATAATGGCCTATGGACTTCTCTTTTAGAAAATTATCCAAACCTTTTTTAAACCCTGCTAAGCTAACTGATTTCATCACATTCTCCGTCAACAAATTCCAGAGTTTAATTACACGTTGTGTGAAGAAATATTTTCTCTAGCTTGTTTTAAATCTATTGCGTACTGGTAGTAGCTTTATCGCATGCCCCCTAGTCCTAGTGTTTTTGGAAAGAGTAAGCAAGCAATTCACATCTACCCTTTCCACTCCACTCTTTATTTTATAGACCTCTGTCATATCACCGCTGAGCCATCTCTTCTCCAAGACAAGCAGCACACCAAGGAAAGCATATAATTGAACCCTTCATTTGGCATTGTTGCTCAGAAGCAACATGTGTTTTCTATGGCTCTTATGGGAGATCTGCATCTCCAAATGCTTGTTACTTGGCACAGTTGCTCTCGGTCAACATCAAGTTACGTAAAGTAGTCGTTTCACCATCTGCCAGTTAAAGGGGTCAATAAAATCAGAGAAACAAAATTTTTTATTGCTGATTTAACTTGCAAAGCAATGAATTATTCATAACTTTGCAGAGTTACACCCTGGACATACTGCGCAAAAAAATCTCCCTGGGATGGTAAACCTCATTCTATGGGATGGGCTACCCTTGGCATCTTTGCATAGTGGCCATGGGAGAAAGAGGCATGGCACTGGCTGCAATTTATTTATTGCTGCTGCTGCAGGCACTGCTGGAGACGACTGGATTAGCAGCAGAATGTAATGATTTCCAGAGGAGAGATGGTATATTACACGGGAGGGTAAGATTTAGGCAGAGGTAACCTAGGTTGATGATGTCCCAAGAGTGACCTTTAAAGTGTCTATGGGTACATGATTTTTAAAGATGGCAGCAAGTGTTCATGCAGATCATGTTTTAAAAAAATTCTTTGAGAGTGTAAGACATCTTGGATAACCTAATCAATTCTGCCTGCCTTGGACAGGAGAAAAACTGATGAAGAAGGTAAATAATGAAAGAGAATAGGACAAGACAGTGCCTCATGCTAAAAGATTGAGCAATACAACTCCAAGCAAGAGTCAGGGAAGACAAAATTAATGTATTACTCAACCTCATGAATCAAATTCTACGAGTGCTTCTCAGAAGAAGAGAGATTTGTTCTAGAGAGGAAAATGAAACAAAAGAAAAATATCACTGGATAAATTTAACTGGTTGTATAAAAATACCAACAAAGAAAACCTGTAGGAAAGAGCCTGAGGAAAAGAGAATGACACGAGGCCAAATTTGTCGCCCTCCCCATGGGATCCATCTCCATCTCCGTCTCGTCACCATGAGTTCTGTTCCTCACCCATTCCTGCAAGCTCTGTCCTCATCTGCACAAGCCTCAAATACTTTATAATCATAAGTGTTGTAGGGATGGGGCGGGGCACAACTCATGGGGATGGGATAGAGATAGATCCCATGTCATTCGCTATGTGGGACCTCAGTACATAGTAGATGATGTCTGATAAAGACCCATCGGCTCATCTAATCTCCTCGTGACCTCCCAACACACATAACATCCTCACTCACTCTTTAGTAATTTATCATCTGGACTACTGCAACTCCCTTTATCAAGGTATTAACCAAAAAGAAGTCAGAAGACTTCAGATAATACAAAACTCATCTATAAGGCCAAAAAAATATGATCATTTCACTCCACTTCTAAAAAAAACGCTGACTGGCTGCCCATATCTCACCGTATCGCTTTCAAAACCTTACTCCTTATTTTCAAAACAAGAAAACTCTTTGGCATTTATAGACAGACTATTACTTCCTCATGCTACTTCGCTCAAACGCAGCAAAATCTTCTTTCAACTCCATCAATTCGGCACACGCAAAACCATTTTTTGTCTGTTGTTGTTCCTACCTTATGGAACGCCCTTCCAAGCCATCTCCGACAAGAAAAATCCTTACCAAGACAAATTTGAAGACCTTTCTGTTTAACCCTTTCAGGACCATAAGGATCGTAGGCCAATTTTTGTGGTTTTGACGACATTTTTGTGGTAAAAAGGGCTTGCAGATGCCAAAAAATTGATTTTTTTTGTGTGAAATATCATTATTTTTATTTAAAAAAATCACACTTCTGGCTTATGGACAGTGTGGCAAGTGAATCTTCTCGTCCATCTGGCAACGACGCTAATGAATGAATGTCGGAACCAGTTTGTTTACATAAAGGCAGTATCATATGGAATCCGTACATATCAAATTTAGAACTGTAGACTATCCCAATCAAAATTGATAGGATTTTAAAGTTATGGGACAAATAGGTCCCTTGGTCCTGAAAGGGTTAAGGATGCCTCTACTATCTACAAAGTTCTTATTCTCTCTCAGCACAGAACATTAGCTTTATCCCCTCCTACCTGAGTGGCCTTTTCTTTTTTTTTTTAACATTGTATTTTTCCCCTTCACCCCTTTTGTCTCCGATCACTGTCTTTTTTTGCATGTGTATTGCAGTAATGATTTCTTTTAATCCCCTGTTTTATCAAATATGTGTTTGGGTTTTTTTTGTTTTTTGTTTTTTTTAATTCATTGTAAACTGCATAGACGTAATGATAGGCAATGTATCAAATAAATAAAAACTTGAAACTACTCTTCTAGAAACAATATTTGTGATGTTTTCCTTTGAACCTCGCCTTCTCTGATAGATGAGTGTTTGGACAGCAGAGAAATGCACACTTTTCCCACAGAGAAATTGAAGAGAATTGATTCTTCCAGTTTCGCCTCCACAAAATTTCATCAAATGTTTTCTTTAGAAAACGTGTCTAAACAGTATATAAACATCTCGGTGTTTCCATGACATTTTCACCACCTCTCGGTGGGCTTCAGTCCATGGAATCCTGGGGGAGACCTGCCAAACCGGCAAAACAAATCAGTGTGAACTTCTGATATTGATTCCCCGAGTCCGTTTCTCCAGGGCTTCCCTTTCCTGTGCGCTCAGCAAAATAAACCAGCGAGTTGTGCCAAAAGGTTTCAATATTCCCTGTTGTGACAATGAAAACATTTCATAGGCTATTTGCACTGTATCCTGGAAGTTACCCGAGCTCAATGTGAACATCATTTACTTTACTTGCTCATGCTAATAAAAATGTCATGTCTGCGATTGACAATTTGGAATAATTCCGTAAAACATTTCCCCCTGCTCACATCATTTTGCTGAAAGCACATTTCTAGGATACATTTCAGGAATTATTAATTTGTTACTGAGGCAAGTAAACTATCTTGGCAACTTCTGTGTGATAAGCCATCCAGCACTTACTCACAGAACAGTGATTTTCATGAATCTATATTCTCCCAGCACAGTCTGTGTGTACGTAGCATTGCTTGTATTATTCCAAGGAGTCTCAGCATGTGGAATTCCACTCACCCAAATTATACCACACAAATGAATTGTGTTCTTAAGCTATCTCCTGCTCTTAAATTGTCCTTATTTTGTCTTTGAAAGAAAAGGCTGAGGATGGGTAGCTCTATTTCATTAAGAGTAAAGTGAGCTTGTTTTGCGTTTCTCTCATTGCATCTGTGGACTTGGGGGTTTCAGTTTCTTCAAGAAAAGTAGCAACTACAGGTCCAGTGATGAGATGCTACCAACTAGAATTATCTCAAGTGAGCAATGTGAGATAATTATTGTTTATTGAGCGCTTCTAATGACTGGGGAGTCAATTCAGAGCGGTTTGCATGAGCTTCTGTAAAGGTGTTACAATACATGAGCTTCTGTAGAATGCGTTATAATGAGTTTTTGTGAGGTGTTACAATACATGGGCTCTATACAGGGGCTTCTGTAGCGGTGTTACAATACAGAGTTATCAATATTGGCATAATTATGCCATAATCGATCATTCTACATATATATTAGTATTGCAGCTAAGTACATAATATTTACACACCTCCTAAGGAGGATGGCCAATTCAACAAAATATAATCTATATATACGTATCTGTATCATGTTTTATGTTTATCTTTGAAATATTATCTTCCTCAGAGTCTAGTTTTCTGGGCTTCTGGGCTTTGTCTATTTATATCCCTATTGTGTTCATCCTATAGGTTCCTGATTTTTTATTTTGGGGGGGAGCTAGCCAACTGTCTCCTCTTCATTGTTTTATTGGCTAAAGTAGTCCATCATGTCATTCACGTCAACCAGAACAGGTTGATTCAGTCCTGGCTTTGCTCCACTGCATGCACAGATATGAAGCTGGGTTTCTTAGAGCAATAGTGCTCAGCCTAGTCTTCAAACCAGTCCAATTGTTGGAAGTTACTTACCTGTAATGGAAGCTTGGTGTAGATAGCAGGATAAAGCAGACATTTCTGGTGACCTCCTCCTCATCTAGGATGGAATTGTCATCCCAAAGCACAGAATGTTCTGAAGGTTTTCTTGGGCATACATCAGGTTTCCTACAGTTTGAACTGAGAACAGTATAAGTCCATGTTGCTGTCAGCACTGAGGGGCTGATCCTTAGGCACCAGGGCAAGAATGTTCTCAATAATGGCCCCGACGTGGTGGAATGCCCTACCGAAGAAATGAAAGTTAGAAAAGAACACTGGAAAATTCAAGAAAGGAATCAAGATTATCCTGGACCTGATGGGCCGCCACGTAAGTGGACTGCTGGGCATGATGGACCTCTGGTCTGACCCAGCAGAGGCAATGCCTATGTTCTTTTCTCAAACTACTTCAACTGAAACTATGAAGTTGACAAAGAAAGGAAACTAGATCTTTCAGGGATGCATGTAAATAGATTATATTCAGTTGAAATGGCCAACCTCCTTAAGAGGTAGTTCATTTAGTGGTATAAATTGATATCTGAATTTTTAAATAAAAAGCCAAAAACTAGTCTTAAGGATATTTGGATTATTAAGACAAAGCAGCGGATTTCTGCTTCTCAATGGCCATGAATTTGGAATTGGAGGATGAGATGTACAGCATCAGCATCTATGAGACAGACTTGGTTTTACTTGTTACATAGATCTTTTTGGACCCCGGTTAGGTTGCAAAGGTTGGATATTTCTAAGTCTAATAGATGCTGGCACTGTCATCTTGATATAGGGACACTGGATCATTTGCTATATTATTGTCACTTGATACTCAAATTCTGGAAATCCATCTGGGGACAAATTACTATGATATATTATTTGGAACGATATTATTACTCAAGAAACCAATTAATGCGAATCAGAGTAAATTGCTCCTCATCATGACAGGAGTAGCCATGCAGCTGATAATGAAAAATTGGAAAAGTTGGGATAACTTAAATTATAGTTTCTGGTGGGAATCTTTAAGTCAAATTTATAAGTTTGAAAACGTTAATTCTCTACAGAGGGGACATCATAGCAAATTTAAGGAAATCTGGGGCCCGTTAACAAAATATTGTAAGCTATGAATTATAAATATTATTTCCCTTTGATTCATGAAAGATCGTTATACACATCCAGGAGGGGAGGGGGGGAAGGTTGGGGGAGGGTTTTAATAGCTGTATATTATTTCTTGGAATAGAGTGCAGTATATTATATTACTGGATTGTTCGACTGTTTGTACTATGTATTTGATTTAAAAATGAATAAAGAATTTACAAAAAAAAAAAAAAAAAAGAAATGGCCAACCTCCTTAAGAAAACCAAAAAACCTCTGTGGAGTGACGATGTTCCTAAATGGACTTTATTTGAAAGTATCAAAGTTCCAAAGGTACACTAAAATCATCCACATAAAATAATTCCATCCACATAAAAGTAAATCATCCACATAAGAGCCTTAAAGACCTAGTCTGCTAGGGATACAGGACCCAACACATACTCACCTTTATAGGACCCCCAGGGACCCCTGAAGAAGACTTTTTGTCGAAACGCGGACCATGTTGTGTCCTGTATCCCTAGCGGACTGGTCCTTTAAGGCTCTTATGTGGATGATTTATTTTTATGTGGATGGAATTATTTTATGTGGATGATTTCATTGTACCTTTGGAACTCTGACGCTTTCAAATAAAGTCCATTTAGGAACATCGTCACTCCACAGAGTTTTTTTGGTTTTCTCTGGATTTTCTTCTTTGTGGATATTATGGGGTCAATTTCTTTTGTTTTTTTCAACCTCCTTATGAGGTATGTAAATGTGTATACAGTATTTCCTTAGCAATGGCAGCAGATGAATCCAGACACTAGTGGGATAGCAGACACCTACCAGCAGGTGGCGATAGAGAAACTGATTAACAGGTGGCAATAGTAAACCTAGTATTACATGTGTACATACATAGGACAACTGATTTAGTATAAACATGTTCATATAAGTAGGATGATGAATTAATGGCATAACCATGCCGGTGTTAATAGCTATGTAACACCACCACAGAGCTCTGTGTACTTCAATATAGAGCCCATGCATTGTGACACCTCACAACTCCTTATGGTAACATCTCTACATAAGCTAATGTAACATAACACCTTTACAGTGTAGCGCCTTTCCAGAGGCTCATATAGACTGCTTTGAATTGACTCCCCAGTCATTAGTAGTGATAAAGAAACTCCCAATAATCATAATCATATGGCAGATTCAAAGTCATCTGGAAACATTGGATGAAAGCAGGTATGCGGACTTTGGATGATATTATTTCTGATGGTAGGCTGCTCATTTTTTCACAATTGCAACACAAATTTGGTCTTGATAAATCACAAAGTTACAGATGGTTGCAGTTGAAGCAGGCCATTCAAGTAGGGTTCCCTGAATGGAAGAATCTTAGCAATCAGCATAGTTTGCTGTTCTTATGTTTTCAGGTGGACTTCCTGGGACATCAGGCCGCTCAGTGGTATAAATTAATATCTGGATGTTTGAATAAAAAACCAAAGACTGGTCTTCGGGACATTTGGAGCATTGAGATTAAGCATCAAATTACTGTGTCTCAATGGCCACATATTTGGGCTTGGAGGATGAGGCATCTATGAGACAAACTTGGTTTTTTCTGTTGCATAGAGCATTTTGGACCCCGGTTCATTTACAGAAGTTAGACAGCTCTAAGTCTAATAGATGCTGGCACTGTCATCTTGAAGTTGGGGCATTAGATCATTTGTTATTCTATTGTCCATTGATTCTTGCTTTTTGGAAAACAATTTTGGGTCAAATAAATTGTTTGTTAGAAAATCTGGTGGCATTATCTTATGATATGGTTTTGTTTGGCATGACAATGAGGGCTAGGAGTGAAATATCCTCGAATAATAATAAGCTTTTGCTTATTATGACAGGAGTTGCCATACAGCAGATTACAAATAATTGGAAAAATTGGGATAGGCTAAATCATAGTTTTTGGTGGAATTCTGTGTGTCATTTTTAAAATGGAAAGAGTTCTTGCGGACTTATAAAAAAATTTCTGAGTATTTGGGGGCCATTAACAAGTTATTGTAAAGATTGAATTTCATTTTTTCCCCTTAAGTAAGCACAGGGGAGGGGGATGGGGAGGGATATTGTAGCTTTTATATGAATGCAATTTAAAATTAGAGAGAAGAGATTATTATATGTTTCCTTATGTTAAAAGAAAATTATTAATGAGGGGGGAGGGAAGGATAAAGAATTTGTATTAGGTTTTAATAGGGTATTAAGTGTTGTGTTTAAGTGAAAGTGATGTGATTTACTGGTTACACTTATTGTAAGATTTAAAAATGAATAAAGATATATTAAAAAAAATAATCATAACCGCCGGCCACGCTAGCCGCTACCATCTCCTCTTGAGCAGGTGGTAGGTTTTGGCCAGCGCGGGGGTTAGCGTGTGATGAAAAGTCATGTGCGTTAACCCTGCTAGCGCAGCTTAATTGGCAAAATACCCTTAATAGGCTCAGTAATTGCTAAAAAATATAATAATAATTGGGTGATAAGCACCTATCGCATGGCGCTTAGCAGTGCCTAACGCCTAAGTGGGCGTGTCTATGGGCAGAGCGCGACAGGCGCCGTTAAGCATGATTCTCCAAAACCTTAGGTGCCTGAAATGTAGGCCTTTAAAATCCTCGCCTACATTTCAGGTCCCTATGTTTTTACATAGGCGCTGCTAGCTGCAATTCTGTAAACTGTGCCTAAGTGTGACTGACACACAGCCGGCACTGTTTATAAAATCAGCCCCCGAGTGATGGTTATGGAGCTTGCTGAGACATTCAGGCATCCTGAAAGCATCAATGGCTCAATATACTTCAGTCAAAGGGGGATATAAACAAACATTTCAAGATCCGATTACGTGCAGGCTGCAGGGAAATTTTCCACAAGCCTGTTGTATCTATGCTATCAAGATACTGACAAGAGAAATTTGACATCTGTTTTGGGAACAATCCAGGTGAAGTGTGTAGTACAGGAATGTTTTACAGATATAAATCATACCATCAAAGGTTGAGTGGAACTGTAAGTATTAAATGTGCCCAAGAAAAGGAGAGAATTGTGTAAATAAGTTAGCCGCCTGTATATTGGAGATTGTTATTTCTTTGCTTCATCAACTCCAGTCAAAGTAAAAGTTTTGTTCAGTTCAAATTACAATGGGTGTGGACTAAATTATTTGTAATCCCCCTGGTGGCTGAGCAAAGTATCACAACTTTAAGAGAAATATATTAGAATATGTTCTAATCGACTCTTATGAAACCAGGGAATTTAGCATTTAAAATAGTTTATTGTTTAATCTACAATTAAATTTTAAATGATGTGCTTTAGTTCAAGCTAACAATAGTCTCTTCACTACAGAAATTCAAAAAAAAATTTTTTTTATATCATCTTTATTAAGGAGTCAACTCGCATAGTGAAAGGGGGAATGCCTGATGGGTGAGGGTTGGCATGTGTGTTGTTCTTGGTGGTGGTGTGCTGAGGAGATTTGGGGGTATAGGAAAAGCGAGGAAATGGAATATCTGTCTGGCGAAGGTTATATCTTTACGTACAATGATTCCTCAGCTGCTTGTACCATTGTGGAGGGATACTGTTGCTAGCTGGGTGGTGTTGACGCGGGAGTGTGTTGATACCCTTCTTGCTTGTATTAGAACTTCAAAATTAAAGCAACAGTGTTTTTCAATTGTAATGGACACAGTTTAAACATGTCAGCAAAACATTTAAATCTGACACCTAAAATTGTGCATGCAAATCTCTCATACATATTCATTGTGGATATCCTAAAAACTAGTGTCTGGGTGTTCCCCAAGAACTGGGTCGACATGCATTAATCTAAAAACATTATTGGACAATTTTCTCTATTTAATTCTACAGGGGAAACTGTCTCAGTGCCACTGGAGACTCATCTACCCAAAGTTAAAGAAACTCAACTGGGATGACTAACAAACCATAGTAACATAACATGGTAGATGACGGCACATAAAGACCCGAATGGTCCATCCAGTCTGCCCAACCTGATTCAATTTAAATTTTTTTAAAATTTTTTCTTCTTAGCTATTTCTGGGCAAGAATCCAAAGCTCTACCCGGTACTGTGCTTGGGTTCCAACTGTCGAAATCTCCGTTAAAACCTACTCCATCCCATCTACACCCTCCCAGCCATTGAAGCCCTCTCCAGCCCATCCTCCACCAAATGGCCATATACAGACACAGACCGTGCAAGTCTGCCCAGTACTGGCCTTAGTTCAATTTTTAATATTATTTTCTGATTCTAGATCCTCTGTGTTCATCCCACGCTTCTTTGAACTTTGTCACGTTTTCCTCTCCACCAACTCTCTCGGGAGCGCATTCCAGGCATCCACCACCCTCTCCGTAAAGTAGAATTTCCTAACATTGCCTTTGAATCTATCACCCCTCAACCTCAAATTATGTCCTCTGTTTTTACCATTTTCCTTTCTCTGGAAAAGATTTTGTTCTACGTTAATACCGTTCAAGTATTTGAACGTCTGAATCATATCTCCCCTGTCTCTCCTTTCCTCTAGGGTATACATATTCAGGGCTTCCAGTCTCTCCTCATACGTCTTCTGGCGCAAGCCTCCTATCATTTTCGTCGCTCTCCTCTGGACCGCTTCAAGTCTTCTTACGTCCTTCGCCAGATACGGTCTCCAAAATTGAACACAATACTCCAAGTAGGGCCTCACCAATGACCTGTACAGGGGCATCAACACCTTCTTCCTTCTACTGGCCATGCCTCTCTTTATATAGCCCAGCATCCTTCTGGCAGCAGCCACTGCCTTATCACACTGTTTTTTCGCCTTTAGATCTTTGGACACTATCACCCCAAGGTCCCTCTCCCCGTCTGTGCATATCAGCTTCTCTCCTCCCAGCATATACGGTTCCTTCTGATTATTAATCCCCAAATGCATTACTCTGCAATTCTTTGCATTGAATTTTAGTTGCCAGGCATTAGACCATTCCTCTAACTTTTGCAGTCCTTTTTCATATTTTCCACTCCCTCTTCGGTGTCTACTCTGTTACAAATCTTGGTATCATCTGCAAAAAGGCACACTTTTCCTTCTAACCCTTCAGCAATGTCACTCACAAACATATTGAACAGGATCGGCCCCAGCACCGAACCCTGAGGGACTCTACTACTCACCTTTCTTTCCTCCGAGCGACTTCCATTAACCACCACCCTCTGGCGTCTGTCCGACAGCCAGTTTCTAACCCAGTTCACCACTTTGGGTCCTAACTTCAGCCCTTCAAATTTGTTCAACAGCCTCCTATGAGGAACTGTATCAAAGGCTTTGCTGAAATCTAAGTAAATTATATCTAGCATATGTCCTCGATCCAGCTCTCTGGTCACCCAATCAAAAAATTCAATCAGGTTCGTTTTGCATGAATTACCTTTTGTAAACCCATTAGATTCAAGGAAGTACACTATCTTTCTTTCAATAACACTTTCATTATTTTTCCAACAACTGAAGTGAGGCTCACCGGCCTGTAGTTTCCTGCTTCATCCTTGTGACCACTTTTATGAATAGGGACCACATCCGCTCTCCTCCAATCCCCAGGAATCACTCCCGTCTCCAGAGATTTGTTGAACAAGACTTTAATAGGACTCGCCAGAACCTCTCTGAGCTCCCTTAGTATCCTGGGATGGATCCCGTCTGGTCCCATTGCTTTGTCCACCTTCAGTTTTTCAAGTTGCTCATAAACACCCTCCTCCGTGAACGGTGCAGAATCTACTCCATTTTCTCGTGTAACTTTGCCAGACAATCTCGGTCCTTCTCCAGGATTTTCTTCTGTGAACACAGAACAGAAGTATTTGTTTAGAACATTTGCTTTTTCCTCATCACTCTCCACATTTCGGTTCTTTATCTGCCCTCAGCTGCTATGAAATCTGTTTAGTTCATTGCTATTATTCATTAACATTTACCTAATAGCTGTTGTAATCTTTAGGGTCCGTGCCTGTTCTCTTTTGAGATCCCACTCCAATCTATGGATAAATATGTACTTGTTTTCCATATAAAAATACCTATTTTGTTATCACTCATTTTTAAAAGTTGTGTTTCCTACTAATGTAATTTTGAAAGTTTTTTGTAATTTCACTGTCTGTATACAGTCTCTTCCTCTGTAAACCGCTCTCAATTGTTTGTGGTATAGCAGTATATAAAAATTAAGTTATTATTACCTCCATGTGAATTTGTGAATTAGACTTTTGCATTGGGGGAAGTGCAAATTTTAACCAATAATAATAGTTTATATACCGCAGGACCGTGAAGTTCTATGCGGTTTACAATGGTTAAAAGATGTTACATATTAATTAGAATTAACAAGATTAGAAGCTAGTTATTAACAGCGCTAGAGATCAGTTATTGTGGTTAGTTGCCTTAATAATAATAATAACCAGTGCCTGTCTCACTGTGAAACAGTTTATTGATTCCATGTTTGTAGACAGAAGATGCTCAAACAGTACACCATACACTACAGGAACCATGCTCATGCATAGTTGTGGGACTGTGTAAGAGCAATCATAGCAGCAAACAGAACTTGTAGTCTAGAGGCCAACTGAATTTTGGCTTTGGCCTGCAATTCGGATTTCACCTTGCTTTGGTTTGGGCCAAAAATGGCAGTGCATTCTTGGCTGAAACTGTGCTGTCCAAAGCCCCCACTCCTTCCTCAGACACAAGAAGCCCTCTTCCCCCTCCACCCCCGGGCATACCCTATTGGTGGTGATTGAGTGTCAGGACAGGAGCAATCCCCATTCACTCTTGCCCCTGCTGGCTCCACTGACAAAATGACTGCTGGGACCTCCCTGTACTCATAATTAGCATAACATAAATCTTTATTTATATACCGCACATATGCCTTTCGGATCAAGGTGGTGTACAAAAGAATACAAGGAGGAGAAATTGTTAACATTGAAACTGGTTAAACCATGTGGTAGTAGGGCACACAGAATCTCCCTACCTGTCCCAGATAGGGATCACAATCTATGCTAAGGTGCCTGGAAAGAAATTATGAGAACTATGTACAAATAAGAGAAAAAAAAAGAGTAGACAATATTACGATCGAATTAAAAGAAAGAAGAAAATTGAGAACAGGAAGAGAATCAGAACGTAAGAAAATTAAAAAGAAATGAAATAGAAATGAAATCTTCTCAATAACCGGTCAAATTAGTCACATTTTACCCCTTCTTCTACGAAACCGCACTAGCGGTTTTTAGCACAGAGAGCCACGCTGAATGGCCTGCGCTGCTCCCGACGCTCATAGGAACTCAATGAACGTTGGGAGCAGCACGGGCCATTCGGTGCAGTTCCCCGCGCTAGAAACTGCTAGCGCAGTTTCGAAGAAGAGGGGGTTAATGAAGGCCTTAAATACAACTGTAAATATGAAATATAAATTAAATAATAACAAAAACAAATGTTAGAAGAAGAAAATAAAAATAAACAGAGAGAAATCAAAATCAGTCGTTAAGGCGGCTCGTCCACCACAGCAGGACAACCACCGCACACGGTCCCAGATCTCTGCAGGGGAAGGCGTCACCGCCCAGGTCCAGGAGCAGCCGAAGGTAACAGATCATTGGAGGAAAAGTCAACTCCAGAACCAAAAGCAAATGTTCACAGAGGCTTGAGGGGCCCAACGGCCGAAGGCGGGACGGCTGAGGAAGGTTGAGTGATGTAGAAGGGGATGAAGCCCATCTCTGGGACCCATGGCATCCGAAGGAAGGCACTTCCCAAAGCTGAAACCGCCGAGGAGAGAAGGCAGGCCACAGGAGATCAGCCCAACATCCAGCATCATCCCAGCTCAGCGTTCTCCAAGATGTGACACCCTCACCGCCTAGCTCAGCTGCCATGAAGGCGCCACAGCAGCCCAAGAGGCGCGATCCTCCGACACAGGCCCACAAGAGCCAGGTATTAGGCCTCGCCGTCCGAACTGATGAAGGAGGCAACTAAGGGCGCACCCAGCCAACAGCATCCGGCGCACAACACCCAGGCAGTGATCCCCCAACGTCGCCAGTGGGCTGCAGCACATCAACCAGGCACTGGTCAAAAACAGCAGCAGAGGAAAAGTGGCAGAAATCAAAAGGCACTGCACAGGCCCACCATAGACAGAGCTAGACAGCATCGAAGCAGGCTCGTAAAATTGAAGAATTCTGCCGTTAACTGTCATTCCCGGGTGGTTTAATTGGAGACAAAATAAGGGTCAATCAAAATTAAAATTAGAAGAATAAAATAACCTAAAATAGTAAAAATAGAGTAAAAGTAGGGCACAAATAATAAGAGAAAATAGAACAAAACAAAAATGACAAAAGAAAGGCAGGAGGCACCACAACACAAGATTTAGCCTGTCGCCATCTTAAAAAAAAAAGTTAAGAAAGTTATTTTGAGACCTTGGATATTGAACATATCATCATGTGGGAGCGGGTGGCGCAGTGGTTAGAGCTACAGCCTCAGCATCCTGAGGTTGTAGGTTGAAATCATTCGCTGCTCCTTGTGACCTTGGGCAAGTCACTTAATCCTCAGGTACACTACATAGAGTTTGAGCCCACTGGGACAGATAGGGAAATATGATAAACTAAACTAAAGCTTAACTTTGTATACCGAGTCATCATTCTGAGAAGGCTCGACTCGGTTTACAGCAATTAAATAAACAGGGAATGATTTACAAATGATAAATAGAAGATAATAGCGAAATTTCAAAAGAATTAATTTTCAAAATGTTTGGCAAAGATTGACGAAAAAATTGAAATGAACTGGAACTCTTAAAAAAAAAAAAAAAAAGGGAGATCATTCCAGAGTTGAGAGAGTTTAAAGACCAAAGACTGACTGAAAATATTGACTCCTTTAACCCCTTTTTTAGAAGGAAGGGAGAGTTTAAATTGTTTGGATACCTCTTGCAAAGGAGAATCGGTAAACGTCCCAAAATAAAGGAATTAGAGGATTAAAGATACCATGTAGAATTTTAAAAGAAATACAAGCGCATTTAAATTGAATTCTAAAATAAACCGGGAGCCAATGAAGACTCTGAAGCAAAGGGGCCACATGGTCAAATTTACATTTTCCATAGATCAGCTTCACAGCAGTATTCTGAATATGAAACCACTTAGGATATAAGTGGTATATAAATAAACCAATCAAATCTGCTCTTCATACTAGGTACTATGTGATGCCCGTGGTAAGACTAAACCTGATTGGATGCATCACAGGCAAGTCTTGGCAGAAGTTCCAACAGCTCTAAGAGAGGGGACTTAGGGATCTGGAGGCTCATTTTTACGTTCACCCTCTTCTTATTTTGCTGCCCCTGTGATCTTTAAGTGAATGAATTAATCTAGATCAGTGGTCTCAAACATGCAGCCCGCCAGGTACTCTTTTTGAGGCCCTTGGTGTGTTTACCATAATCACAGAAGTTAAATAAAACAGTTTCTTGATATTCATATTTTAACGACCAGTTTTTTTTTTATTTTAGTGACCAGAATATATATGCAATACAGTTTGCAAACTTTGTGCTGGCTCATGACAGATTGCCTTGTGTGTTTTGTGCCATAATCCACTTACTCTCCCCCTCTCCCTTTTTACAAAGCTGCATTAGGCTTTTTTTTTATCGCCGGCCACGGCGGTATTAACTCTTGACGCTCGTAGGAATTCTATGAGCACTGACTTCAATACTGCCAGGGCTGGCGATAAAAAAGCCTAACGCAGCTTTGTAAAAGTGGAGGGTTAATAAAGTGTTTGAAAAAAAATAAAAAGCACCCCCCTAATAATCTTCCAAACACTTTCTAAAGAGCAAAACAAATGGAAAAGAATTTGCACAACCCCATATTGAACCTCTGCCATGGCATTTCTCATAGTAGCAGTCTTTAATTAGAATTCCACCCCCCCCCCCACCTCTCCCCCCAGGTACTTAAGATAATGTTTTCGAACCTAAGGACACATTCAGTGTGTTCTTAGATACAGAACGAAGCAGCCCTAATGAGGTTCTTCGCCACTGTTACTTTCTGCATCGTTTCTTCTTTTTCTAATTAAGCAGATTTAAAACCTAAAATAAAAAATGGTTATTTGCCCGTGCTTGGGTCCCCAGTGTTGAACTGAGCAGCAGTGAATGTATTTTAGTATTAGCTCATTTGGCTGAATGCAGTATTCTGCTTTTTTCTCATTTAAAGAGAACGTGGAAGCTGGAGGCAGAGAGAGAAGACGTTATGGATTTTAAGCAAGCGTTTGCCCTTTTCTGGATTCCAAAATGGACTACTTCTGTCTCCGTGTACATGACAAATTAAACCACCTCACCCCAACGGCTGCCAATGGGATTGATTCTGTACCATGAGTGGCAAAATACATGCTAAGGGCAATGGTCTGTGCCCTTCCTTCATTTATGTAATAGATGAAAACAGAAATGTCATTTTGTAAGAAGGCAGCAGATCCTTACATGAGATGGAAAGAAGCAGGAAGGGTAATGTTTCAACCTCATAATCCAGTTAGGAGAATAAATGGTGCCCCAGGTAGGAGGCAGGTCAGGGCCCCAGTGGAATCATTTCCTCAAGAGAATCAACATTGTAGGTTCAAGTCTTTTCCCTTGTGGCAGTGTCAGAGAGATTTTGTATAGTGTTGGGATATGTTTCTGGCATTGGCACACCAAACCAAAAGGAAAGACCAAAGGTCCAACTGTCTGCAGTAAAAAACAAACCAGAGCAAACAAACCAAAAACTGCAGACTTTGTACACGATGCAGGCAGGCTTTATTATAAGTAAATCATTGATTAAAAACCTTTTACCAGGCAAGGGACCCAACACGGTCCGTGTTTCGTATAATCTTCATCAGGGGTCCATTTTTGATAAAAGGGAAAGATATCAAAAGAATAGCCTTGGACAAATAGCGGTAGGTGACACGCTAAAAAAGTAAAACGCTGGTGACTCGGCGGCTTTTTTAGCATGTCACCAGCGTTTTACTTTTTTAGCGTGTCACCTACCGCTATTTGTCCAAGGCTATTCTTTTGATATCTTTCCCTTTTATCAAAAATGGACCCCTGATGAAGATTATACGAAACACGGACCGTGTTGGGTCCCTTGCCTGGTAAAAGGTTTTTAATCAATGATTTACTTATAATAAAGCCTGCCTGCATCGTGTACAAAGTCTGCAGTTTTTGGTTTGTTTGCTCTGGCATTGGCACACCAGTGAAAGGATATACAATTTTGCGTTAGACTGGTAAACAAATTTGGATGGTAGGGTAAAATGCCTATTTCTCTATGGTAGCAGTTCCCATTTGGCTCAGAAAATGAGTGGATAGAGAAATGGAATGCCCCTCCGGAGTCTGTTATAAGGGAAAACACCCTCCAGGGATTCAAGACAAGGTTGGATAAGTTCCTGCTTAACCAGAACGAATGCCGGTGGGGCTGGTCTCGGTTAGGTTTTGACCTGGGGGGCCACCGCATGAGCAGACTGCTGGGTGCGATGGACCACTGGTCTGACCCAGCAGCGGCAATTCTTATGTTCTTATGCTCCCTTTTCTCTTGATCTCTGTACCAATCTGCCAGCAGTCAACCTGGAGCCTGTGAACTAGCTTAAATGCACACACTCCACCCCTTTCCCCGTAGATGGCAGTCTCCTGCGGCTTGGGTTATGTCATACCTGTTGGGGTGGTCATCAACTCTCCTGTATTTTTATTTGTTTATTTATTTAGATTTTTATCCCGTTTTCCCAGAAGCTCAGAACGGGTTACAATTTGACATTCACAATCAATTTAAGAACAGAATACATTACATTAGAGATTTCTATTCCGCCATTACCTTGCAGTTCAAGGCAGATTACAAAAGAGATGAAAAATGTTGGATTACAATGGAAGAACATTTGTCCTTTCTAGAGAGGTAAAGAGTAGGTTATGTAGTTTCTGTGTGACGGGAAGAGGGGGGGGGGGGGAGGGAGGACGGTAAGTTTGAAGTTAGGGCTGTTTCAGGAATTTCTTGAAGAGTATAGTTTTTATTTCTTTTCTGAACGTCTTGTAGTCTGGTGTCGTTATCAGTAGATTGGAGATTTGGTTATCTAGTTTAGCTGCTTGAGTGGCCAGGAGGCCGTCGTATAGTTTTTTCCGTTTTACTTCTTTGATCGAGGGGGTGTGTGAATAGGATGTGAGATTTTCTATGTCTGATTGAGGTGATTTGGATGAGGCGGTTGTTCAGGTAGGTTGGGCTGTCTCCGTTTAAGGTTTTAAATAATACAGTAGAATTTAAACAGTATTCTTTCTTGGATTGGTAGCCAATGTGAGTTGATGTATGCTTCTGTAATATGGTCGTGTTTTCTCAATGAGTAGATGAGTCTCAGAGCTGTATTTTGGATTGTTTGTAGTTGTTTAGTCATTGTAGCAGGGCAGGGGAGGTAGAGGATGTTGCAGTAATCTAATAGACTTAGGATTAGGGATTGTACTATAAGCTTGAATTGTGTTTTTTCGAAGAATTTTCTGACTTGTCTTAGGTTTCTCATAACTGCAAAGGATTTCTGTATTGTTTTATTTATTTGCAGTTGCATGGTGCAGCATTGGTCTATAGTCATTCTTAGTAGTTTTATGGTATATGGAATAGTCATGACAACAATTAGGCTACATTTAGACAATTACAGAATTATTCGAGAGTCCAGCCTAGTCATAGCAAAGAGTAATTGGAGAGTAAATTGAGGAGGTTGTGCAGTTGAGGCCCTATTGTTGGAAGAGGAAGGTCTTTATTGCTCTATGGAAGGACATTAGTGAGTCTAGTGACCTTATCTGTGTGGGTAGCTGGTTCCATAGCTGAGGCAGGAAATGGCTGTAGGAGCATTTATGTGCCTTGCTCATCTGGAGGGATCTCCCTGCGGGAATGTTGAGTCTTTGTTCTGCTTTGGAGCGGAGGGGGCGGTTAGGGGTGTATGGGTACAACTTGGATGCTATGTAGGTCGGGTTTTTTTGGTGGAATCTCTTGTGGGTCATAACCAGGGCTTTGAAGATACAGCATTTTTTGACTGGAGTAATGGGGTCATGGAAGCCGAGGTTGTATAGGAGCCGAATTGCTGAATTTTGGACTTTTTAAAGGCGTTTTAGGTCTCTTGCAGTGATTCCATTGAATAGGGAGTTGCAGTAGTCTAGACTAGAGAGTACGTAGATCAGCTAGGCTAAGTCTGTTTCTAGGAGGAAGGGTTTGATCCTTCACAGTTGGCGTAGGTAGTAAAAAGATGTGGAAACTACCTGTGAGACATGGGCGAAGAGGGACAGGTAGCCATCCAGTATTATTCTGAGACTTCGTACCTGGTCTTTTGCTATTAAGGGGGTGGATTCCCAGGATAAGATCGGACGGGTAAAAGTAGTGTTCTTTTTCTTGATCCAGAGTATTTCAGTCTTTGAGGCGTTCAACTGGAGTTTATGGACAGTCATCCAGTTTTTCATGTCAGAGAGGCAGTGTAGGAGATTAGTGAGTTGAGTTGGTCGATCGTCACCTAGTGGGAGCAGTAGTTGAAGGTCATTGGCATAGGAGTGAATCTTAATGTTGTATTTGTGTGTGATGTCGATGACTGGTCTGATATCCAGGTTGAAGAGGAGGGGGACAGCAGGGCACCTTGGGGAACTCCATATTTAATTGATTTGACTGACCCTAAAAGTACGGATTGTGTTCTTTGATCCAGGAAGGAGACGAACCACTGTAGGGCTGTGTTCTTGATTCCTATATCAGCGAGTCGGTCTAGTAGGAGTTGGTGATCAATAGTGTCGAAAGCAGCACTAAGGTCAAGCAGGACCAGTAAGGCATCATTTCCTTTATCGAGCATCGACCAGCTGTTGTCAATGATGTCAAGGAGGACTGATTCTGAACTATGACCTGCTCGGAAGCCTGACTGAAGTGGGGATAGGGCTTCTTGCTGTTCTATGAAGGGTTGCAGTTGTTGGAGTACTAGATCCTTATTTGCTCTGATGTAGCAGTGGTATTGCCATGAAATGTCTCAAATTGTTTTTCTTTATTTTCTGTAAGTACTTGAAGTTTTGTTTATGTGTTAAATGCATATATACCTATATCGCATTAAAAATCGTATCTCAAACCCCCTTCTCTACCCATTGCTGCTCTTTGTAAATCTTGGGTCAAACATTAAGGATAAAATGTCTCTTTGCTTTAAAAAAAGTCGCTGATCCCTGGTCTAGAGAAAGATAGGATGGAATCAGCTTCCTTTTGGGTCGAGCCCTCTGATGCAGGTGGCCAGGTCTCTGGTGTCTGAATCCAGAATTCAAAGATCAACCCAGTTAACAGAAGAATCCCAATGGAGAGTAATGTACAGGATACTCACCAATGAGGAAAAAGGCTGAGGTCCAGCAGAAAATGGAGTAGGATCTAGAACAGGGGTGTTCAACCTGCAGCCCAAGGGCCGCATGCAACTCCGTGAAGTATCTTGTGCGGCCCCGGTTTTCCTCTGCTGCCCCCAGGTGTTTACCGTCTTGCCGACTCCCTCCTCTGTCTTGCTGCAGCGTTTGCGCGGGCCCAGAAACATTTTTTTCAGCCTATGCAGCCCAGGGACGCCAAAAGGTTGAACACCCCTGTTCTAGAAGGATCTAATAAGATAAACAGAATCCAATAAGAAGCAGGCACCAATTAATACAGAGCAAGCTCTGGCAAGGAAATCAAACACTGATAGGGTTTATATGAGTCCAGACATGAGCAAAATAGCCTAGGTAGGAACTAACATGCCAGCCTACCTAGTGAGCCACACCGACATCAATTAGTAGGCGGTCAGAAGTTCACTCCAACAAAACTCTCCAAGGAGCTGAGCCCCCTGCAGGCTGATGGTAGAACTTCATATGTGGTTTCTTTTTCTGTAAGAGTTAGTATCAAGTCACACATACAAAAATGCATCTGCCCAAGTTACACAAAAATTGTTCCAATAATTTGGCATCAGAGAGTAAATTATAAACCAAAAGAAAAGGGCATTAGAGATTAAATGACTAGAGATCAACAGTGGGGGAGGATAAGGGAGCGTGGACTTGATATACCAATGCGGTTTACAGTACATAGGGCTCCTTTAACTAAGGTGCGTTAGGGCCTTAACGCGCGGAATAGCGCGTACTAAATTGCCCCCGCGCGCTAGACCTTAATACCAGCATTGAGCTGGCGTTATTCTAGAAGCGTAGCGCGCGGTAATTTTGCGCTTGCACTAAAAACGCTAGTGCACCTTAGTAAAACTCTTCCTAGGTTTAGGCGGTGTATAAACTCTTC
The DNA here is from genome assembly GCF_902459505.1 of Geotrypetes seraphini. NCBI lineage: Eukaryota > Metazoa > Chordata > Amphibia > Gymnophiona > Dermophiidae > Geotrypetes > Geotrypetes seraphini. The sequence goes on along the minus strand of NC_047087.1, from coordinate 19,438,834 downwards.
CTCCCCTAATTCCACTATCCTGGAATTCTTCAAGACCTGACACTACCAGATCCACCCAAAAACCTGAACTATTTTTCCCCTCGTTAAAAGGCGTCATCTATCCGGGAAAATTAGGGAAATCTCTTCATCAAATTCACTGAGCTTTGGACTAACCTTCCTGCCCTGCTGCGGAATCTGGGCTCCCTCCAATTATTCTGAAAGCATCTGAAAACTTGGCTATTCTCAAAAATGTAAATCTCTCTACCTTCTTTAGAATCACTAATTCTTATGTTTTTCCTTCCTTATTTTAAAGTTCATATAAACCGTGCCAAGCTTTATCTTTATGGAGAGGATGCGGTATATAAACTTAAGGTTTAGTTTAGTTTAGTTTTTAAAATAGGGGTGTCCAACCTTTTGGCTTCGCTGGGCCGCATTGGCCAAAAAAAATGTTTCTGGAGCCAAACACGCAAATGCTGCAGCAAGACAGAGGAAGGAGCCGGCAAGATGGTAAATACCCAGGGGCAGCAAAGGAAAACACTGCATCGCTCTCGACTAGGGCCACACGAAATACTTCACTGGGCCGCAGGTTGGACACCCCTGGTTTAAAAGGAGGCCTTGGTCTTTGTCCCTACTGGGCTTACAATATGTTTTTGTACCTGGGGCAATGGATCAAACATAGCTGATAGTAGCAGTAACTCACACAGCCTTATCTAATACTGATATAATTGGTTCATAGTAGGGACATCCCAGACAGACTTCATGAGCCAATATGACAGCAATTTCCAAACATCTCCTATTGAACCCATAGCCAGTCCAGTTTTTGGGATATCCATTATGATACTTGCATGAAATAAATTTGTCCATACTGGGTGTCTCTAAGGCAGGGGTGTCCAACCTGCGGCCCCGGCCGAGGGAGATGCAGTGTTTTCCTCTGCTGCCCCCTGGTGTTTACCATCTTGCCAGCTCCCTCCTCTGTCTCGCTGCAGCGTTTGCGCGGCCCCAGAAACATTTTTTGTCGGCCAATGCGGCCCAGGGAAGCCAAAAGGTTGGACACCCCTGCTCTAGGGTATGCAAATCTCTCATGTGCATTGATGGTGAATACCTTGAAAACTTGACTAACTGGGGTACAACTGGGCAAGTTTGGGGTGACCTGCAATTGGATCTCATCTGTTACTAGACATAGCTGCTCATATAGGTTCAAATTATAGGGGAGTGGCAACAAGGTGGGCCAGCTTAACAAGCTCTCAGTTGATAAACTAGTAGCTGAATTTGGAGCTGAAAGGATATTCATCACGAGTGGTTATAAGTACTTTTGAAAGGCTGCAAAATATAGAGAGGGCACAGTGGAAATAGCAAAAAAAAAAAAGGAGCAATCTTGTTAGCTGTATGATATATTGCTTTTTTGGCATGCTTGGTCTTCTGCACCTGCTACCTGATAAATCCACAAGTCCATTTTCATAGACTTCGTCTCAGTGATTAATTTTAGGGCTAAACCAGAGGTTAACACAGTGTGTACTTCAAGCAAGCCAGAGTTCCCAGCTCTTAATTGTAGACTGACTGTTCTGTTTAGTTGGTTATGTAATGAAATTATAGTTGATATGCTGTTCAGCCACACTTGATTCTTCACTAATCCAAGCCACAGTAAAATAGAGTTAGGATTTTTCTGAGGGCAGGAGAGGTTTCAAGTTTATTTACTATTTGATACAAACACATATAAAATTTCTAAGCGGTGTATATCACTAAGGGGTCCTTTTACTAAAGTGCACTAACTGATTTAGTGCATGCTGATTTAACATGCACTAAACGGTTAGTAAAAGGACCCCTAAAATAGGGGGGCACAAGAATGTTTAAGATGCAAATGTGGACAAACCTGAGGCAAGGGGAGAGGCAGAAGAGCTACAGTGTTTAAAGAAAAGAAAACAATGAGGGATAAAGCCATTGGGTTAGGGGAAGAGCGAGTCCAGCAAGTCACGTGCCAAAGGAACGAGAATCGAGGAGGGGGCATTCTAATGGTCTGTTCTGAAGCCTCGATTCGGAGGTGCGTAAACTCCCTACAAACCAGAAGAGCAATATCTATCACAGTGGGTCTCAAACCTTTTTTTTAACTCCAGCACACTCAATGGAGCAAATGTTTTTTGCAGCAAAAATGCTGCTGTGCGACTCGTATTCCGTGAGAGCCGCTATCCTCACATTACCCCCTCTCCTTAAGTTGCTTCATTGGCTCCCCGCCCATCTCCGAATACAGTTTAAACTCCTCTTTCTGACTTACAAGTGCGTTCGCTCTGAAGCCCCCCCCATATCTCTCTTCCCTTATCTCCCCCTATGCTCCTCCCCGTGATCTCCATTTGTCATGCAAGCCCCTCTTATCTGTACCCTTCTCGTCCACTGCCAACTCCGTTCCTTCTTTCTTGCGGCGCCGTATGCCTGGAACAGGCTGCCTGAATTAATACGTCGTGCACCCTCCTAGGCAGCGTTCAACTCCAAGCTAAAGGCCCACTTTTTTGAGTCTCTTTTTAACTCCTAACTCCCACTCACGGCTGTCAGATACTGATACCTACTGTATCATTTTCTCTACCATAATCTCCCCAATCCCGAAATGTCCTGTCTAAATTAGATTGTAAGCTCTTCTGAGCAGGGACTGTCTATTGTATGTTAAAATATACAGCGCTGCGTACGCCTTTCAGCGCTTTAGAAATAGTAAATAGTAGTAGTAGTAAATGATAAAATTGAAAAACCAACAAAAAAAAAATTTAATTTGAGCTTTAAAGTTCTTTAAGCTATATATGGATAATTGTAACAATAGTGAAACTAGATTGAATAAAATTGCTAATCAATGCGATGGATGTGCTTGTTTTTCAGTGCAAATTAACTCAAAATGCAGCTCAATAGTGGACAAGCAAACACGCATTTCATCATCCACCCTCTGCAGCCGTTCTCTTTTTTTTCAATTTAATTTCTATCAGAGCTGAAAAATCCAAGTTCACAAAGATAAGAAGATCTAAACAGTAATAAAGCCTTGATTGCTTTGTTGCTCAAGTTAAGATAACTACTGCATAGAAAGTAAATCTATAACTAAAATTACTTGCCGTTAGTTTTCAAGGACCAATCACGTCAAAGAACGATGCTCATGTGGGCGGATGTATCCTTATGCACACAGACACTCAACATTGACAGACTTGCGCACGCGACATACATGTCATCTATTCTAGTGTATACTTATGAAGGGAATTTTTAAAAATAAAGTAAAATTCAGGAATCTCTCGTGGCACACCCGGAATCTCTTCGGAGCACACAGTTTGAGAGACACTGATCTATCATGAATCTGGAGCACAAAGCTTGCTGGCAAAATATCCATCATGCTAGTAAACAGTGTATATTGTAAACCACTAGTGTTAAAGCATTGAGCTTAGAGAAGTTGCTTCTGAAAGGGCTCCCAAGAAATTATCAGCAACAGCAGTGAGTAGCCATTGAAGGGGCACATATATATATTCCTTGTAAGTTTTCTATTTGAACTGCTGAAAACAGGTTGTATGTGCCAAGAAATCACAAGGCCATTTTCTCTTTGTGTTCTGAGCTCTGTGTCTTACATCTTGTGCTTTAGAGAGATAAGAAACATTGCTAGACCTTAGATGGAAAATTCCCACTAAAACCCCCCTTATGTTTGCTACCTCTTTCTAATGTATCCTGTTACCAAATATGGTCTTTCTTATAGTCATGTTGCTTTTATGTATCCTGTTACCAAATATGGTCTTTCCTACAGTCATATGTTGAGAAAACTGACCCATGTATAATGCTATATAAATGGATGTAGGACTCATAATAAATGGACAATTTCTTTGGGACAAACCTGAGCTTGAGCGTCCTTTCTTCCTAAAGAGACTGTCCCCAGATGCATCTGACTTACAAACGACAGAGCGTGTGAGGCACTATTTGGACCAGAACCTTTTCAGCCATGAGTGGGACCCCCCCCCACACACACACACACAAAAGAAGCAACCAACTACACACAAAAAAAAACCCAAAACAAATTTAATACACTAAACGAGTGACAGCTGAAATTGAGAACACTGAAAGGGAGAATTTGTGACAAAACTTGTGGCGTATCAAGAGGGGGGACGGGGCTGGTCCGCCCCGGGTGCAAGCCATGATGGGGATGTTCCCGGCCTTGGAGTCATGGTCCAGGAACTTCCCTTCTCACGGCCCGGTGCCAAGGCTCTGGGTAGTCCCTGTGGCCCAGCATGTTCCCAAGCCTTCTTTCCTGTCCGATGGCCCTTTACCTTCCGTGAAGCTGAAAAACTACGTCACCTGCAGGTCCCCTTTCCTGCTTTCCGCATCTGCCAATGATGCAACTTCCTGTTTCCGCCCAAGTGGATTGCAGCACAGGCAGACACGAAAAGCAGGAAGGGGAGCCGAGAGCAACATAGCTGAATCACTGCAGAGGCCAGCAGTTTTTCAGCTTCACGGAAGGTAAAGGGCCATCGGACAGGAGAGAAGGCTGGGAACATGCTGGGCCACGGGGACTACTCAGAGCCTTGGGACCGGGCCGTGAGAAGGGAAGTTCCTGGACCATGATTCCAAGGCCGAGAACACCCCCATCATGGCTTGCACCTGGGGGAACATTACAAAAAATATTTTTTTTACATTGATGTGGGGGGGAGGGGGGTCAAAAATGATGGCAGGGGTATCAAAAAACAATGGGCCCCGGATGTCACATACCCTAGCTACGCTACTGCAAGAAAGCCTTTTGTTACAAATTCCTTAAACAGCTCAAATTGAGCAATATACCATTAGAGAACTGGAAATATTACTGTACCAAGCAAAAGTCTTCACTTAACGTCTTTTTTTCCAGCCATTGACTATAACATAATGGTTTTTACAGTAAATCAGTGGATTGTGTTAACTCAAGGGCCATACAGAATATATTACCCATACTTAAGAAAACGTGCGATTAGGATGCATGCTGATTGCCAAACATTATTGCAAGTTCTCCCACAGAATATACAGAAACTCATTTAAAGTTTCATTTTTCTTGGCAGCAGTTTTCTTAAAATGCTGAGGGCAGACCTGAAGTCTTGACCCTATGAGTGAATTTTTGAAAGAAAGCTCCTTGTAGAGTTTGTCTTTAAGTCTGGGTTGGCGAGAACAAATCTCTAATGAGTGCTTTTCCTGTTCTCACCCTTTTCAGCATGAACAAAAAGATCTGTTTGAAAATAGTTTCCATTATCATATTGTATATGCAACAGAAGAAAAAGGAATTTTTAATAATCAAATGTTTAAATAACGGTGGCACCCCCCTAAAAAAAACAACCCCTCAAGGGTCCTCATTATAGGCAATAAAGTAACAAGTCTGAAAGATCAAGAAGGTATAAAAGTGTCTCCTTCCCATGCTAGGGGCCACTTACCTGCTTTTTCTCTATCCCAAGGCACTAAGCTCTTTCCCTACAATTGATTCCATAATAACTGACAACACTAAGAAAGAGCCAGTGCAAGCGTAGTGGGCTCCCTAAGAAAACCTTCATTTATTTTATTCATTCAATTTTCTATACCGTTCTCACAGGGAAGCTCAGAACGGTTTACATGAATTTATTCAGGTATTATCCTAGGCCAGTGATGGCTAACCTTTTTGAGCCCGAGTGCCCAAACTGCCGCCCAAAACCAAAGAATTTCCTCAAAGTGCCAGCACGTCAATTAAACCTTAATAACAAGATTTTAGTATCTAAAAACTCTTTATAAAGTTGCCTGAACTATGTAACATCATTTTTAAAGGTTGGAATCTTTGTATTGTCAGAGAATCAATTTGATTCACAATCCTTTGGTTTTCATTTCAATTTATTGGCAATTTATAATGTTTTAATGATTTCAATCAATTTAATGAATTTAGGAAGAATTTGATTCAGTTACACAATATATTTTAAATGTATTATTCACATAACATGTCAAATGAATCCTGAGTAAAAAAAAAAGATAAACTTCTTAAAACTGTTAACTGCGTCAAGACTCGGTGTGCATTCCCAAAGAGTCTATACATGTTTTTTTGTAAAATTTACAATCAAATTTGAAAATAGTTAAATCATTACATCTAATATAATAAAATGGTAGGACGCGCATGCGCACTAAAAAAATCGTGTTCCCTGATCCCGTCGCGGAAACACGATTGCGCATGCGTGGCCCCGGCGGCTGCTTTCAAATAAAAAAAAATTTCCATAGCTGCGGCGGCCTTCCTCACCCCCGGCTCCTCTCTCGAACTGGACGGTCCCCGCGTCTGCCTACCCTTCCCCCCAACACAGCAAATTCCCCCACCCCCCCAACGAATCAATAAATCGAGCCGGGCCGCCCTCCGCAACAGACCAGAGGAGTTCTTTGCCGCTCACCCCCCTTCCCTTGCCGCTGACCCGAATACCTACCCGGCGATTCAAAAAGCCTGTGCAGCAGTCTTCACACGCTGCTTCAGGCCCTACTACTGCCCTGATTTGCTCTGCCGTGTCTCTGATGATGTCATCAGAGACACGGCAGAGCAAATAAGCGCAGTAGAAGGACCCGAAGCAGCGTGTGAAGACTGCTGCACAGGCTGCTTGAATCGCCGACTTACAAGGGAAGGGAAGGGGGGGGGAGTAGGACTCTATCCGAGTCTGCGGCAGCGACTTTCAAATAAAAAAAAAAAACAGGTACACAACTGCAGCGGCCTTCCTCACCCCTGGTTCCTCTCTCGAACGTACGCAGCACTATAAACCCGCTGCTTCGCGTCCTTCTCTGCCGGGTCTCTGATGACATCATCGGAGACAGACGCGGCAGAGGAAATCGCCAGTTGAAGGCCGCTAAGCAGCGTGTTTAAAGTGCTGCCTACGCGGCTGGAGTCCCGAGGTTTGTCGACGGTGGGAGGGTCAGGAGCAGGCCGGATCGACAACACCAGTAAAAGAAGGGGGAGGGGCCGAACGGAGCAGGGAAGAGAAGGTAAGAAAAGGGAAAGGGGGAGTGATGGAAAATCCTGCTACTGCTTCTACACAGGAAAGGGGGGATAGGAGGGAAATGCTGTTGCTGCTGCATAGGGAAGTGGGATGGAAATGCTGCTGCACAGGGAAATGGGGAAAATGACAGGGGCAGGGAGAGGGACAGAAAGACAGACAAAGAAAGGGGGCCAGAGAGAGAGTCAGCGGGAGAGGGAAAGGGGGCTGCTTTGGGGGGAGGGTGGTGCTGGGGGGAGACAGAAGGGGCCATGGAGAGATAGGGAAAGGGGACAGACAGCTTTGCTCTGGGGGGGAAGACAGAAGAGGGCCATGGAGAGACAATGGGGGGGGAGGTGGGTGCTGGGGGCAGACAGCTTTGCTCGGGGGGGGGGGAGGGGAAGGGGGTGACAGAAAGATACAGACAGCGGCCAAGGAGAGATAAAGAAACACAGACAGACACATCTATTCTAGCACCCGTTAATGTAACGGGCTTAAAGACTAGTTTCTAATAATATGATGTAAAGAAAACAAAAGAGCTTTCAATTAAACCAACCGTTTTTATTGGAAATTCCAGATTGGAATACAACAGGGCCATGTAAAGTCCCTTTTTTAAATAACATCTTTAAATAATATTTAAATAACTTAGAAAGTGTCTTAACTGCAAACTGAAAACACTGCTTCATGTAAACATATGCATTGGGCATGCTCTGAAAAAAATTAATGTGATTTTTGTTGTTGCATGCATGCTGATAACTTGTCAATCCTTGGCTCATAGTGCGTTAATTTCAGAGCAATACATGCAGCACTCATGTCGTCCGTTAATCTGTTTCTAGCATCAGATTTTATATGATTCAAAGCCGAAAACAGCTGCTCACAAGCATAGGATGACCCAAACAAAGTAAGAAGAGCAATCCCAAGTGCTTTCATGGACTTAAAATTGTCTGGCAGAGAATTCCACGCTTTTAGGATTTCATTTTCAGAACTGCTAGCAGTGATTTCATTTGTCACCCTTTCACACTCAATACGTTCAAGAGCCGCACACAGGTCATTGAATTTACTTTTCCAGATAGAGCTTTCTTGAAATTCCAGTAGCTCCATTTCCAAATTTTGAATATCCAACCACTGTAAGCAGGAAAGATCAAGATCTTCAAATGTGGACTTTTCTGGGGAAGTTATAAATGAAAGGGTTGTCTCCATCTTACGGAACTGAGAAAATCTTTTACTAAAATTCTCCTTTGCTTCGGCTACAATGGTGGAATATGCTTTGTGGATTTCCTGGTGTTTTTTTATGACTGTCCACACATGTTGTAGAATTATCCAAATGTATTTTTAGGTTGGGAAAATATTTTAGCTGTCCACTCTCAAGGTCTTTTTCAAAAACATGCAATTTTCTCTCAAAAGCTTTGATGTCACTAAACATGCTTTCTGCTGTTTTTACCATGCCTTGTAATTTTTTGTTTAGTACATTAAAGTGGTTAGTAAAATCTGTAAAGAACATGAGGTTGGTAAGCCAGGCCATGTTGGTGAGTTGAGGATAGTCTTCCCCCTTTTCGTTCATAAATAGCCTAACTTCTTCCAAGCAGGCCACAAATCTCTCTAACACTCGTCCTCTGCTCAGCCACCGGACATTTTTGTACATCAGTAAAGTGTTATATTGTGCCTGAACCTCATCAAGAAGGGCTTGAAATTGTCGAAAATTAAGAGCACGTGCCATGATGAAGTTCACCATTTTTGTTACATCTTTGAGGACATCGTCAAGTTTTTTGCTGCTTTCTTTGGCGCAGAGAGCCTCTTGATGTATTATGCAGTGAAATTGAATCAGTGGATGTTTTGCTTCCTTAGCAAAGAAATGAATGAATCCTGATGTTGTCCCCACCATGCTAGGTGCTCCATCGCTAGTAACTGAAACCACTTTTTCTGGACTTATGTCTAGTGATGAAAAAGCCTCCATCACAGCATTGTGGATATCTATCCCTTGTGTTCTTCCAGGCAAAGACAGCAGTTTTACCAGCTCTTCTCTCATGATGTCACCAGTAGCATAACGCAAAATGAGCGCTAATCTTGCATGGTTAGTAATATCTGTACTTTCATCCAAGCACATGGAGTAGAAGGGTGCTTTTTGTCGAAAGTAAGCTGTTGACTAACATCAGCAGCCATTCGCAGAACCCTATCTTTTGCAGTATTTCTGCTTAGCGGCATCTCAGAGATGCGCTGCACAATTTTATCCTTGTTTTGGAAATCATGGAAGAGTGAATTACTCCCAGCCAAAATTGCCTTTTGGATAAAATCTCCATCAGAGAGGGGCTTACCATGTTTTGCCATGCACAGTGAAATTTGAAAGCTGGCAACTGTAAGATGATTAGTTTTTGAAAGATAGTTGCTAAAACTAAGAGACTGGGAGTGATATTTCTTTAATTTTCCTACAAGGAACTCTTTTCTTTGAGCTAAACCAAGTTCAGCAACACTGTTATGGTTTGTCTCAAAGTGACGTTTGACACTTGATGTGCGAGACACAACACTTTCATTACACATAATA